>NC_064640.1:748170820-748495820 GCF_023864345.2 Schistocerca serialis cubense
CGTCTTCTTTGGTGAAGGAAGGCTGTGTTTAGTTACTCTGTTTTTGCAGCCTTGTCTTCGATAGTGTCTCCATTGATATCGCGCAGTGTCCTGTCGCTAGCATACTTCACATACGACCAGAATCTCTTTGGACTTTCTGCCAGGTTTCGAGTCAAAGTTTCCTTGTGGAAACTATTATAAGCATCTGGCATTAAAGACCTCGCTAAATTTCGAGCTTCTGTAAGAGCTCGCCAATTTTGGAGATTTTGTGTCCGTTTAAATTTGGCATGTTTCTGCAACAGTGTTCTGACCTGTTTTGTGTACAAAAGAGCATCAGCTCCATCGTTAGTTAATTTATTTCGTATAGGTCTTTCAATTGCTGCCGATACTATTTCTTCGAATTCAAGCCACATCTGGTCTACACTTATATTGTTAATTTGGAAGGAGTGGAGATTGTCTCTCAGAAAGGCGTCAAATGAATTTTTATCTGCTTTTTTGAATAGGTATATTTTTCGTTTATTTTTGGAGGATTTGGGGCTTACAATATTCATTCTCGCTACCACAACCCTGTGTTCACTAATCCCTGTATCCGTTTTGATGCTCGTTATTAGCTCAGGATTATTTGTTGCTAAGATGTGAAGTGTGTTTTCGCAACAGTTTATTATTCGCGTGGGCTCATGAACTAACTGCTCGAAATAATTTTCAAAGAATGCGTTTACCACAGTTTCGGATAATGTTTTATGCGTACCCTCTCGAATTAAACCTGTATATTCGCCAACATATCGTGGGTAAATTAATGTCACCACCAACCGTAATTGTATGAGTCGGGTACGTGTTTGAAATCAAACACAAGTTTTCTTTGAACCTTTCAGCAATTGTATAATCTGAATTGGGAGGTCGGTAAAAGGATCCAATTATTATTTTATGCCGTTTTTCAAGAACGACCTCTGCCCGTACTACCTCGCAGGAATTATCTACTTCCATTTCGGGACAAGGTAAACTATTTCTAACAGCAACAAACATGTTAACGCCAACTGTGTTTAACCTATCCATTCGGAACACCATTAGGTTCTTCGCAAAAATTTCGGCGAACTCATCTCCGGCTTTAGCCAGCTTTCAGTACCTGTAACGATTTAATCATCAGTGCTTCCTATTAGCGCTTGGAGTTCTGGTACTTCCCCAACACAGCTACGACAATTTACTACTATTATACCGATGGTTCCTGTATCAACGTTTTTCCTGTGTTCGGCCTGCACCTTTGAGACTGAAGCCCTTTTTGGGTTTTCCCGAGACTCTCTAACCTAAAAAAACTGCCCAGTCCACGCAGCACAGCCCATGCCTGATACCCGTGTAGGCGTCTTCTGCGTGTAGTGAACTCCTGACCTATTCAGCGGAACCCGAAGTCCAACCATCCTATGGCGGAAGTCGAGGACTCTGCAGCCTACACGGTCGCAGAACTGTATTAGCCTCTGATTCAGACCCTCCAATCGGCTCTGTACCAGGGGTCCACAATCGGTCGTGTCGACTATGCTGCAAATGGTCAACTCTGGATTCATCTCGCAAGCAAGAATGGCAGCCTTTACGACTTCTGTCAACCGCTCGAAACCAGAGAGAATCTCTTCCGATCCAAACTGACAAATCATTGGTACCGACATGAGCCACCACCTGCAGATGGCTGCACCCTGTGCCTTTCATGGGATCCGGAAGGACCTGTTCCACATTTGGCTGCACACTGTGCCTTTCATGGGATCCGGAAGGACCTGTTCCACATCTGGAATGACTCCACCCTGTATGCACACGGAGAGCACATTGGTTTTCTTCCCCTTATTGGCCGCCATATCAATAAGGGGCCCCATAACGCGCCTAACGTTGCAGCTCCGAACTACATTATGTGATCAAAAATATCCGGACACCTGGCTGAAAATGTCTTACAAGTTCGTGGCACCCTCCATCGGTAATGCTGGAATTCAGTAAGGTGTTGGCCCACCCTTAGCTTTGATGACAGCTTCCACTCTCGCAGGCATACGTTCAATCAGGTGCTGGAAGGTTTCATGGGGAATGGCAGCCCATTCTTCACCGAGTGCTGCACTGAGGAGAGGTATCGATGTCGGTTGGTGAGGCCTGGCACGAAGTCGGCGTTCCAAAACATCGCAAAGGTCTTCTATAGGATTCAGGTCAGGACTCAAAATGGTTCAAATTGCTCTGAGCACTATGGGACTTAACATCTGAGGTCATCAGTCCCCTGGAACTGAGAACTACTTAAACCTAACTAACCTAAGGACATCACACACCTCCATGCCTGAGGCAGTATTCGAACCTGCGACCGTAGCGGTCGCGCGGTTCCAGATCGAAGCGCCTAGAACCGCTCGGCCACACCTACCGGCTCAGGTCAGGAATCTGTGCAGGCCAGTCCATTACAGGGATGTTATTGTCGTGTAACCACTCCGCCACAGGCCGTGCATTATGAACAGGTTCTCGATCATGTTGAAGATGCATTCGCCATCCCCGAATTGCTCTTCAACAGTGGGAACCAAGAAGGTGCTTAAAACATCAGTATAGGCCTGTGCTGTGATAGTGTCACGCAAAACAACAAGGGTTTCAAGCCCCCTCCATGAAACACACGACCACACCATAACACCACCGCATCCGAATTTTACTGTTGGCACTACACACGCTGACAGATGGCGCTCACCGGGCATTCGCTATACCCATACCCTGCCATCGGATCGCTATATTATGCACCGTGATTCGTCACGCCACACAAAATTTTACCACTGTTCAACCGTCCAATGTTTACGCTCCTTACACGAAGCGAGGCGTCGTTTGGCATTTACCGGCGTGATGTGTGGCTTATGAGCAGACGCTCGACCACGAAATCCAAGTTTTCTCACCTCCCGCCAAACTGTCATAGTATATGCAGTGGATCCTTATGCAGTCTGGAATTCGTCTCTGATGGTCTGGATAGATGTCTGCCTATTGCACATTACGACCCTCTTCAACTGTCGGCTGTCTCTGTCAGTCAAAAGACGAGGTCGGCCTGTACGCTTTTGTGCTGTACGTGTCCTTTCACGTTTCCACTTCACTATCACATCGGAAACAGTGGACCTAGGGATGTTTAGGAGTGTGGAAATCTCGCATACAGACGTATGACATAAATGACACCCAATCACCTGACCTCGTTCGAAGTCCGTGAGTTTCATGGAGCGCCCCATTCTGCTCTCTCAAGATGTCTAATGACTACCGAGGTGGCTGATATGGAGTACCTGGCAGTAGGTGGCAGCACGATGCACCTAATATGAAAAACGTATGTTTTTGGGGGTGTGCGGATACTTTTGATCAATAGTGTATCAATAATCCCACCCTCTGTGATTGCCCGCATCTTTCCGGCTGAGAGATTTCCTCTGAAGCAGGAAAGGCTTGTAGTTCAAGCGAGCCGAATGGAAGGGGACAGCCGCCAACCAATCATGGATCTATCAGACCCTCACGTGCTCAGTTGCGGTGCCTATTTTCTGGACATATGTTGGACTTTGTTCGGTACGTCAGATTGCACGGGGAACAGAGGGAAAAGCCAAATACTGACCGATTTTGTGTCATCTTTCGCATCTCTCTAATAAGTATTGTCACATAAATAAGCAAAACTAAATCCTTTTTTAAATTGGTATTTTGGTAAATGTTTCCTTTCGGCATAAAAAACTCAAAAGCCCTATTTTTTGACCCTCATGTTTCCTCCTTGAAATGGCCTCTATCAAGCGATCGGCAGTTATTACGTCAAACTGAACACTGAAAATCTCATTGCATCAGCACGTTGCCATAATCTTCATGTGTGCAATGCTGTTGCATTTGAATATAATTCTGGTGTAGTAGTCAAATCTGTCAAATGGTCGGGCCGATTTACTATGCGGTATGCGATTTTCTTACAACTTGAGGATCCGAGATTCAAAAGCAAGAGTTTAGGAAACGTAGCATTAAGGCATCAGCCATAAGCACCGTAAAATCGGCGGACTGGGATCATAAGTCATGCCGCCACAGCTCCGGCAAAATGTAGCGACTATATCACACCCAGGGACCGCACTAGCTTTATTCAAATAGCTCTGGGCACTATGGGACTTACCATCTGAGGTCATCAGTCCCCTAGATTTAGACCTACTTAAACCTGACTAACCGAAGGACAGCACTAACATCCATGCCCGAGACAGGACTCGAACATGCGACCGTAGCAGCAGCGCGGTTCCGGACTGAAGCGCCTAGAACCGCTCGGCCACAACGGCCGGCTCTAGTTTTGTTTCCGTAACGTTTTCATTCGTCTACGTCTAACAGACAAGCTAGCTTACACAGCCCCACGTAATACTTTGTAACCGCATCTATTGTGTTTTGTCATAAAATCCTAATATATGCATTTCATACCCTCTGCGAAGTAGCAGCTTTTATTTTTCGCTACTCGGGAATATGGTGAGAAATCTGAACTCTTTTTCCTGAAGCATTGCCTGAATCACTACTTGTACAGGAACCATCTCGTCTTCCAGTTTGTTCAAAGTCTTTGAAGGCTACCCGTTGTACTCCATGGTTCTACCTTCAACCTAAGTATTACTGACTGATATAATGTCACCCCAGTGAGTCTCAGATATATGTTATCTTAAACAGAAAAAAAAACTAAGAACGTTACGGCATTTTCTACATCAATATTCTTTCGGGAGTCGAGCATGTGTTGGGTGCAGAAGGGCAGACAACATCGTGCCTCCTATTGTTTTGGTCTATCCAACCGTCTTACTGTAGTTCGTGTTCTATTGGTGCGAGACGTCTGCACGTTTGTTAAGCCCAAGAACAACGTAAGAACTGACCGTGTTCTCTGTCCTTTAACCAATATTTTGCCACTTATGTGTATGATTTTCGTTCTTGCTTATATTTATGTCCAATTTGTCACCGATCATTTCAAAGTTATCATGTGAATTTTCACAGTTTACTCCTTGATCATTAAAATTACGGGAATGTAGCCAGCCGAACCTAGTAAGTTTCCTCTGTTGATGTGCGGGCTGAGATCCGTCCATCCGTCTTATGAATCATAAGACTTACAAATTAACCTTGAGTTTTCGTGATGAAAAAAAAAAACTGCATGTGTTGTTGTTGTGGTCCTGAAACTGGTTTGATGCAGCCCGCCATGCTATTCTATACTGTGCAAGCTTCTTCATTTCCAAGTAACTACTGCAACCTACATCCCGAATCTGCTTAGTGTATTCATCTCTTCATCTCCCTCTATGGTTTTTAGCTTCCACGCCGCCCTCCAATACTGAACTGGTGATCCCTTGATGCCTTAGAACATGTCCTAACAACCGATTCCTTCTTCTAGTCAAGTTGTGCCACAGATTCCTCTTCTCCCCAATTCTGTTCAGTACCTCCTCATTAGTTATGTGATCTACCCATCTAATCTTCAGCATTCTTCTGTAGCACCACATTCCGAAAGCTTCTAGTCTCTTCTTGTCTAAACTAGTTATCGTCCATATTTCACTTCCATACATGGCTACACTCCATACAAATACTTTCAGAAATGACTTTCTCACAGTTAAATCTGTACTCAATGTTAACAAATTTCTCTTCTTCAGAAACGCTTTCCTTGGCATTGCCAGTCTACATTTTATATCCTCTCTACATCGACCATCATCAGTTATTTTGCTCCCCAAATAGCAAAACTCCTTTACTACTTTAAGTGTCTCATTTCCTAATCTAATTCCCTCAGTATCACCTGATTTAATTCGACTACATTCAATTATCCTCGTTTTGCTTTTGTTGATGTTCATCTGATATCCTCCTTTCAAGACACTGTCCATTCCGTTCAACTTCTCTTCCAGATCCTTTGCTGTCTCTGACAGAATTACAATGTCATCGGCAAAGCTCAAAGTTTTTATTTCTTCTCCATGGATTTTAATTCCTACTCCAAATTTTTCTTTTGCTTCCTTTACTGCTTGCTCAATATACAGATTGAATAAAATCGGGGATACGATACAACCCTGTCCCACTCCCTTCCCAACCACTGCTTCTCATTCATGTCCCTCGACCTAGAAATGTAGGTTTAATTTTCCTTAATGCATCTTCTAAGATAATTCATAGGGTCAGTATTGCCTCACGTGTTCCAACATTTCTACAGATCTAAACTGATCCCCCTGAGGTTTGCTTCTACCAGTTTTTCCGTTCGTCTGTAAACAATTCGCGTTAGTATTTTTCAGACGTGACTTGTTAAACTGAAAGTTCGGAAATTTTCACGCCTGTCAACACCTGCTTTCTGTGGGATTGGAATTATTACATTCTGCGTGAAGTCTGAGGGTATTGCGCCTGTCTCAAACATCTTGCTCACCAGATGGTAGAGTTTTGTCAGGGCTGGCTCTCCCATGGCTATCGGTAGTTCTAATGGATTGTTGTCTACTCCCGGGGATTTGTTTCGACTTATGTCTTTGAGTGCTCTGTCAAATTCTTCACGCAGTATCATATCTCCCATTTCATAGTCATCTACGTCCTCTTTCATTTCCATAATATCGCCCTCAAGTACATCGCCCTGCATAGACCCTCTATATACTCCTTCCACCTTTCTGCTTTCCCTTCTTTGGGTAAAACTGGTTTTCCATCTGAGCTCTTGATATTCATACAAGCGGTTCTCTTTTCTCCAAAGGTCTCTTTAATTTTCCTGTAGGCAGTATCTATCTTACCCCTAGTGACATATGCCTCTACATCTTTACATTTGTATTCTAGCTATCCCTGCTTAGCCATTCTGTACTTCCAGTCGATCTCATTTTTGAGACGTCTGTATTCCTTTTTGCCTATTATTATATTTTCTTCTTTCATCAGTTAAGTTCAATATCTCTTCTGTTACCCAAGAATTTCTACTACCCCTCGTCTTTTTACCTACTTGATCCTCTATTGCCTTTACTATTTCATCTCTCAAAGCTACCCATTCTTCTTCTACTGTATTTATTTGCCCCGTTCTTGTCAATCGTTCCCTCATGCTCTCTCTGAATCTGTCTGCAACCTTTGGTTCTTTCACTTTATCCAGATCCTATCTCCTTAAATTCTCACCTTTTCGCAGTTTCTTCAGTTTTAATCTACAGTTCATAACCAATAGATTGTGGTTAGAGTCCACATCTTCCCCTGGAAATGTCTTACAATTTAAAGCCTGGTTCCTAAATCTCTGTCTTACCATTATATAATCTATCTGAAACCTTCTAGTATCTCCAGGCCTCTTCCACGTATACAACCTTCTTGAATGATTTTTAATCCAAGTGTTAGCTATGATTAAGTTATGCTCTGCGTTCACTACGCTGTTCGTAGTAGCTTACCCGCGCTCCTATTTTTTTATTCATTATTAAACCTACTCCTGCATTACCCCTATTTGATTTCGCATTTATAACCCTGTATTCACCTAACAAGAAGTCCTGTTCCTCCTGCCACCGAACTTCACTAATTCCCACCATATCTAACTTTAACCTATCCATATCCATATCCATTTTTAAATTTTCTAACCTACCTACCCGATTAAGGGATCTGGCATTCCAGACTCCGATCCGTAGAACGCCAGTTTTTTTTTTCTTCTGATAACGACGCCCTCCTGAGTAGTCCCCGCCCGGAGATCCGAATAAGGGACTATTTTACCTCCGGAATATTTTACCCAAGAGGACGCTATAATCATTGGACCATACAGTAAAGCTGCATGTCCTCGGAAAAAATTGCGGCTACCCTTACTTTCAGCCGTTCGCAGTACCAAAACAGGTCTGTCATTTGGGTTAATGTTACAAGGCCAGATCAGTCAATCATCCAGACTGTTGTCCCTGCAACTACTGAAAAGGCTGCTGCCCCTCTTCAGGAACCACACGTTTGTCTGGCTTCTCAACAGATACCCCTCCGCTGTGGTTGCACCTACCGTACGGCTATCTGTATCGCTGAGGCATGCAAGCCGCCCCACCAGCGGCAAGAGCTACGGTTCATAGGGAGGGGGGGGGGCGGGCAAAATTCAGTGTCTTTAACCCGTTAGGTACGCTGGGAAACAAGGCTAATGCACCAGAAAACATAACAAACACCCAAAAAAATCGGTATGATATAACAGTCTTCAATGTGAAATGAAAGAAAGACGTAATAATGGTAAACATTTTGTTGTTTCTAAATAACAACCCGTATAGCCTATGATACGTATCATACAGAAAAAAGAACAGATAGCGTTATGTGGGGTAAACATTGTTGTATTGCTAGAGAAGGCCGAAATGCACGCGTTAAACTCAAGCAGGCTGGCGTGAGGTCTGAAACAGGATACGTAATGAATGCTATAAAGAAAAGTACGTAGCTTCTGGAATACTTAACTTTAATCCACATTTGTAGAACATCGCTCTTGATGATACATTAATAGAATCTCAATATCAATTGAATACGGCGCCTTGCTAGGTCGTAGCAAATGTAGCTGAAGGCTACGCTAACTATCGTCTCGGCAAATGAGAGCGTATTTGTCAGTGTGGCGTCGCTAGCAAAGTCGGCTGTATAACTGGGGCGAGTGCCAGTACGTCTCTCTAGACCTGCCGTGTGGTGGCGCTCGGTCTGCAATTACTGACAGTGGCGACACGCGGGTCCGGCGTATACTAATGGACCGCGGCCGATTTAAAGGCTACCACCTAGCAAGTGTGGTGTCTGGCGGTGACACCACATTCCTCCCCCGCAAATCGGCGAACGGTTGTGTTATAAGGCTTCCGCCCGCCGTGGGGAGGACCCCATGTTGACGTATGCGACGAGGTGGGGAGCCTAACAACAGGCGAGGCTGTGCCACCCGCACCCGGCCATTCCGTCCGAGGAGAGCTAGGAAACGCCTGAAAACCTAGTCCAGGGTGCATGCCAACATGCGGTGTATGCGCCCGTAAAGAGATAGGAGGGGCCGTAGGGTCGACCTCCATCGCGTCGGGGCAGCCGACGGACGAAGACGACATCTGGTCCGGAGCGGGCAAGAGATCCATGTCGGAGGACAGCTGGTCACGGGAAGCGATCGGCGGCGCGTGACCCAGGGAGGCGCTTGGCGGCTGCAGCGGAGCGTCCACTGCGGGCGGCGCCGGCGGCGGCGGCGCGTCGGCATGGGGCAAAATGGAAGGCAGCGTCGGTAACACCTGGGGATGAGGCGAGCCAGTAGATGGGTCCCCAGGGCGCTGACCGGACGGCACCGTCGCTGAAAGCAGACGGGAAGCGGCAGAACCTGTGCGACGACAGAGGCGCAGCTGATTGAGATGCCGACGCACCTCACCAGAGGCCCCCAAAACCAAATACATCGCGCGGCCGAGGCAGCGAAGAATGCGCCCTGCGAGCCAACGCCGTAAACCTCGATAGTTGCGATAGAATACAACGTCGCCTGGAGCAAAAGCAGGAGGCTGCCGCTGCACAGGAACCTGATGCGGCGGGTGCAGCAAAGACATCAAGGTTCGATGAGGACGACCGTGCAACAACTCAGCCGGCGAGCGACCATCTCGGGGCTGAGAGCGATACGAAGACAAAAAGAGCAACAACGCGTCCTCCCGAGAATGCGACTCTTCCAACTTCAACATCTAGGACTTGAAAGTCCGGATCAATCGTTCAGCGGCACCGTTGGACTGTGGCGAAAACGGCGCGGACGTCAGATGTTGAATACCATTAGCCTTGCAGAATGACTGACATTCTGCGGACATGAATTGTGGGCCATTGTCGGAAACAACAGTCTGTGGAAGACCTTCAATGCAAAAGATAGCAGACAAGGCTTGGATGGTGGCAGATGACGTCGTGGAAGACATCCGGACAACAAAAGGAAAATTACTGAAAGAATCGACCACAACCAACCATCGAGCATTCCAGAATGGACCAGCAAAATCGATGTGTAAGCGTTGCCAAGGGGAAGTGGCTTTCGGCCATGCAAAGAATTTCCGCGGCGGTGCGGATTGTTGTTCGGCACACGCCGTGCAAGGAGAGCACATATTCGTAATCGCAGCATCGATTCCAAACCAAGTACAGTGCTGACGAGCAAGTTGTTTCGTTCGCACTATACCCCAATGTCCTTGGTGGAGAAGCCGTAAGACAGAGGACTGTAACGAATGAGGGACCACGACTCTGGACTGATCATTATCAGAACGCAACAACAAAACACCACGTCGAGCAAAAAGTCTCTCTTTGTGAGCAAAAAACCGGCGAACCAGCGGATCCTCGATCCGTGACTTCGACAAGGGCCATTGCGTAGCAAGGAAACGCAAAACGGTAGCAAGGACAGGGTCAGCAGCTGTGGCTGTAGCTACACGACGAAAATCAATCGGAAACGATTCGACCACGTCATCGGTTTCCGCATCAATGAACATGCAAGCAAGTTCGGAAGAATCGAATGCTCTATCCTCAGCAACAGGCAAACGGGACAACGCATCAGCGGTTCCGTGCTTAGCAGTGGACCGATACAAGATATCGTAGCGGTACTGCGAGAGGAAAATAGACCAGCGAATGAATTTCTGCGCTGTACGTGGAGGTACAGGCTTGTTCGGATGAAAAAGCGATGTCAAAGGTTTGTGGTCTGTGATGATGGTAAAGTGACGACCATACAAGAAATCATGGAACTTAGTAACACCAAACACGAGAGCCAAAGCTTCTTTATCTGTGAATAATTTCTTTGCGCAGATGAGAGCAATTTTGACGCAAAGGCAACAGGGCGATCATGCGATCCATCTTTGTGCGCAAGCACAGCACCGATTCCGAAATCGGATGCATCTACTATCAACAAAAGGGGTTTCTGGGGATCGAATGGCGTAAGGCAAGTACTGGAAAGCAACGCCGATTTCAACTGGCTAAAGGCGCGTTCGCATTCCGTCGTCCAGACGAACGGAACACCTTTACGGCGTAAGCGATGAAGCGGAGCTGAAATGGAAGAGGCATGGGGAATATACCGGGTGTAATAGTTAATTTTTCCCAACACACTCTGTAGCTGCTTCAAATTCTGCGGCGAAGGCAAGTCTTGTATGGCACGGAGGTGCTCTGGACTGGGGTGTATGCCTAGAGGGAAGCCTGCACACGTTCAATTACACCTTGGGATTCCAAATCTTGTAATGTTTTTGCGACCTCATCACGCAATGCGTGGGGAACATTGCGCACTCTGAAAAATTTCGGTTGCGCGTTTACTTTCAGGTCCAAATGTGCTTCATAGTTCTTATCGCAACCAAGGCCCGGTGCAAAAATGTCTGCAAATTCTTCACATAGACTAGAAACACTGGCTGAAGGCACAGTCTGGTTCACTGATAGGACCTGATTGACTATAGACAAGTT
This sequence comes from Schistocerca serialis cubense, assembly GCF_023864345.2. NCBI lineage: Eukaryota > Metazoa > Arthropoda > Insecta > Orthoptera > Acrididae > Schistocerca > Schistocerca serialis. The sequence goes on from NC_064640.1 coordinate 748,182,086, forward strand.
AAACAACTGAAATATATCTAAACCAAACAAGTTCACAGCAGAAGAAGAACGAAGTATGTAAAATAACACAAGTTTTGTTTATCCCTCGTATGTTGCAAGAAGGCTGCACTGTCCTAACACAGGGATCTTGTGACCTGAATATGTAGTGAGCTTAACATTGGCGGCACGCAACGGAGGTTTGCCCAGTTGTTTGTACGTGTCGTGATTGATCAATGAAACTGCAGCTCCGGTATCGAGCTGGAATGGTATCACGTGGCCATGAAAGTCCAAGTCTACAAAAAGTTTATTTTCCTGCTGACGACAAGAGCGACTGTCTCGTGCAACGCGATCTGATACTGGTACAGAAGCACTCGCGACTTGACGGGATTCTGGCGACGTCGACGCACACTATTGGTGGGATGAACACAGTCACTGTTAGAGAAAGTGGCACTGGGCGGAGTGGAATTAACTACATGAATGTCCATGGGTGAAGGTTCACGAGCCTGAGTATTCTTGGTTCGATTCCGGCGCGAAGCAAAAGGCCTGGAATGGTTGTGAGTGTCCGTTCTGAGCTTTTTCTGGCAAACACTTTGAACATGTCCTTTCTTATTACAGAAAAAGCAAATAGCTTGGCGTGACGGGCAATTTTCACGCGAATGTCTAGTAGCACATCGCGGGCATGATTTCACTGCATTTGCATGCTTGCGCGGCACACCTGGTTGAGAGCGTGGCGGCAGCTGCGCGGACGGGCGCGAGGGCTGTTTATCGTTCCGTGCAGCGCGCCCGACGGGCCGGTTAATGTGACACATGGCTGGCGAAGTTTCAAATGATTCCCGATCAAAGTCAAGTGTGTCTTGCCTATCCAATGTGCTATGCACGCGTGGGTTCGAATCCCATCCTCGACGCCACTTGTTGTATTGCTAGAGAAGGCCGAAATGCACGCATTAAACTCAAGCAGGCTGGCGTGAGGTCTGAAACAGGATACGTAATGAATGCTATAAAGAAAAGTACGTAGCTTCTGGAATACTTAACTTTAATCCACATTTGTAGAACATCGCTCTTGATGATACATGCTTCACACTATTAATTATTAACGCTATGGCGCCTTGCTAGGTCGTAGCAAATGTAGCTGAAGGCTATGCTAACTATCGTCTTGGCAAACGAGAGCGTATTTGTCAGTGTGGCGTCGCTAGCAAAGTCGGCTGTACAACTGGGGCGAGTGCCAGTACGTCTCTAGACCTGCCGTGTGGTGGCGCTCGGTCTGCAATTACTGACAGTGGCGACACGCGGGTCCGGCGTATACTAATGGACCGCGGCCGATTTAAAGGCTACCACCTAGCAAGTGTGGTGTCTGGCGGTGACACCACAAACATAACTGAATAATCTGATTTTCCGAATTAGTATTGAAGGCCTAATTTTTTACAGAGCATTAACATACACTGAAGCGCCAAAGAAACTGGCATAGGTATGCATATTCAGATACAAAGCTACACACATCAAAAAAAGTATTGCTTCACGTCGGTCCCGAGGGATCCAGAACCTGTACAGGAAATTGGAATAGAGATCAAGATAAACATCATTTCCGTCCTTTTTACTGCTCATGAAAGCCACACATTGCACCTTGTACCACCATACAGCGAGACCTTCAGACATGGTGGTCCAGGTTGCTGCACAGACCGGTACCTCTACTAGCCAGTAGCACGTCTTCTTGCATTGAAGCATGCCTGTATTCGTCGTGTCATGCAATCCACAAGTTCATTAAGGCGCTGTTGGTCCAGATTGTCCCACTCCCCAACGGCCATTCGTCGGAGATCCCTCAGAGTGGTTGGTGGGTCACGTCGTCCATATGCAGCCGTTTTCAATCTGTCCAAGACATGTTCTTTAGGGTTCATGTCTGGAGAACATGCTGGTCACTCTAGTTGAGCGATGTCGTTATCCTGAAGGAAGTCATTCAAAAGATGTGCACTATGGCGGCGCGAATTGTCTTCCCATGACGACGAATACCTCGCCAATATGCTGCCGATATGGGTGCACTATCGGCCAGGTGATGGCATTCAGGTATCGTACAGACGTTACGACGCCTTCCATGACCACCAGCGGCATATGTCGGCCCCACATAATGCCACCCCAAAACAGCAGGGAACCCCACCTTGCTGCACTCGCTGGACAGTGTGTTTAAGGCGTTCAGCCGGACCGGGTTGCCTCCAAACACGTCTCCGACGATTATCTGGTTGAAGGCATATGCGACACTCATCGGTGAAGAGAACGTGATGCCAATCCTGAGCGATCCATTCGGCGTGTTGTTGGGCCCATCTGTACCGCGCTGCATGGTGTCATAGTTGCAAAGATGGACGTCGCCATGGACGTCGGGAGTGAAGTTGCGCATTATGTAGCCTATTACGCACAGTTTGAGTCGTAACACGACGTCCTGTGGCCGCACGAAAAGCATTATGCAACCTGGTGGTGCTGCTGTCAGGATTCCTCCGAGCCATAATCCGTAGATAGCGGTCATCCACTGCAGTAGTAGCCCTTGGGTGGCGTGAGCGAGACATGTCATCGACAGTTCCTGTCTCTCTGTATCTGCTCCATGTCCTAACAACATCGCTTTAGTTCACTCCGAGACGCCTGGACACTTCCCTTGTTGAGAGCCCTTCCTGGCTCAAAGTAACAACGCGGACGCGATCGAACGGCGGTATTGACCGTCTACGCATGGTTGAACTACAGAAAACACGAGCCGTTTATGGCTGGAACTGATCGGCTCTCGGACCATCTCCGTGTAATGGGCGCTGCTCATGCATGGTTGTTTACATTTTTTGGTCGGGTTTAGTGACACCTCTGAACGGTGCAAGGGACTGTGTCGGTGATACAATATCCACAGTCAACGTCTATCTTCAGGAGTTCGGGGAACTGGGGTGCTGCAAAACTTTTCTGGATGTGTCTATGTAAACAGACACAACGCCTATAAGCGACAAGTGTCTGGCGCAGTTGTTAGATCGGTTACTGCTGCTACAATGGCAGGTTATCAAGATTGCAGTGAGTAGCTAGCAAAGGCGGTTGGCGATTGGACTGCTGGCTGCAGCCATCTTCTCGCACTTCAAAACGAGTGCGCCCGTTTTAAATATACCTGCGGGTTTCTTGGTGGTAAGCGGTGCTATTTTTCGCTTTATGTAACCTGAAATGTAGCTTTAAGTTATTTATTTGCGTTTTTAATGTTTTTGCTGTTCTAGTTCGTCTCATAGTAAGTACAGCGCAGCAAGGGTTCAAGATCAACACTTTAAGTAAAGTGGGGCGAATAAAAGCGTTTATACGGATTGGGGTGTTCGGTGAGGAATATAGCGAAGGAAAAGGGTGAACACATATTCCGCATTGCTCTAATTGTAAAAAGAACTGCAAAAATTTTGAAAATAAGCATAAAGACTATTGTTACTTTAAGGAAAGAACAATACGTACGTAGTGGTGAGACTTGCGTAGGAAAGCTGCAGATAGCGGGAAGAAAACGTCATCATGTATGTAACTGTTATGATAGAAAGGAACATCCATCACTTCAGAAACTGCTAGTATCGCTTTAGAGAGAGCACCTTTTTAAAGGCAGTTAATGTCTGGGAAATATTATAACGATCTTAAACTTGATGTGGGCGAGAGGTTCGTTGGTGAAGCTGGAGAGTAAGTGCAGAAGATGAAGGCAATCAGTGGTGACAAATAATTTATTGTCTTCTAAGTTGGACCGGCATATATACAGCGCACACAAGAGTCGGGCGGCTGGACGCGGTCGTAAACCGGCTGTGGTGACACACCCAGCTTTTATACACATATAAGGCAAGCCTCGTTGTGGCCAGGTCATGCATGCGACCTGCCAAGTGCCAGCGAAACGTTGGTTACTGCCGCAGCATGAGGGTCGAGTTTGGAGAGCCGCTGGTAGGGCGGAAGTACGGAGCTAGCAGGTGTCAGTAAGCACGTGGATTTCGGCATTGGGTCCCGGCGTGTGCCTGCGCTGCTGCACGTCTCTCCTCTTAGATTAATTCGACCCACCGAATTTCTGATTGGCTGAAGCGCGGCTGAAACAGAGGTGCTTTTACAGTTTACACTTTTGAAACTCCCTGTCAAAAGCCAAGTCCGGAGTACAAATTCGAGGGTAGCTGCTTTGTGGCTATACTCTTCGTTCCTCTCTTCATATTTACACTATTTACACCACTGCGCATTTAAGGGGCTCAGTCACTGTCTTCGATTGTTGATTTCTGCACTGCTTCACTTCAATTCCCCAAAGCTCCATGATTTCCTCACTCGTGCCGACGCTATTATTGTGGATCGTCGCGTCAAAGGATGTTAAAGGTGAGATCTGGGCGAGTCTACGCTTGAGGTGACAATAAACAATGCCTATCACCAAGATGGTGAATGCGACCGACGTTACTGTAAGGAGCCGGTACTGATATTCAGTATAGCACGTCTTCACATATCGAAGCAGATGTCCAAACGATACGCGGCCCTTCTGGCAGTCATCATCGGTCCAGGGAGGCTGGAAGGGTCGGGTCTAAGGTGACACTCAGATGGGCTAGGTTCTAATTAAGCAAAATTTCGAAGGGAAGCCTAGTAAGTACAGTAGCGAACAGATGGTGTTCAGTGTTGCGGTTTCAGAGACGGTGGCGGGTAACCAGCAGGTAGGTCGAGAAATATCGCAACTGAACACATTAATCAGCAATCCTTGTATCTCTGGTAGCAGCATTTACAGGTGATAACTACAGGATCTGTTACTCGAAAAGAGCCAATGTGAACCAACTTTTTGGAAGAACTCATTTTTACCTGCAGTTACGTCCCTAGAATACTCGAACGCTGGTTTTTCAGCATGGAACAGGCTGAGCTCGCATGATCCACAAACCGGATATATTAATTTTGTGCGGCCTGCCACTGCAGCAACTCCGAGGTGGAGAGTAGTGCGTGGAACTTCCTCACTGGTGCTACCAGAAGCAACCCGTGCGAATTTCCTCAGGTCTCCACATCATCTGAAATGAACAAATCGAGTCAGAAAACAACGCACTTAAGAAAAGAATCTTTGGACGTGAAGCTAAATATCCAGTACTAACACACATACATGCACACACACACACACACATATATATACACACTCGCACTCAGTTTCAACCTACTTCCTATTACAAGTTCACACTCTATAGAAAACTACTTCTGCACAAACCACACGCTTCACAAAGTTATCAACACAACACATTACATAAAATCGATGTTTCCTCAACAAACTAAATTAATTCAGCTTAGTTTCCACTACACACATTCCCACTAGCTAATAAGAAATAAAACATATAAAATTCACCTATCTGTTGAGACTTAGAAGAAAAAGAAATCCATAATTAGCTCACAAGACCACCTTATGACCTCAGGGCGTATGGATATGTCGCAGTAACCGCCGGGGTGTCTTGTTCCCCTCCCCTCACCTCACCATTTTCCCTTACCTCTACGAATCACCCTTTCGAAAGAGCCGCCGGCAACTGAGGTAGTGCTTCAGGGATGCCCTTAAACGGACATACTCGCCCTACATGGACAACCATGGCGCAAGTCTGGAATTGCAGTTTCACGTTACCTGCTCATGTCATTTGAATTACTTGATACGGTCCTTCGTACTGCGTAACGAACTTCTTTGTTTTCCTTTTTGGCAGCTAGGGGTTATACGACACAATTCATAGTCCGGTGTGATTCTTGGGTAACTTGGCTTTCCCTTTCTGTGCGCGCACCTGGTGCTCCAATGCTTTCGTATTAATTTTCTGAACAAAGCGGCGTATACCCTTAAGGCTCTTAGCAAAATACCGAACAGAGAAACATATTCCTCAGAGGATGGTTTACACTGGACAAAAGGAAACGGCAACTTCTGTCCATAAACAACCCTGTGTGGTGATAACCGTGTACTCTGGTGTACCTCTGAATTATATTCCTCTACTATGTACGATAGAGCGTCCCAGTCAATATGTGACTATTTATATAACAACTTACATTTTCCATAGGCTCCACTTTCAACGTACAACAGATGTCTACAGTTTTAATAATAATAAAATATATCAAATCGTTTAATATAATGGTAATAAATTGTTCAATTACTGAAAAATGTACGTGTTACTACATTAATAATAATTATTTGTTTGCTTCAGTACTTGAAATGCCTAGATAACGCCCATGAAATTTAGCATTTGGAAAGCAAACGCCAAACAATTTGTGAAGTATGTGTATCACAAAATTAATTTAGGTACTATTATAGCATTAACTTCTCATAAACTTCACAACGCCATAATTTACACAATATAAAATCGAAGTACGTACACACCATTGTCAGTACTTTACTTAGCGCTAGGATTGTGAACACAGGTCTGCAGACTATACCTGTTCGAGCATACAAGTGGAAGGAATGCAGTTTCTTTCAGTCACTTTCCCCTCCTTTTGGGCAATCAATCTTTCTATTATATATTTATTTATTTAGTGGAGGGTCTTTCCATTTTCGTCTTGCGTTACTCAACTTCCTGCTGTTTGATGGTTCTACGAGATCAGGCTGAAAAGTAATGCGTCCGAATTTTTTGTGTGAAAACTTAAATTTTTTAAAATGAAACGAACATTTTTAACATTCTACATCTTTATTTTTCATGTCAACATATTTATTACTCAAGGTAGTCACCCTGGCCTCGAACACAGTTTCTCCGAGAGACCAGTTTATTGATACCATCGCTGTAGAATGTTTGACTTTGTTGACGGAGCCACAACCTCACCCCTGCTTGCACCGCTTCATCATTTTCAAAATGAAGTCCTCGAAAGTGTACTTTAAGTTTCGGAAACGGATGAAAACGGAATGACGGTAAGGCGGGACTGTTTGGAGGATGATTGGTGACAGTGATGTCGCAGCGCTCGTGTGTGGTCTGCATTGTCATGCTGAAGGAAATAGGGAAACGGTACTCCACGTGTGGCGAACTCTTCGAATTCTGAGGGTTTATTTTTCACGCACCGCCATGTTACACGCCACAGTTCGGAGCCCACTTGCGGCCGAGATTTGCTGCTTGCGTCAGCTAAGCGAGAAATTCGACCGAGTAATATGCATGGCATGTAATATCTCAGTCGATATTTTGAGCAGAATAAAAAATGTGGAGGCATTACTTTTCAGCACACCCTCGTGCCTGAGGACTCATGAACCCTGCTGTATCTGTTGTTAACAGCAGGTATGATAGCCCTGTGAATGTGCATATAAAATTAGGGGTGAGGCTGCTAGTTGCAGCTGTGAAATTTGAAACTGATACATGTAAAAATTTAAAGGCTATTACTAATTTTTTTCTGTGTAGGTGAGGGTGCGCATGCGACGCAAGAGGGGCAGAAGAGGGCGCTGTTCCCGCAGAGGTAGGAAAAGGCCGGCCGGAGCACAGGTGCCAGCGTCAGCGCTCCCGCACTGCACCTCAGCTTTCAGCACCACCTCTTGTTTCCAGGCGCCACTATCTACAGGCAACGAAATGTCAGTCCGTCGAACTGATTTCATTTCCTGGCATGGTACAGACTTTGGAATTCCTTTTACAGTAATGTGAATTATACTGATGCTTTTTGTTTAAGTTACTAGTAATTTATGCATTCCTACCGGCAACATAATGGTAATAAGGCCCTCACATCTGACCACCCATTCCTCATGTTGTATGAAATTTATGTTGGAAAACACGCCGACAACTGCCGAGTCCCTCCATTGTCCATCCATTCGTTGGTATGTCGGATATGATAGTTACTGCTGAAATTTAGAAGAGGATTTGACCAATCGTGTTTTAAATTTGAAACAGAATGATCATCATTGAGATCATGATATACAGTGTGCATCACAACTAACACTATGAGGGCGGCTCCCGAGTTAACTCGTGTTTCGCACGCTTTCTGTTGAATACGGATCTCGAGACAACTCGTGTTTACTATACGATGCTTCTATTTCGTCTAATTAGGTGTTCACAACCGTAGGCAATGTAGCAAAAGTGACTGCTTTCCTATACATTTTGCTTATTTGGCATCGTGAATGTATTTTTATATGTGAAATAGTCCAGGAAACGGAAGGAAGTGATTAATTTCGGAGAGGTTTTTTCCGACGTGTATTCAGACGTTTCCAGTGACTCTGAAGATCGGAATTACTGTGTGAAAAATGTATGGTTCTAAGGATTAATTCAGTGACAATGATACTTTTAGGCCTATAAAGAAGCGTAAGGCGGCAGTGTTATGAAACAATGTCGTCAATAACGATGGTTATTCTGTTCGAATGAATGGTCCGTACTGCCATAATGATAACGATTTGTGTGAAATTGACATTAAACCACACTTGCAAGCGGTTGAAAGTCATCCTAGTGTCACTGCATTTCCAACGCAATGTGCCTCTGTAGCTTTTGTGATTAGCCTGATGTTTGGTGACGATTTGTTTGAACTGTTTTGCAAGGAGTAGTGCGCCTATCATGATCTAATCTCAGTGAAACGTAAAACGTCGTCGAAAGCACTCAAGTGATCTCCTGTTACACAAAGAGAGATGAAGAAGTTTCTTGCTTTAATTCTTCTAATGGGCGAACAAGAAAATATAGATAGAAAGATTGTTGGTCACCAGACACTCTAATAGACAGTCCAGTGTTTTCACAGACTATGAGTAGCGATACATTTAAACAGTTTTGGATATTATAGCATTTTAATGACAAGGCGAAATTGTATAATAACTCTGGAACACTTTTTAGAGCTCAATCTGTGCTGCATTATTTCTTCAATAAATTCAGGTCACTTTACAAATCAAAGCAACAGTCAACTTTGGACGAGGGGTTCTTTCCATGAACGCCTGAGTTCTCGAAGGAACAACCCTTCGAAGAATACGAAGTATCGGTTACTTGTTAGTATGGTGTGCGAGAATGGCACAGGCTATACCTGCAACATGGAGATTTACACTGGCGAAGGGGAGAATCTGTTCCGATTCATCTACGCCCTTATCTTGTTATGTGGCACCATGTGTACCATTATAATAACAGTACCTTCAGTGCAAAGGTAGTACTGAAAAGCAAAACTAGATTCTGTGGTACCATTAGGGTTAGCAGAGGTTTACCGCAAATACTGAAAGCCAAAGCATCAAGACTGAAGAGAGATGACATAATTTTCTATAGAAAAGGTGACATTGTCCTTGTTTTGAAAGACAAGTGGGATGTCAGAACGATATCAACAATTCATGTCGCTCCTGTCTCAAATACGGGAAAGAAAAATTGAAAGTCGGGAGAGCAAGTATTGAAGACTGTGTGTGTGTGTGTGTGTGTGTGTGTGTGTGTGTGTGTGTGTGTGTGTGTGTGTGTGTGTGTGTGTGTGTGTGTAAATCAATACTGTACGCACATGGAAAGTTATTCAAGAAGAACGTACAGAAGTGACTTTCAAACGGACCTCCACCCAACGCCCATCCCTCACCAGTCAGGATATCTACTGTGTTGTTCTTGAGACTCCCTCCTACAACTATACAAAAATTTCTGACTACGCAAACTATCCCCAATATTCAACCTTATTTGATCTCTGCTGACTGGGTTATTACGACACCAGCACAGTCGGCTTAAACGTACCCGTGAGGGTAATGAACGAGAAACGACTGCTGTAAACGTTACGTTAAAACTAATTACGTTGACAGTTCCATCCAAATTTAAAACCTTACAAGCACAGAAGTTTCGTAGTCAGAAAGCCTGAGGAATACAAGCAAGTTTACTTTATGCTGTTAAAATTCACAAAATCGTTACGTAAAATTTACACAAATGTCAGTGTTATAATTTTTAAGAGCTCGACTAAGCCGGTGGCATAACGAAGCCAGTCAGTGAAGACCAAAAGAAGTCGAATGTGGGAAATAATACGTGCGGTCGCAAATATTTGTACAGTGGTAGGAGAGAGTGACATTAACAACATAGTAGCAGTCCTGACCGGTGGGGGCTGTGTGTGGCAGAGAGGGTACATTTGAAGATCACTTTTGTGCGTTTTCCCTTGCATAACTCGAGAACTACAAAACTTAACTACATTTAATTTCATACAAAAAGATCCTGTTCTTTTTTCTATAGGACTAATAGTTCTCGAGTAACGAGTGAGAGAATATGAAAATGTAGCGCGTGGTGTACGAATGCCAGCTATAAAATTGGGGGTTGCATAAAAGGACAGCGGTAGGGGCAGCTGAATCACCATGATATACACTGAGATGACAAAACTCATTGGATGCCTCCTTATATCATGCCGAAACTCCTTTTGCCCGGCATAGTCCAGCAGCTCGACGTCGCATGGACTCGATAAGTCGTTTGAAGTCTCTTGCAGTATTGTTGAGCCATGCTGCCTCTATATCGTCCATAATTGAGAAAATGTTGCTGGTGCACTGTTTTGTTCACGAACTGACTTCTCGATTATGTGCCTAAATGTTCGATTGGATTCATATCAGCGGATCTAGGTGTTCAAATCATTCACTCTAATTTTCCAAAATGTTCTTCAAACCAATCGCAAACAATTGCGGCCCGGTGACACGGCACATTGTCATCCGTGCAGATTCCATCGTTGTTTGGGAATGAATGGCTGCAAACGGTCTCCAAGTAGCCAAAAATAACCGTCTCCAGTCAATGATCGGTTCAGTTGGACCAAAGGACCCAGTCCATTCCATGTAAACACAGCCTACACCAGGTTACCTTCCATTCGGAAAGTGGATGCACTCAGGGACTGTATGTGACTTGTAAATTATAGAGTGCAGCAATCAGTCGTCCTTTTTAGATTTTATTATGCAAATCCAGATTTCAGCTAGTAGTTAGCTATTCTCAATGCGCTAATTTTTATCCTCAATGCATGTAAGTCCCAGTTGTTCGGGCGTCGGTCATTGAGAATGGCTAACAACTAGCCGAAATCTGGATTTACATAATAAAATCTAAAAAGGATGACTGATTACTGCACTCTATAATTTATAAAACAGCCTAACCGTTATGGAGCCGCCACCAGTTGGCACAGAGTCTTGCTCACAGCTTGGGTCCATGGCTTCGTGGGATCTCGAACCCTACCTCCGCTCTTACCAACTGAAATCGAGATTCATCTGACCAGGGCACGGTCTTCCAGTCGTCTAGGATACAACCGATGTGGCCATGAGCGAAGGAGAGGCGCTGCGGGCGAGGGTCGTGCTGTTAGCAAAGGAATCGCCTCTGTCGTCTGCTGCCATAGCCCATTAACGCGAAATTTTGCCGTACTGTCCTAGCGGATACGTTCATCGTACGTCCCACATTGATTTCTGCAGTTATTTCACATAGTGTTGCTTGTGTGTTAGCACTGACACATCTACCCAAATGCCGCTCTTCTCGGTCATAACTGAAGGCCGTCGGCCACTGCGTTGTCCGTGGTGAGAGGTGATGCCTCAAATTTGGTATTCTCGGCACAGTCTTGACACTGTGGATCTCGGAGTATTGAATTCCCGAAGATTTCCCAACTGTAACGTTCCATGCGACTACCTCAAACGACTATTCCGCGTTCAAAGCCTGTTAATTCCTGAAAATGACAGCTCCGCCAATGCACTGCCCTTTTGTGTCAAGTGTACGCGATACTACCGCCATCGGTATATGTACATATCGGTACCCCATGACTTTTGTCACCTCATTGTAGTGGTCAAAGGTAAATACAGTACATGAAATAATAGTAACTGTAAATGATAAGGTATCCTCGATAAATAAAGCCAAAGGGCTTAGAGACAATATTTTCAAATTGAGATTTTCACTCTGCAGCGGAGTGTGCGCTGATATGAAACTTCCTGGCAGATTAAAACTGCGTGCCGGGCCGAGACTCGAACCCGGGACCTTAGCCGTTCGCATGCAAGTGCTCTACCATCTGAGCTACCCAAGCACGACTACCGCTACCTCCTCACAGCTTCACTTCTGCCAGTACCTCGTCTCCTACCTTCCAAACTTTACAGAAGCTCTCCTGCGAACCTTGCAGAACTAGCACTCCTGAAAGAAAGGATACTGCGGAGACATGGCTTAGCCACAGCCTGGGGGATGTTTCCAGAATGAGATTTTCACGCTGCAGCGGAGTGTGTGCTAATATGAAACTTCCTGGCAGATTAAAACTGTGTGCCAGGCCGGGCCGTGAGTAGTGCTTGGGTAGCTGAGATGGTGGAACACTTGCCCGCGAAAGTTGAAGTCCCGAGCTCGAGTCTCGGCCCGGCAGTTTTAATCTGCCATGAAGTTTCAATATTTTCAAATTACCTATGTTTCTCAATGCAGTGCTAAGTGTCTTGTGACGACAATAAGTTTTGTAAAAATGGAGCAGATTAACAAGTGGACACTGAATGGTTCAAATGGCTCTGAGCACTATGGGACTTAACATCTATGGTCATCAGTCCCCTAGAACTTAGAACTACTTAAACCTAACTAACCTAAGGACAGCACACAACACCCAGCCATCACGAGGCAGAGAAAATCCCTGACCCCGCCGAGTGGACACTGAAGAAGTAGGTGTTTTTTGTTTGTATGATATAATGGATTCATTAATGCCCTCACTAATATTGTGAATTACATTGATTATTTTTATACGTAATTTACTGTTATATAGCTGTTATTATAGCTCATAAAAAGTGGTACTTTTATAGACGCTTATAAAATTGTTTCATAATGTGGAGAAACATTTTATATTCAGACACAAAGTCTAAAATAAAAACTATGTAGAGTTGACGAAGTGTAAATTTGTTTATGGTTACATGCAAAAACAAAACCGTTAGCGGAAAAAAATACCGTTTTGTGCAGTCAAACGACTGTACCGAAGGAAGATTAGAGGACCTTCAAGACAGTTACGTTGTGCTTGATGCCTGCAAATCAGGCAACACGCTATACCCGGTAAGTTGGAACAAACATATCCGGTCCTTAACGTGTTAATAGTGAATCTGCAAACAGTGAAAGAATACGACAATAGAAGCAAAACTAACCAAGTAAACTCGGGTCCGCAGACGAGACGATTGCGAAATAATTGTGAACGTGCTGTTACGGTCCGTCACTCTGTTCAGTACCAAACACAGCCTTAGCTAGCACAAATGTATTTGGAATGTAAACTTCTCTATAATTTCCCCTTCTGGGTGGGCTTAAATTTAACGTAAACCTATATGCTACTCATGAATCGCCAGATTAATAACAATTGTCATTCATTGTGCGTTTGAGTACTAGGTGATCATCTCACTGGATCAGACATTCTTCCAAGAAAACTTGGACGATCGCCGCTTCCGTATATACGACGGGACCTTTCAAAACTGGTTCAGGATGTCACCTTGCGTACCATCGCGGAAGGTGGTACAGGCATAGTGGAGCACAGGTACAGTTTGCTTGCTGATGTAAGATGACATGGAATGTCCCATTATAGTCCGAGATGGATGGCGGAGCAGGGCCTGTACTTTTGACACATGTTTACTGGAAGATGTTCACATCCACGTTTTCTGACAAAAAAAGTGAAGCATCCGGAAGACACGGTCGGATCTCAGTATACCTCCGTACACGTACACGCCATCGGCGGGTATGTAAATGATTAAGAGTTGCAGTTCTCCGAGTCAGGTTGAACAGCCCCCATTTTGCATTAGTGTTGTTATCAGGACTTGCAGGCAATATAAGAGGCGTAAATAGCGTCAGTGCGAGGGCAGTCACGCTGGTTGTCAACGTTTTGATCGACCACGTCCGACTATCGTAACGCACCCGCATCTGTGTCTGCCAACTGACTATAAGCAAATCTCCCTGCAACACTCTGTATCATTTCGCACGTTGGCCGGAGACTTGCAGCAGCCGGTCTAGGGAATTTCCGTCCCGTGCATAGGCAACGCCACAACGCAAACGGCTGCGTGCGTTTGGAGTCGTGCCGTGACGTGGAAGCATTGACAGCTGATGAACGGCGTCTGACTGCGTTCAACGATGAATCGGAGTTCTGCATTACCCCGGCGAATACGGAGGTGACTTGGGAGACGTGACATTCTTCCAACGTTTTGGTAAGGCACAGCGGTGATACTCCTGGCGTCTTTGTGTGGGGAGCCATAGGACAGATTTCATGTCACGGCTAGTATTGATTGAGGGAATTCTGACACGGCACCGGACTTTTTTTTTTTTGTTTGTGGTTTTAGGGCGCAAAACTTCTATGGTCATTAGCGCCCAGCCCGTGACGTAGAAAACAGGAAAAAAACGAAATTTAAAATCAGCAGCAATGGAAACAAAGTCAGAAAATTTGAGAAACTAAAGGCAGAAGGAATGCTTAAAAGTCCACTATAGAAAGGGGTTGGTTGTCCCCCAAAAAAAAGCTTCAAATGACTGACGTCATTTCACTGTCACTAATAAACTGTAGAACGCGGTCAGCTGAGCGCGTGTCATCTGCTAAAATCGACGATAGATCAGGCGATAGCTGTAGACGGGAGCGTAACGGATTAAAATAGGGGCATTCAATTAAAAGGTGTCTGACCGTCCACAGCTGAGAGCAGTGGGGACAGAGTGGGGGAGGATCACCGCTTAAAAGATGTCGATGACTAAAAAGACAGTGCCCTATCCGGAGTCGAGCTAAAATTACCTCCTCCCGACGACGCGTTCGGGAGGAAGAGGTCCAAGCGCAAGGAACGGCTTTCACTTCCCGCAATTTATTGTGGGTAAGTGCTGACCAATGCGCATGCCATAAATGAGTAACTTGGCGACATAAACCGCTCCGTAGATCGGTAAACGGAAGAGACTGAAGAGCTGGCCGAGGAAGAGAGACTGCAGCCTTGGCCGCTAAATCGGCCGCCTCATTTCCACAGATACCAGCGTGTCCCGGGAGCCAGAGGAACGCCACTGAGACGCCCCCCAGGTGGAGCAAGCGCAGACAGTCCTGAATCCGGTGGACCAGAGGGTGCACAGGGTAAAGAGCTTGGAGACTTAGGAGAGAGCTGAGAGAATCTGAGCAGATTACGTACTGTATCCGCTGATGGCGGCGGATGTAGTGGACAGCCTGGAGAACAGCGTAAAGCTCCGCAGTATAAACCGAACACTGGTCGGGAAGCCGAAAGTGATTTGGGGTGTCGCCAACAATATAGGCACTCCCTACACCTAACGATGTTTTCGAGCCATCGGTGTAAATAAATGTGGCTTCCGTCATTTGTGCACATAGAGCAGCAAATGCCCGACGGTAAACAAGTGTAGGGGTACCATCCTTGGGAAATTGACATAGGTCTCTGAGCAA
This sequence comes from Schistocerca serialis cubense, assembly GCF_023864345.2. Lineage (NCBI taxonomy): Eukaryota > Metazoa > Arthropoda > Insecta > Orthoptera > Acrididae > Schistocerca > Schistocerca serialis. Next base: position 748,197,269 of record NC_064640.1, read on the forward strand.
GTCGATCCGGGGACGGTGCCAAGGCGGTGCTGTACCCCAAGTTGTCAAGAAGGTTTTAGGAAAGCGGAAGGAAAGAGAATGGAGCAGTTGACGGAAGCGGACTCCCGGGGGTAGTAGGGAGGAGGAGCGGCCTGCATACCCGACATCAAAGGAGGCGTCGAAAAAAAGGTTATGGGCTGGATTAGCAGGCATGGAAGACAGATGGCTAGCATAACGACTCAGAAGGACTGCCCGCCGATTGGACAGCGGAGGTTCAGCAGTCTCAGCATAAAGGCTTTCCACAGGGCTGGTGTAAAAAGCTCCAGACACTAAACGTAATCCACGGTGGTGGATAGATTCGAGACGCCGAAGAATAGACGGCCGAGCAGAGGAGTAGACTATGCTTCCATAATCCAATTTCGAGCGCACTAAGGCGCGATAGAGGCGGAGAAGGACCACCCGGTCCGCTCCCCAAGAGGTACCATTCAGGACACGGAGGGTGTTAAGGGAACGCAGACAGCGAGCCGAAAGATAGGAAACGTGGGAGGACCAGCACAGTTTTCTGTCAAACATAAGACCCAAGAATTTAGCGACGTCGGAAAACGGAAGGTTGACAGGACCTAGATGTAAGGAGGGCGGAAGAAACTCCTTACGTCGCCAAAAATTAACACAAACGGTCTTACTGGGTGAGAAACGGAAGCCGGTTTCGATGCTCCACGAGTGGAGGCGATCGAGACATCCTTGAAGACGTCTTTCAAGAAGGCTGGTCCGTTGAGAGCTGTAGTAGATCGCAAAATCGTCCACAAAGAGGGAGCCCGATACATCAGGAAGGAGACAATCCATAATTGGATTAATGGCGATGGCAAACAGTACAACACTCAGCACGGAGCCCTGGGGTACCCCGTTGTCTTGGGAGAAAGTACGGGAGAGAGTAGTGTTCACCCGCACCCTAAATGTGCGCTCTGCCATAAATTCGCGAAGAAAAAGGGGCAGCCGGCCTCTAAAACCCCAAGAGAACAGTGTGCGGAGGATGCCTGTCCTCCAACAGGTATCGTACGCTCTCTCCAGATCAAAAAATATTGCTACCGTTTGGCGTTTCCGGAGAAAATTGTTCATGATATAAGTGGAGAGAGCAACAAGATGGTCAACAGCAGAACGATGCTTTCGGAATCCGCATTGGGCTGGTGTTAAAAGACTGCGGGACTCCAGCCACCAAGCTAAACGGTAATTCACCATACGCTCCAAAACCTTACAGACACTACTCGTGAGAGAAATGGGGCGATAGCTAGAGGGGAGATGTTTGTCCTTTCCAGGTTTCGGAACGGGAACGACAATAGCTTCCCGCCATCGCCTGGGAAAGGTACTGTCGGTCCAAATTCGATTATAAAGGCGAAGGAGGTAACGCAGGCTATGGGTTGATAAATGCAGCAACATTTGGACATGGATACCATCCGGTCCTGGGGCGGAGGAGCGAGAAGAAGAGAGTGCATGTTGGAGTTCGCGCATGGAGAAAACAGTATTGCAGCTTTCGCGATTTTGAGAGGAGAAAGCAAGATGTCGCACTTCCACTGCACGTTTCTTCGGGAGAAACGCTGGCGGGTAATTTGAAGAGCTCGAAATCTCAGCAAAGTGCTGACCCAATGAGTTAGAAATTGCGACGGGGTCCACTAAGGTATCATGCGCGACAGTGAGCCCAGAGACCGGGGAGAAACTCGGCGCGCCTGAGAACCGTCGAAGCCGACTCCAAACTTCCGAGGAGGGAGTGAAGTTGTTAAATGAGCTAGTAAAGAATTTCCAGCTTGCCTTCTTGCTATCGCGGATGACGCGACGGCATCGCGCACGGAGCTGCTTATATCGGATACAGTTGGACAAAGTTGGATGGTGACGGAAAATGCGAAGAGCACGTCGCCGCTCACGTATTGCGTCACGGCATGCCTCGTTCCACCAAGGAACTGGAGGGCGCCTGGGCAATTCGGAGGTGCGTGGTATTGAACGTTCCGCAGCTGTGAGAATAACGTCGGTAAAATGTGTGACCTCATCGTCGACGCTGGGAAAGCGACGGTCATCGAATGTCGCTAGAGACGAAAAAAGTGTCCAATCGGCTTGGGCAAACTTCCAGCGTCGCGAGCGCATATATGGCAGTTGAGGCTGCAGTCGAAGAACACATGGAAAGTGGTCACTCGAGTGTGTATCATCAAGGGTGAACCATTCGAAGCGCCGAGCTAGCGGAACAGTACCGACCGCAAGGTCCAAATGGGATAAATTTGCCGTGGAGGCAGACAAAAATGTGGGGACCCCAGTGTTGAGGCAGACTAGATCCGCTTGGTGGAAGACGTCTAGCAATAGTGAGCCACGTGGACAAGGATGTGGAGATCCCCAAAGCGGGTGGTGGGCATTGAAGTCCCCAACCAGCAAATAGGGGGGTGGAAGCTGATCAAGAAGATGAAGGAGATCAGCTCGTGCCATTGGTGTAGACGATGGAATGTATACCGTACAAAGAGAGAACGTGTATCCAGAAAGGGAAAGACGGACGGCGACAGCTTGGAAGGAAGTGTTTAAGGGGATTGGGTGATAATGGAGAGTATCATGGAGCAGAATCATGAGTCCTCCATGGGCTGGAGTGCCTTCAACAGAGGGGAGGTCATATCGGACGGACTGAAAATGAGGGAGAACAAAGCGGTCATGGGGACGCAGCTTTGTTTCCTGAAGACAGAAGATGACCGGCGAGTAGGATCGTAAGAGGATCGACAATTCCTCCCGATTGGCGCGAATGCCGCGGATATTCCAGTGGATAATGGACATAGGGTTAACAGAAAATGGAGGAACGTCACCAAGGGTGCTGTCAACTCAACGACTGCTCAGAGCTTGCGACCGACGAGCATGGAATGGCATTCAGTCGAAGGCAGAAGATCCTGATCCATAGGTTGGTCAGGAGCGGCTCCTGCCACCAACGATCGGCCAGTTGACCGGCCACCAACAGTGCGCCTCGGCGACACAGAAGATGGCCGAGGGCGATTTCCGCCAGGTGGTGCTGTAGATGGGACACGCCTTGGCGGAGAAGGAGAGGAACTGTGTTTCTTCGTAGCCTTCTTGGAGTTATGTTTAGATGAAGGAGGAACCGATGGTTGTGAAGTTGCAGTACGTAAAAACTCTTCACGAGAATGCTCTTTTTTTGAAGACTTGGCGTCTGACTTTGGGGCTCGAGATTTAGCAGAACCCGACGAAGGGTGAGCCATAGAGTGGGCAGGCGAAAGAGGTGAGGTTGAACGGGCGATCTTTGCGCTGGCCGATCTGACGACCGTGGTACTAAATGTGAGGTCGCAAGTCTGCGTGGCCGCCTCCTTTGTTGGCCGAGGAGAAGCAAGGACAGCGCTGTATTTTCCTTTCTGAGGCACGGTGGGCTGTCGACTGGCGAGTAACTTTCGAGCAGCAAAGGTCGACACCTTTTCCTTCACTCTTATTTCCTGGATCAGCTTTTCGTCCTTAAAAACAGGGCAATCTCGAGAGGAAGCAGCGTGGTCACCCATACAGTTGATGCAGCGAGGGGATGGAGGTGGACAAGCACCCTCATGGGCATCCCTGCCACACGTAACACATTTGGCCGGATTGGAACAGGACTGGCTGGTGTGATTGAACCGCTGACATCGATAGCAACGCGTAGGGTTTGGGACATAAGGGCGAACGGAAATTATCTCATATCCTGCTTTGATTTTTGATGGGAGTTGAACTTTGTCAAATGTCAAGAAGACAGTGCGGGTTGGAATGATGTTCGAGTCAACCCTTTTCATAACCCGATGAACAGCCGTGACGCCTTGGTCAGACAGATAGTGCTGAATTTCTTCGTCAGACAATCCATCGAGGGAGCGTGTATAAACGACTCCACGCGAGGAATTTAAGGTACGGTGCGGTTCCACCCGGACAGGGAAGGTGTGGAGCAGAGAAGTACGCAGCAATTTTTGAGCCTGGAGGGCACTGTGTGTTTCTAACAACAGGGTGCCATTCCGTAATCTGGAACAAGACTTTACAGGACCCGCAATTGCGTCGACACCTTTCTGAATAATGAAAGGGTTGACCGTGGAAAAGTCGTGACCTTCGTCAGACCGAGAAACAACAAGGAACTGTGGCAACGATGGAAGAACCGTCTGTGGCTGAGACTCAGTGAACTTACGTTTGTGAGCAGACATAGTGGAAGGTGAGGAAACCATTGCGGAAGAATCCCCCATGATTACCGGCGTCTCCGATGGCGCGCTCCTCCCTTGTGGGGGCCCTCACCGAGGGCACACCCGCCTTAGGTGATTGTTCACACCTCAGGTCACACCTCCCGACAAACGGACGGAGGGACCAATCGGCACTTTCGGAAGGTATCAGCTCGGGTAATCACCCCTCCCTGGGCCTGGCCGTTACCAGGGGGTACGTACGTGTCCTACCTGTCTACCCGGGGCGGGGAATTACGCGTTACCTCGTCACCGGCTACGCATGGAAGTACGTGGGTCGGCCTTCAGACACGCACAGGGAGGAAAAAAGAGAAAGGGAAAGGAAAGAAAAGGGGGTCTCAAACGCCGCAGCGGAGAAAAGGGCAAGGAGAAGAGGGAAGGAAAAGAGAAGGACAGAGGAAGGACGAGGACTTGCAAGTGTAAAAGCAAGGAATTTGGAACAGTTTCGAGCGTCCGTCTCCGGACGTAGGCACAAACCATACTCCCAGAGGGGGAGAAAGGGAAGGAAAGAGCCAGAGGTGAGGGGGGGGGGGCGAAGATGGGGGACGGGGAGGGATGCGGAAAGGGAAGGGAAGGTATGCAGCCCGGAAAGGAAGGAGGGCCACATTAGCTCGGGGTCCCGTGCTCGCTACGCACGTGTCCACAAAAGAGTTGTGGACCCCCTGGGGGTAGGCGCCGGACGTGACGGACATCCTGCATCCTTGTGTGTTACCTCTCATGTTACAGTATTGTGGTGTCATTTTTTAACAGGAAAATGCTTATCCACACATGGCTAGTGTCAGTGTGAAATGTCTGCGCGATGCTGAGATACTCCCATGTCCAGTTCCCAAGATCTGTCCCCAATAGAGCTTGTGTGGGACCAGCTCGGACGTCTACCCCATCCAATGCGGTATCAAGGATATCAAGGACCAGTTCAACGTTGTGGGCCATCTTGCTTCAGAAGAGAATACAACGGCTTTATTACACCCTTCCCAACCGAATCAGTGTTTGGATACAGATCAGAAATGGTGCAACGTCACATTGATGAGTAGCCTAATACTGCCAAGTTCATTCACTTCGACTTGTTTTTGGAGTCACTGTAATAACATCACATAACTTTTCAACACGTGAAGTTTCATTTGGTTTCCTCTTCCCCTTCTGGGTGCATCAATTTTTTTGTTAAATAATCTATTATGGTATACTTTCACCAGTATCAGATTGTAGCATTAAGTACGATACACCCTGTATACATGTTTTGTGGCCGCGCGGGGTAGCCGCGCGGTTTGAAGCGCCTTGCCACGGCCCGCGCGCGTACCCCCGTCGGAGGTTCGAGTCCTCCCTCGGGCATGGGTGTGTGTTGTCCTTGGGGTAAGTTAGTTTAAGTTAGATTAAGTAGTGTGTAAACCTAGGGACCGATGACCTCAGTAGTTTGGTCCCATAGGAATTTACCACCACCAGGTTTTGTGGCCTGATGATTTTCTAGATAGTTAGAAGCTTTCGTTTTCACACATATTATAAAAGGTCGTATATTTAGTATGCAGCCAACACTACCACATGAAATAAGTACTGATAAACAGTAATACATTAGCAAAAAAAACATTTTCTGTTTGTTAGTAGAAAATAGAATACTGAAGACAAAAATATACCATTAATGTTGTTTTAGTGGAGCTGTTCAGAGCCTTGTGACACTCACAGATCGAGAAAATACAGAAAGAAGGAATAAGATTAATTAGGAATCCAAAAACTGTCATCTTACAGCGCTCATAATGGGCTTACTATAACAGCGGTGCCAGACAGTTCACATATGCCAACGCTTCTTGCTGCAATATATGCAGTCTATGTTTTTATCAAGTCATAATTGTAGTTTTAGTTTTCCGACAGAGATATTCGATCCTACTTGTGTTGCAGATGACACACCGTATTAACTATAGACATGTGGCTGAAATGGGCCGACAGCATGACTGTCGAAACGTAATATTAACGTAAGATATCATTAGACATACACGCAATGTCTACAGCCGCAATAATCCAGTGTTCACAATTTCAAATAGATACAGTTCTACCAGAGAAAGTAAATTAACGCCCACTGAGGATACCACAACTGTGGAAAATCGTGTTTGGCCAAACACTATCATTGACTGGAGCCATTCAAATCATACTAATGGCCGGAGCTAACTGTGTGAAGATACGAAATGTAGACATTACAGACACTCAGTTGCAACTGAAATAAATGGCAGGCTTCAGCTTGTTTTAAGGATACTGGAAAAGTGTGGTTTCTTTACGAAAAAGACTGCTTACAGAGCAATTGTACAGCTTATATTGGAATAATGTATTAAGTGTGTGAGATTCATGTCAAGTGCAACTTATGGCAAATACAGAATGTGTACAAAGAACGGAAGGCGGGTGACCACAGACCTGGTGCGTCGAGAGAAGTTCTTAACTGGCACACACTAGAAGAAAGATACCAAGCGGTCTAAGGCGCTGCAGTCATGAAATGTGCGGCTGGCCCGGCCGAGGTTAGAGTCCTCCCTCGGGCATGGGTGTGTGTGTTTGTCCTTAGGATAATTTAGGTTAAGTAGTGTGTAAGCTTAGGGACTGATGACCTTAGCAGTTAAGTCCCATAAGATTTCACACACATTTAAACAAAGATACAAAGTAGTTTTCGAAATCGTACTTAAAAAATTCCAAGAGTTTATTTTCAAGTAGAATCTGTGAATATTCTTCATTATTATATGCACTGCTACGGTAGAATCAGAAATTAAAATTAAGATCATGGCTAACAGCGCAAAAAGGATTATCTGGAGCGCATTTTACAAGGCAACATCCTGTCTGATTGAAACTTTGTGCCGGACCGGAACTCGAAACCGGAACTTTTGCGTTCCAGAACAGTCAAGTCAATGTGTTTGACGATATCTTGGCTCACAGTCAAAAAGAATGCTTTAAAACATAGTCAGGGAATAAGAGGTAAAAAGCTCTTTTTTCGAGACGAGGTCTAGTGTAGGGTGGCGTTTATTTAATAAATGTCGAAGACGGTCTTGGTCACTCTGTGGAATGATGCCTGTAAAACTGAAGCGACACGAAGGAGAAGGAATTGGAAGATCCAGGTGGAGACTCCTTAATCTGTTGAGAAAAAGTAAAGGATAATAAAGGAACGGAATTTTTGATGGCTACCTCTTTACCTACTAACACAATGAGATGCCAGAAGAGGAATATACAGCACAAATAATGTTACATAACTTTAGATGCCAATTTTTTGTTCATTATGCACTGTATATTAGAAGACAGATTATTGATTTCTTTGTTTGTTATTTGTGTTGTACTTAACAGAGAGTCTGAAAGGGGAAGTGGTGATAAGTTCCTAGGGGACCAAACTGCTGACGTCATCAGTCCCTAGGTTGACACACTACTTAATGCAACTTTAACTTACGCTAAGGACAACACACACACACACACACACACACACACACACACACACACACACACACACACACACACACACGCCCGAGGAAGGACTCAAACCTCCGACGGGGAAATGGGAAGTGTTACACCCTGGACAACTTCACCGAACGGACCAAACTGATACTCCAATATTTACATGCCTGTGAAAGATACTCGTATTAAGTTAAATTTCATACTTATGCTAGCTAATTTTCACTGCACAAAAAGTCATTCCCACCGAAGAACAGGGAGAGTACATGAGGACTACTGGGTGTGTAACGTTACTACAACAGTTCATGTGGAGATCGCAACACAGAATGCCCATAGAATGTGCACGTCCAGCTTATCGTTATTTTTCGGACTTTGAGATGGGTCAAATCACTGGCATGAGCGACATGCGAGACTGATACCGACGGATCGTAGAAATTGTTGGCTGCATTAGAATGACTGCAGAACAAGGTGGTGATGAGGCCGACTCAGGGTAACAGTGTGGCTAGACGAGTGGTAATAGATCCTTTGAGAAGAACGTATCACGATAAAATCGTAGGATCATTTGACTGACTCTGGCCGTACACAGATGACGTCAGCATCAACTGAAATCCAGGCAGAGGTTACACCGTCCACGGACCGTCGGGAACAGGTTACTAGCAGTTGGATTGATATCTCTAGTTGCAATGCGTTGTTTACTGCTAACAATATACGAGGATTATTGGGCAAGTAAGGTCCGATTGACCGGGAAATGGAAACCACAGTGAAAACCAAAAACGTTTTATTTGCAACAGTTAGCTACACCTTCCAGCTATTTCTCTACGTAGCTGCCTCTCCGATTTAGACATGTGTCATAGCGTTGTGCCAACTTTCAATGTCCTCGTCATAGAATGCAGCCGCCTGTGCTTTCTGTCAATACTCTACGTTGTTCTGCAGCTCGTTGTCAGTGTCACAATATTGTTTTCATAGCCAGCGGATTATGTGAGCACAGATGAAAATTAAAGGGAGCCAAGTCCATGCTGTATGGTGGCTGATGAAACACTTCTCATCGAAAACGCTGCATGAGCGTCCTCATTGTCCCTGAAGTGAACAACCGATAATTGTCATGCAGAAGGAAATGCATGACAGTTACGTTATGTGGGGTTGAATGAACTCCGGTGAAATCTCTCGGCAGGCACCCATAGTTGACGGGAGCACTACTTCCTAGGCATCTTTACGCGCTCATCGTGCTTTGAGCACTGAAAAGAGCGGCGCGACTGTATCTACGGGCATACTAGAGACAATGTCGAACATATCTGTGCAAAACTTCATTGGATTTTCATTGTGGTTTCCATTTCGACACCGATCGGATCTTATTTTCCGAATAACCTTCGCACCACAGGCAACAGAGGCTTTCAGAGTCCCTTGAGGCACTGACTGACATTCTCTGGTGTTTCGAGACGAGTCTCACTTCCGTTTGTGATGGTCAGATGGACACCAATGTTTGCAGATGACTTGGTGAATGGTCAAGGAGGCAGTAATTCTCAAGAGGTATACCACTCCAACTCAAGGAATCATTGTATGCGGAGCAAATAGATGTAACAAAAGGACTGGTTTTGGTAATTATGGATGGAAGACTGCATGTTTACCTGTACGTGTCAAGGAATGATAAGTCCTGTTGTCGTACCCTTCCTGACGAGAGTCCCAAATAGCGTATTCCACCAGAATAGTGCAAAACCCCTCATTGCAGATCACATCACATACGCTTTGAGAAATCTACGGATCCCTGACTGGTCTGCCAACTTCCCTGACTTTTCACCCATAAAACATGTCTGGGGTGCAATGGGAAGACGTATACTTTCATACCAGCCTCCAGCCTACAGTCTCCATCAACTAAGACATGTGTTTCAGGCAAGGCAAGAAACTTCTCAAGATATCTTTCGGAAACCGTTTGCTTCCATACCACAATGAACACAAGAGTGTATTCGTGTCTGTGGGCTCACACCTCATAACGATGGACATCAGTTCCAAATGGAATGAAATTTCAACCATTTAATGGCTTTTATGTGATAGACATCTCCACGAAGTTTGGTAAATATTGGACTGTTGCATCACCGTGTATCACTTTCGATTTCCGTCAGTGTTTTTTGGCGGTCATGTAGTTACTGATAAATCGTTCACTTCTCCGTGGCAGGGGCGGGAACTTTTATTTCTGTATGCCAGTTGCCGGATAAAATTGTAAAGATGTAAATTATAAATTTTCGTAAGTCATGTCAAATACGCTGTATAGTTAAGAATTGTAGTCATTTTTCAGTACAGTAGCCCAGCCCTTTATTGTAAACTGAAGTTGAATAGCCTACATGTACATTTCTTTGACAAGAAGTTCCCGGTGATGGTAAGATCGCTGACACGTCAAAGCGGCACTTCAGAACATAGCCACGAATGGCAAACCATCTTTTTCATCGCCCATGGAAAATGTCTCAGCGGTGGAAGATATTCTTAGTGACATTTTCGCTGAGTTGAAGAGTAAAAAAGTATCATCCAGCATGTCACCAATTGTCAGAAATAAAATTTGGAGCGTAGGCTTTAGCGGCAGTTACCTTAGAGGGGCAAAATGAGATTTTAACATTCTTCTAGAACAACAAGGAATTGTACTTACGGCTTCATTTTCGCAATAAAACGTAAAATCTGAAGAAGTACTTCGCCAATATTGTCCAGAGAGTAAAATTGACATACGGAAAGAGCATAATACCGGATTAAGTGAAAAATAGTTAACTTACAGGCAAATAATGTTCCGAAATCAAATTAGAAAGCGAGCTGAAAAAGCAGGAAGAGGAAAATGTCAAGCTACGATTGAAAGGAAACCCAATTCCGGCTATACCATGTGCGTCTGTGGCAGCAGCAGTCAGTGACAACAGACTGAAAACGCGTACTAAAACTGAAGTCGGCAGGCGAAAGTAAAGCAGGGAACCATTTCGTTCATTGAGTCCACTACACAAAAAGATTCCAAACGAGTGAGGGAAATCTTGATCAAGAACATCAGTCCCAGGAAAAACAAGCTCAAAATAAAGCAGTAATAACAACAAAAAATTTGATTATAGTTGAAACAGAGACTCAAGACTGCTTTAGAATCAAGCAGGAAATATAAAGAATTTGTGACTTAATTTGCGAGGAACCCAAGAAAAGACCCGGTATTGGAAATCCATCACGTCCCTACAACAAGAACATCTCAATCTTTCTTGGGAAAACTGTATGATCTCAAGCTCTGTGACCAGTTCACCCTTCAGAATTAGAATCAAAGGTGAAACTCCGCTTCAGAACGGGACAAAACGGTCCATCAACGGTCAACATCGTGAAGAAGTCAACCGACGCGTAAGAAGACACCTACTTCAAAAAGACTGCGTCTTCCTTAGCAATCTGCCGGCCGGGGTGGCCAAGCGGTTCTAGGCGCTACAGTCTGGAACCGCGTGACCGCTACGGTCGCAGGTTCGAATCCTGCCTCTGGTATGGATGTGTGTGATGTCCTTAGGTTAGTTAGGTTTAAGTAGTTCTAAGTTCTAGGGGACTGATGACCTTAGAAATTAAGTCCCATAGTGCTCAGAGCCATTTGAACCTTAGCAATCTGTCATTAAAGTTTAATGCCTATCTTGCTGTAACCAAGTGTTATAAGTGCTGCAACCTTCAATCCGCCAGTGCCTGCAACGAGACCGACACAGAGCGGAGAAAGTGTGCAGGTCACGGACACGAAGAAAGAGACTGCAAAAAGAAGGAAGACAGTGCAGTGTGCATCACCTGCAAGAAGAGAACTTGGATAGGCTGCTGGAAAGGATTGAATTCGACTAAATTAAGAAATGGACAGAAGTAACAATAACACGAAAGGTAGACTATCATTACACCACTCCACATACAACACTGAAATGGGACACACGGAGGGCACAAGAAACAATAGATACTTACAGCAGCATAGGTACAAACCACCCTCAGTGAGGGAACGTGCCCCGCGCAGAACTGTCTCAAGGCGGGGGCAAGTGGTTTTACTTAATGAGAACCAACGTAATACAAACATTCTCAATCCACTGACATTCACAAGTGGTTCAGATGAGCTACGTAGACACTAGAGAATACATCGATGATTTGACGATGGCAAGTTCAATTAACCATGAGGTGGTAAGGCAAATGAAAGGGAACTCTTCCATTGGGCCACCTTTCAGGCAAGTCTGCTACTACGGATTGAAGGGCTAGAAGAAGAGATACTAAACAGTTCAGCCGCAGTGCGTCATAGCAAACGCTTAAACAGAAATAAATATACACTACAAATAAACTCTGAGGACTTCAACTGATAACCTAACACACGGAACTACACAACAAATACAGATCCACATCAAGCTGAAAATACTCATGCGTGGAAACTGCATTAATCAAAAACAAAAAATGAACCATCAGTTGGACGGAAGATTCCATATGACCGGAATTATGGGCAACTGCAAGATGACTTATGAAATAATGACACAAAATGCTTACGCAGACAAAGTATGAAATGCAAGGACCAGCTGTAGCTGATATACGGTGGTAAATAAGTCAGACGCTATACGACAATGCAAAGTGTAGCGGCTACATAAAGCCAGTAAGCTCCGTCTCAGGTGGACTTACAAACGTGAATACACAAACGAATAGTGCAAAACCAAGTGATGTAATGTGAGCGACCGCTCCACAATACCCATCCCGACACCTCAACATCGGAGCCACTTAAAAAAAAAATAAATAAATAAAGGGCCGGCTCGGAGCCATTAGTCAAGAATAACTGCTAGAAGAGAAACAGCTCCTCGATACTGGATGTCGTTGTGTCAGCCTCTGCACCATCAGACATCAGATGGGACGGAGAGGCTGCCTCCACCAGTGAGGTGCTACGAAAACGCTGAAGGCACAAACAACGCGGCGAAATCAACCCCATCATCACAGTCGACCAACAAAAAAAACACCATCTACCTGGCACCATCTTAATTATGAGACCATACTACTCTTGAAAACAAAGATCTGTTTCAAACAGCGCAGCGACTAATTACACGACTAATACACCCCTAGAGAACTGTATCTGTTACCCAACTACGCAACAGACTGATCGTATGATGTTATGATTAGAAAACATACCGACGGACCCTAGAGAAGTATGTGACATTCTAATAAAAGTTTGCACAAGCGTTGAACATTTAGCAGATATAAAAGGACTTAGTAAGAGCAAATGGCAGGACAGACTTTGATCATACTATGACTACACCGCAGCGTTACATATTTACTAGGGGGCCCATAATTAAAATATTACAGCTTAATGCAATGAGGAACATCGCTGCGCGGAGTGACCGCATGGCTGCTTGTGTTCTTAGCATAACTTAGTTTAAGTAGTGTGTAAGTCTAGGGACCCTCAGCAGCTTGGTCCCTTAGGAATTCACGAACATCTGAACATTTTTTTGAGGAGCATCCTTGTAAGCAGCGAAATAGGCAGAGCGGTGGAAGGGCTTGATGTGAACATGGTGTGCCTCCAAGAAGCTTACACACGGAATGGGAGACATATCTTTCCCTTCTCGGCTCAGAGTGATCTCTGGAGGTCATCAAGCCGTGGCAGCTGTAGCGTTGGTAAATAAATGTGACAACAATTAGACAATTGACCACTAGCCATGTTGTGACAGTAGAAATTAAGTCAAGAACCGAGACATGGATGGTAGCAACACTTTATGCCCAATACAGTCATCAAATAGACCCTTACGCTCACCTAATACAAGACGTAGCAGGCTACGCAACAAACAGACCGTTAATCACCTGCGCTCCACACAACAGACAAAAGGTGACAAATAATGACTATCGTTTTAAACGAATCAAACCTGTACATACTAAACAAAAAGGGTCAGCCGCCCACGGGCTGGCCGTCCAAGCAACATGGATATCACAGTGGTGAATGACAAGGTCTTGAGATCAAATAGTCAATTGGACAGCAGAGAAAGGACTTACGCAGAGTGACCATCGTACCACACTCAGAGACTGTAATTAACAGACACACAAGCTTCGACAAGAAGAACAGACTTCTTCTGAATAAGGCTGACTGGCCACAACGCATGAGAAAAATAGACGACACTTTGTTACAGACAAGACAAGGAAGCATCGAGTTTAAAATTCACCTGTTATCGGAGCTAATGCGGAAAGCGCAAACTGACGCGGTACCGACTTCTGATAGCACACGGGCGAAAGTTCTGTGGAACCCTGAGTTACTAAAGCTGCGAAAACTAACAAGAAAGAAGGCAAAAATATTATGGGACAGAGAAGCAAGACCTGTTGTGTCTAGACAAGACAGCCTAGACACAATGAGAGGAAGCCGAAAGGCACGCGCTTAAACTCACGCAGGCTGGCGTGAGGTCTGAAACAGGATACGTGATGAATGCTATAAAGAAAAGTACGTAGCTTCTGGAATACTTAACTTTAATCCACATTTGTAGAACATCGCTCTTGATGATACATTAATAGAATCTCAATATCAATCGAATACGGCGCCTTGCTAGGTCGTAGCAAATGTAGCTGAAGGCTACGCTAACTATCGTCTCGGCAAATGAGAGCGTATTTGTCAGTGAACCGTTCCTTGCAAAGTCGGCTGTACAACTGGGCGAGTGCCAGGACGTCTCTCTAGACCCGCCGTGTGGTGGCGCTTGGTCTGCAATTAGTGACAGTGGCGACACGCGGGTCCGGCGTATACTAACGGACCGCGGCCGATTTAAAGGCTACCACCTAGCAAATGTGGTGTCTGGCGGTGACACCACAATACTCAACATGTATAGGAAACTAAATTCAGGTAAAAACACTACTCTTGGGTCAGTTATTTACAAGCACAGCTCCAAGACAACATCTAGGGAGTATCGTATACTGTTGACAGAGAGACTGAAGATCCCATTAGTTTAGTCCACGCTGAGGCAATCAGACGTTGTCATGACTCAAGGACGGAGAAGCACAGCACAATAACTGCTGTAAAAACGTCTCCCCGACAACGACCCGCAAACAGACAGTCACACAAAAGCATAAATGAGAAGAGAAATGGGACAGGAATACACGTCAGACACCTTCTTTTGCCCTTTCGCGCGAGAGGAGGTCGCTCTGATGATAGCTAAGCTGAAAAGGAAGAAAGCCCCAGGTCCTGATGGCATCCATGCAGAAGTTGTACAACAATTTGAGCCACAGATTATCCCATATCTTACAAAAGTATTAAAGGAAGCCCAACGGCTAGGGAAGACACTTACAATGTGCAAAACTACGATTATACTCATAATTAAGAAATTACCAGATTCAGACCCCAAAACCATATAGACCAATATGTATACTAAATGTACTAGCTGATGTCCAGAAGCGGCTCCTGTGCTATAGTCTGTGGGCACGCAGGGAACTCCGGGGCCTTAGTCAACATCAGTTTGGCTTTAGAAAAAAACAAATCAATAGATGATGCAGCCAACCGTACTCTTCACGTAGTTCGAAATTCAGAACATAAATATGTTGCGTTAATCGTAATTGACATCGCATGTCCATTTGACAATCTATGTTTGCCTGCGATGTTTGCCCGTCTTAGAGAATTGCAGGTACCTTCGGCGCTGTATAATGGTCTCCCTGACTATTGTAAAAACAGAATGGTAGAGTGGCAAGCGGGGCATCCCAAGGCTGTGAAGAAAATCACTAAGTGATGCCCACAAGGCTCTGTCTGTAGACGTGATTTCTGAGATACTGCCTTTGAATCACAGCTGCAGCTCGCAGAGAAAAGTGAACACACCAGTGTAGTCGTTGCTTATGCAGAAGACTTACTGGCGATAGAATTGGCCGACTCAAGAGTACATCTAGAAAATAAACCAAACAACGTACTAAAACATATATACATAGCAGTCAACAAAACAGTCTACATAATGTCACAAAGAAAATGCGTGATCAAACTAGATAACATTTCCACAACACCTAAAACAACAACACGATACCTTGTCGTACACATTGACGAACGACTAAACTTTCATAACCACATACACACAGTTTCCAACAAGGCGAACAACTATTACATCCACTAGCCAGGTTAAACTCTGAACAGTTTAGATTACCACTTGTCATACTTCCTGCATACCACTGTGCGATCTTTGAGTCAGTTGTATGCTTTGCATTCAGCACACGGACACATCGCATGAGCTTTGTTACTAGTAGAACAGCTGATGGGCGTAGGCAAACATAGTGTGCTGCTCAGGCTATCGGGGGCTCAGTATGTGGCCTTGGAAATCTATTCGATAGACTACACCATAACATATCGGGCCGTAGCGTATTGTCTCAACATTGAAAGACTTGACAAGATAACTACCATAACAGGGCAAGAAATAAGAGACAAACTCCACTTAAAGAGGTGACGGTCAGATAGCTGGCAACGGGAATGGGGTAGCCGTGATAAAGGCCGGAGAGTTCATACCTTATTCCCCAATATCAGGGAACGGTTAGGAATGAGACACATTGACCCAGGCAGTGGCATCGTACACTCCTGACTGGACATAGCCCTTACCCAGTGCAGTTACACAGCATACATCTCAATGAAAGGGAAGGATGTACTTGTGGGAAGAGAGGTTCCCCAGAGTAGGTTGTAATACACTGTACACTTTTCACACAGACCAGACGACTAGGGCACACATACGAGGACTTGTACAACGCGAGTAGAGACGAAACTGCGTGGAAAAAAATCAACAGCATGGCAGGCTCGATCCCAAAGGCCCTGCACCTTCAATACGTAAACGAATGGCAAAATAAACCTGATATTAGACCCAGGACACAGCAAACAATCAACATCACACACACCTCAGAGGAAGATGGCGAAACTGACCCAAGAAACAATACAGACGATGATGACAACAAGTTCCTTGACCAAAGCACCTTGTGACAGATTTTTTTGTACCTAGAGGCACGTAACATCTGTACGGTAGATATTTGCACTTAAGCTAGTAACAACAAGAACCAACAGTGGGCGCATGGCTTGATGGCTTTCCGTCTGAGGCCTCCTCCTTCCCCTCTACCCCCCCGCCCCTCCCCCACCCACCATGGTTGACTTCGTTGGTGGGAATCTACAACTCGTCTCTAATATTTCCTATCATCTCTAAAATTCCTTCTATTTCAAAAAATTACTAACCGTCTTATCTAGCACTCTCCGTTTTCGTAAATTAATTTAAATTTTTCTATGTAATTCACCATTATTATTTCCACTTTTATTGCTGAATTCAATATTCTTAGAATAAGGAACAATGCATGTTGTCATACAAAAAAACTATAAAATGTACGATCTGTTTTGAAATAGTAGGCAACAGGTTTCTAAAAACGCAATAAATTAAACGAAAAAAAAAGAACTTCAAAACTGATGAAACCCATTTATGATATGGTATCCACGTGTCGACGAATTGGCGGATGGTAAGGCTGTTCTATTAACATTTCGTTATTTACATTTATTACTGATACTTTTTAAAGTTTCCCAAAAAATGTTCAGGTGTGTGTGAATTCCTAAGTGACTAAACTGCTGAGTTCATCGGTTCCTAGACTTACCCACTACTTAAACTAAATTATATTAAGAACAATAGACAAACACCCATGCCCGAGGGAGGATTCGAACCTCCGACAGGAGGGGCCGCGCAATCCGCGAATTGCGCCTCAAAGTGCGCGGCCACTCCGCGCGGCGAAGTTTCTCATATCATCGCTTGCAGATGAGGATCAGAATACTGGGCACGCCTCTGTGCCAGCACCTAGCGTCCCGTAGCGACATTGTGTTATGTACGCTGTTCGCTAGGCCGCGTATTACGCCGGTATATTAGGAAAGACAGTTTCGGAGGCAGACGCGCACGTGACCCGTCCGGAAGAACTGGCGATGAGTAATAACCTGCCGCGAGCAGCACCGACCGAACTCCTACGGCTCGGCCTCTCCTAAGCAGCTGGTCGAGCGGAAGCAAGCCTTATATGGGCGGACGCGCCCAACTTGCAGCAGCACGCCCCCTTGAGTCACGCCTTCCCTTGTTTCTAGCAAGTCACTCTCGCGCTCTATCGAGCTGACACGATGGAATGTCTTCTTCCTGCCGCTTCACGTTGCTCTAGCGGCGCTGATTACGCGGCATTTTCTGTGAAGAATCACGCCCAGGGACTGATGACGAAGAATAGACTGTGAAATAGCTGTCAGTACCTAATAAGGCTATCGTCACCTAATGTGACAATATTCTAATTCACAACTATAAAAAAAGGCAGCAGGACTAATCCACAGAACGATCGTTGCATGTCACTCTCATCTATTTGTAGCATAAAGCTAGAATAAATTCTAAGTTCAATTTTTGTGACCTGCCTGGAACAAAATAACCTTTTAATGGAAACAGCAATTGGTTCTGAAAATATGGACCAAATGAAACTCAGTTCGCTTGTTAATTCGCCGTGTAGCCGAAAAAAAACGCCTCATGGCAAATTTCTTGGCGTCATGTGGCGTTTTTGAAAACAGAGCAAAGTACACAGGGGTAGGAATAACTCCTTTTATTCCATGATCAGTTTTAGTGCCTTTTCTCTAATCTTGATACTGTATTTGGTGACTGTGATGTTGTTCTCAGACGTATTATTTTTCTCTTTGTATTGTTTACTTTATGTATTTCTTTGTCTTCTGATTTTTCAACGGTTAGTAAAAACGTAAGATCTATACACAAGGATTGGAAAATTCTGAAATAGATGGGGGAGCAATTGAGTTTCCCGTTCTGTGGAATGTCAACGGGCGTTAATACATCTTAATACATTGCAAGTACTTAGCAAAACTAGATCACTGTTGACTTCTTTCGTAGACTGAATGAGTTTTCTGTCCTTAAGGAAATATGTACTTAGCACGGGAATTACTGACTCTGGCAAAATTATTTTCGAATAATAATAATTATTATTATTATTATCCTTCTTTTCGTCTACTGCAAATTGAGAAAATTTTTAACCAGATGCCCTTTTCGGTTTCCTTTATAGTTCACATGATAGGAAGCAGAACAATAATTGTTATAACGGCTGCTTCCTGTCTATCGGCTACAGCGCTGTACCATCTAAATTCCACACCACTGATCAAAAATCATAAGATGGTATTATTTTTACATAACACAAAGCATTAAGGTAATATTGTTTAAATGTGTACTTCAAGTCCTCTTTACCTGAGAAGACAGAAAATACTCAATTTCATGATTACTCGTTGAAAACTGCCATTTCTGCGCTATGTTGTTAAAAGGCGTCATTTTTTCGTCATTTGTCACGTTGTCATTTAGACGAAATTTAAATGTCCCATAGATTACAGCAAAACGTAGTGGAAAGCTCATTTCCGTATGACTCGACTCAATTCATCTGCCCACTACAGGTTTCTGAGAGTTACATCTCCATCACATGAAGTATTTATTTCTTTTAATGAAACAGTCGATTTGTGCTCACAGTTTCGAGGGCAACCTGTGGTACTGTATCTCAGTGGTCACAGGCTGTTTTTTCGAATAGCATTTACATAACACATTTCAGTTCTTTACACTTATTTGCTTTTGGTTCAGTACACAATCTGTACTCATTTTAGCTTATGAAAAATGACCCTTGTAATGCAAATGTGAGACGGAAAAGCAGTCTGCGACCACTGAAAGACAATGCCGGAGGTTATCCAGGAATTCGTATTTAGTAATTCGTTTGTATAGTTAAAATAAATACATCCACTCAATGATGGAAGCAAAATCCTCCAAAGCGCATAGAGGAAATATTTACTTTAATAACTGGTTGCAGTTATTTGTGTATATAAACTGATACCCTTGACAGTCATGGATAGACCTAATCTAACAAGTTCTCACACAAAACCACTTCGATGTGTTAAAGCTCTTACGAAATTTTAGAAGTGTCCGTTTTACGTTGATTTCTCACACAAAACCGCTTCGATATGTTAAAGCTCTTACGAAATTTTAGAAGAGTCCGTTTTACGTCGAACCGTTGTATAATATGCTTTGCAGCGTTATATGTAAACTGTGCTGACGGTGATACTACACTACGTCTCATTAGTTACGCTACGTGCCATTAGTGTTTTTTATCACACAGTTTATTATGTTGTACATTTTCATCAGTGCCTATCTTGGCTAAAGGATATACGAGGATTATTTTCTTCAACCTCCCATCGGTCGCGAAATTAAAATCACAATGAAAATCCGGTGAAGCTTTGTGCAGATGTGTTGTGCAGTGTCTCTAGAATAACGGTCTATCTCGTGATATACCGCTTTTCAGTTCTGGGTGCAGCGTGAGCACGTAAAGATGTCTGAAAACCGAGTCTCCCGCCAAGTGTGAAGACCTGCTGAGAGGTTTCGCCTGTTTCCATGTAGCTCATACACTGAAGAGCCAAAGAGACTGGTACACCTGCCAAACATCGTGTAGGAACCCCGCGAGCACGCAGAAGTGCTGCAACACGACGTGACATGGACGCGACTAATGTCTGAAGCAGTGCTGGAGGGAACTGACACCATGAATCCTGCAGGACTGTCCATAAATCCGTAAGAATCCGAGGGGCAGGAGATCTCTTCTGAACAGCATGTTGCAAGGCATCCCAGATATGCCCAATAATGTTCGTGTCTGGGGAGTTTGGTGCCCAGCGGAAGTGTTTGAACTCAGAAGAGTGTTCCTGGCGCCACTCTGTACCAACTCTGGACGTGTGGGGTGTCGCATTGTCCTGCTGGATTTGCCCAAGTCCCACGGAATGCACAATGGACGTGAATGGATGCAGGTGATCATACAGGATGCTTACATACATGTCACCTGTCCGAGTCGTAACTAGATGTATCAGGGTTCCCCTAATCAGAAGGGGCCAAGTCACTGTCATCGATCATCCTCCACACAGTCGTGTGGAAGATGATCGATGACAGCGAATCCAAGGCGTCGGATTGTTACAGATGTCGCAGTGCTCGTGTGGGGTCCGACATTGTCATGGTGAAGGAGCAGGTGCTCCACGTGCGGCCGAACTCTTCGAGTTTGTGCTTTCAGTTTTCTGAGGGTCTCGCAGTGCGTTGCAGAATTTGTGGTCTTACCTTTAGGCATGAATATCCCAAAACACATTGATCAATAATTTGCCTGCTGATGGCATGGTTTGAACTTTTCTGGCGTCGGTGCTCCTTTGTGGCGGAACTCCATTGATGTCCTCTTGTTTTTGGGGTCGAAATGGTATACCCAACTTGCATCAAAACCCGACGTCGCACTTTACTGAAGTCGATACAGTCACCATAGTACATAGCTTTCATTCTTCTGTGGGTTTCAATTGGAGCCGAGTTTTCTGCGGGCAGAAACTGAATTGCAGCAAGCTCTTACTCACACATCGTCATTATAACGCTAAAATTTGGGGCCCTCTAACGCCAGAGGGATGCAACTTGCGCCAGTGAAGCAGACAAGTGGACCAAGTAATATGTGTGATATGCAACACCTCAACCCATATTGAGAACACAATAAAAAAATTCGGAGGCATTTCTTCTGGGCACGACGTCGTATAACTGCAAAATTCAAAAGTATAGTCATTAGCGAAGCACTATTACTTACGATTACCAGAATTCATATTTTTTTAAACTCAGAGCTCCTGTAGAACTTCCCGGATAGTCACGCGCGTTAGCACGTCGCTTCCGGGATTCGGGGAGACGTGCCGGCCGCGGATCGAATTCGACCGGCTGATTAACGACGAGGGCCGATATATGCCGACCATACTGAATGTAGTTTTTAGGCGGTTTCCCGCATCCGCCTAGATGAATACCGGGCTGGTACCCACGTGACGCCTCAGTGACGTCACTATTCACAAACATTTCGAGAACACGTTAGTTGAAACTTCCTGACAGTTTAAAACTATGTGCCGGGCCGAGACTCAAACACGGGAGTGCTATTCCGACAAGTTTGGCAAGTAGGAGATGAGGTACTGGCGGAAGTAAAGCTGTGAGAATGGGCTGTGAGTCGCTGTGGCACTTACCCGCGGTAGGCAAAGGTCACGAGTTCGAGTGTCAGTCCGGCACACAGTTTGAACCTGCCAGTAAGTTTCATATCAGCGCACACTCCGCTGCAGAATGAAAATTCATTCTGAAAACAAATTACTTGTTGGCAATTTTTCCTCCGTTCTGGTGAAAGTTCCAAGAGGTGATTGTGCCGCCGAAATTCCTGCGTCCTTGTGTTGCAGTGTTGACTGTTTGTGTTCACAAAATAGTAAAAACATATAACGCACATTTTTATTTATAAAAATGCACATAGTGTAGAGCACCGCACGCTCACCAAATAGTTTCTGCCACGCGTAAGACTGTATTTATGTATTTTTCATCATTCTGTGAACACAAGTGGTCAATGGTGCAACATACACTGAGGTGACAAAAGTCATGGGACGGCGATATGCTCATATACGGATGGCGGTAGTATCGCGTACACGAGGTATAAAAGGGCAATGCATCGGCGGAGCTGTCATTTGTACTTTAGGTGGTTGATGTGAAAACGTTTCCGACGTGACCTTGGCATCACGACGGGCATTAACAGACTTTGAACGTGGAATGGTAGTTGGAGCTAGACGCATGGGACATCATTCCATTTCAGATATCGTTAGGGAATTCAATATTCCCGGACCTATCGGTCAAGAGCGCACCGATAATACCAAATTTCAGGCGTTGCCTCTTACTACGGACAACGCAGTGGCCGACGGCTTCAGTTAACGACCGAGAAAAGTGACGTTTGCGTAGAGTTGTCAGTGCTAACAGACAAGCAACACTGCGTGAAACAACCGCGAAATCAATGTGGGACGTCCGACGAACGTATCCGTTAGGGCAGTGAGGCAAAATGTTGTGTTAATGGACTATCATAGCAGACGACCGAGGCGAATGACTTTGCTGACGGCATGACATCGCCTGCAGGGCCTCTCCTGGGCTCGCGAACATATCGGTTGGAACCTAGACGACTGGGAAACCGTGGCCTGGTCAGATGGATCCCGATTTCACTTGGTAAGAGCAGATGGTAGGGTTCGAGTGTGGCGCAAAGCCGCGCGAAGCCATGGACCCAGATTGACGAAAAGGCACTGCGCAAGCTGATGGACGGCTGTAGAGGCAGCATGGCTCAATATTTCTTCAGGGGACTTCCAGCGACTTGTTGAGTCCATGCCACGTCGAGTTGTTGCACTACGCTTGCCTGCAGCAGCAGGTCCGTCTCGATATTAGGAAGTATCCCATGACTTTTGTCACTTCAGTGCAATGACACGGGAATTCCGACGGCACCATTTCCCGAAGGAACTTCAGCCACAAACGGGGTAAAACAGCCAACAACTAATGTAAACAACGACAAATGTGATATAAACTTGAACAGCAGTTTGAGGACGTATCTGTTGATTCGAAACCGGTATCGAGCTTGT
Source organism: Schistocerca serialis cubense (assembly GCF_023864345.2). Classification (NCBI taxonomy): domain Eukaryota; kingdom Metazoa; phylum Arthropoda; class Insecta; order Orthoptera; family Acrididae; genus Schistocerca; species Schistocerca serialis. The sequence continues at coordinate 748,220,264 of NC_064640.1, forward strand.
GTAAAGAAGTGACATTGTTGACAGTGACTGTTTTCTTCTTTTCAGTAATCAACTTGTACCTTGTACACAGCCAAATTCTCAAAATGAGAGTTTTCAACAAAATAGCATTTCACACTTTCACATGTAGAACACAAGATGCAGATAGGGTACACCAGAATGAGATTTTCACTCTGCAGCGGAGTGTGCGCTAATATGAAACTTCCTGGCAGATTAAAACTCTGTGCCGGACTGAGACTCGAACTCGGGACCTTTGCCTTTCGCGGGCAAGTGCTCTACCATCTGAGCTACCCAAGCACGACTCACGACCCCTCCTCGCAGCTTCACTTCTGCCAGTACTTCGTCTCCTACCTTCCAAACTTCACAGAAGCTCTTCTGCGAACCTTGCAGAACTAGCACTCCTGGAAGAAAGGATATTGCGGAGACATGGCGTAGCAACAGCCTGGGGGATGTTTCCGGAATGAGATTGTCACTCTACAGCGGAGTGTGCGCTGATATGAAACTTCCTGGCAGATTAAGAGCACTTGCCCTCGAAAGGCAAAGGTCCCGAGTTCGAGTCTCGGTCCGGCACAAAGTTTTAATCTGCCAGGAAGTTTCAGATAGGGTACACATTTTCCGATCTGGTTAAGAGGGGTCGGGGGAGGAAACTGGTGGCGACAGGGCATTCGGCCTCATATACTGCTATCATTGCGAAATCCAAAAGGTTCAAATGGCTCTGAGCACTATGGGACTTAACATCTATGGTCATCAGTCCCCTAGAACTTAGAACTACTTAAACCTAACCAACCTAAGGACCTCACACAACACCCAGTCATCACTAGGCAGAGAAAGTCCCTGACTCCGCCGGGAATCGAACCCGGGAACCCGGGCGCTGGAATGCGAAATCCAGATTAATATGCCAACACCGTGAAGATACGGGATAAAAAGCAGGAATAAGATGGAAGCCGCACAGCTGTTACTATGCAAAAAACAGAAGCTAAAAAGAAAACAAAGAAAGTGTTCAAAACAATTATTGTGAAGCGTCGGTAGACAGTCTACCCATGACAGTTAACTTTGTAGCTCAGTGCGTCTTTATTACATGCGTTGGGAACTTTCATAACGCTCCGCGCTTAAGATAAGGCGCACTTCTTTGTTGGCATGTTTCCAGAATTCTGTTGGAGGCTTCTGCGTCGGTCACGTTGCCGCTGCGACGGCAGAAAATTCCAGCAGAAACGCAGCCAGCGAGTGAGTTCTTTATCTTCCTAGCGGAGATAGTTGGCTACAACGAAACTGATGATAGTTTCCGTGAAGGGTGTCCAGGTCCCCGCATTCAGCTGACGCCTCCTTCTGCTGCTTGCGCGACTTCCAGACGCGCGGCCCACTGCTTTTCTTATCTGGGCTCGATGCCGTGAGGCTCGTGAGGCGCGGACTTCGCAGAAAGGAAGGGTCCTGTTTATCACGCAGGGGCCACTCTCGTGCCATACCTGCATTCCGTAGCCTTTTGATCATCTCAGTTCAGAATGAAAGGATTACGAGCGTTGCTTTGTCGATTCATTGATGAAAAGAGAAAAAAATTTTACGTTCACAATACACGTACTATTAATTAATGTATAATGAGGTTGCAATATGAAGACCAACAAAACCTAAACAAGGGCAATGGAATGTAGTGTAAGCCAATAGGTGATACCAAAGAAATTATATTAGGAAAGGAGACACTAGAAGCAGGCGATAAGTTTTGCTAACTGAGAGGCAAAATGGCAGATAATGGCCAAAATAAAGAGGATATAAAATACTCACTGTCTATAACACGAAAATAATTTCTGAAAAAGAGGAATTCGTTAACATCTAACATAAATTTAAGTGTTAGAAACTCTTTTATGAAGGTATGTATCTGGTGTGTAGACTCGTACGAGAATGGGCTGGTCCAAATGGCTCTGAGCACTATGGGACTTAACATCTGACGTCATCAGTCCCCTAGAACTTAGAACTACTTAAACCTAACTAACCTAAGGACATCGCACACATCCATGCCCGAGGCCGGATTCGAACCTGCGACCGTAGCGGTCGCGCGGTTCCAGACTGTAGCGCCTAGAACCGCTCGGCCACTCCGGCCGGCTCGTACGAGAATGAAACGTGGACAATGAGCATATGAGACATGAGGCTTTAGAAACGTGCTGCTACAGAGGACCGCTGAAAATTTCACTGGAACATCGAGTAACAAATGAATAGGTACTAATTCGAATTGAGGAGAAAGGAAATTATGGCACGACCTGACTAAAAGAAGGACTCGGCTCATCCTGAGACATCAAGGAATAGTCAGTTTGCTAATAGACGGAAGACTAAGGCGGTAAAAATAGCTGAGGTAGACGTAGGGAAGAAGGCAGTGGGCATGTTCAAATGGATGTGTTGCAGTGGTTAATCGGTAATGAAACGTCTGGCACAGTATAGAAAAACGTGGAGTCTTCGGGATGAAGATGCAACAACAAAAATGGTTCAAATGGCTCTGAGCACTATGAGACTTAACTTCTGAGGTCATCAGTCCCCTAGAACTTAGAACTACTTAAACCTAACTAACCTAAGGACATCACACACATCCATGCCCGAGGCAGGATTCGATGCAACAACAAAAACATCCTTAACATCCTAAGATTACTATATTTCCACATGAATTTAAAACGTACAGACTGAAAATCTTAGGAACAATTTTTTGTACGATTTCTGTGATTCTCTCTCATTAATTGTATATTAAATCATATATTAGATAATGCAGAAAACTGTAGCTATCAAGCAGGCGCTGGGACGATGCGGAGGGGGAGGTTGCTTCAGGCTGGTCATGAAACCTGCCCCCCACCCCCAAGAAAAGCAAATGCACTGTACTTATCACTGATGTAAGCAAATTATTATCTTACATCATTTCGTGTGTATATATATTTTCTTCTCGAATGGGTCAACTAGGGATGACGTGCACATTCAAGTCCTTATTCGTTGTTAACTTATTTTCTTCCAGTACGCTTTCATCTGTTCACTAGGTTTTTCTCTCGTATTTTCTGACCACTTCAGACCAGTTTTTTACTCTCCTACTTTGAAATACTTCCGTATTCAATACTCCTTCCCGAAACACTTTCTGTGTCAGTTGTTTCTTCAGATTTTATATAACGTTTTTAAAAAAATCAATTTTAGCGCGTGGGTCTAGTTTGTAGTTGATTTCTTATCCCAGAAATATTTGAAGATCTTTTTGGTTAATATACTGTCTTGCGTCCCATATAATTGCCCAAAAAGTACAAGTTTTCTTTTTCTGATTACTTCTGCTATGTCTTCTAGGTTTCGAGAAATTTCATCATTACTACGGAATTTCCAACCTGCCATAGTTTTTCGTGGGTCTAATATTTTCCAAATGTTTTGCCTTTCGTATATTTATAATTTATCCAAATTATAATTTACATCCGACTACCTCCATTGCTCAGTCGTCACCGTGTTTGGCTGCTGCTATGCAGAGGGCACGGGTTCCATTCCCGACACTGGCAGCGACTTCACGTTGGTGGGAGGACTGGGACGGGGAGTACTCGGCCGCGTAATGCCAGTTGACGAGCTTCTTGACTGACAAGTACGGAGTCCAAGGTCTAGAAAGCCGACAACGACCGGGAGAGCGTTATGCTGACCTCATGCCACTCTACATCACATGCAGATGACACCACTGAGAGAGGATGACGCAGCGGCCGACCGGTCCCGATGGGCCCATAAGGGCTAGAACGCGAAGCATAACTTAATGCGAGATATTCACTTAAATATAGACATTCTGGCTTCACTGCTGTATCGTAATGGTTTATTCTCGCATTTTTAGAGAGGAATCTTTGCTTGTAAAAGTCTTCAGTTATACCACGTGCTCTTCTTATTTTATGTATCCTTTCCTCTATAGCAGCTGTTTCCCAACCATTTTCTCTGATTATCTCCCGAAGATATTTAGATTTTCCAACCCTTTCAATTTGGCGTGTATCTGTATCTGCATTCAGAAATTTCGAAGCATTTTTAATTTTTCTTTTTTTATGGCAGAAATTCTAGAGCCGATCCTACAGGCTATTTCTTCTAAATGATAAATCTGTGCTACTCCAGATGTGTCATTCTCAGAAAATATAGTGAAGTCATCTGCAAATGCAGTTTATTCCAATACTTTTGTTTTCTCTTACCATCATTATTGGTGAAATCTTACATTCATTCAGTATTTCATTCGAAATTCTCACTGTTTTCTCTAGAACACAATTAAAAATAATTGGGGATAGGCCATTACCTTACGTTCACCTGTATTTATTTCAAAGGGCTTAGATATTTCTCCCGTAAGTTTCAATGTAGATACTGTGCCTGTAAGTGTTTCACGAATTAGATTTGCTAATTTAATCTTTACACCAGATTCTCGGATGATTTTATTAGTATTAAAATCCAAGGCATCCGTTGCAGGGTAAATATGGGGCTGACTGCAAACTGTTTTTTGGAGGGGGAGGGGTACGATAGTGAAAAACTGTATTACCCACCCAGAACCGAACACTGGATCCACGCTTGCTACGAAAATTCGCAGATCCACACTTCTGTTAAATTCACTCAAATAGTACGGATGGAACAGTGGCGGTTGTCCGGAACTTAAAGAAATGCGATGATATTAAATGATATCACTGAACTACTCGCAGAAATGCTGAACAATGTAATGAGTACGTAATGAGAAATTAAAATATTGTGTCCGACTGGGACGTATGCACGAATCTTCTGCTTTTCGCGAACAGTCATTAGGGCAATCTGAGCTTGCCTCCAAGACTGACTCAAATTTTCATTGTCAGTGCGGGATAGGTAGTAATTCGTTACTACACTTTGCAGGCTCTTTAGTTATGTACTATATTCACTGCTGTTTCCTGTCATTGCATATTCATTGATTTAATCCATATTAACTTTGTTCTCTTAATTTCAGTGAATTTAATTGATATACGCCTACGACAGTGTAAGCCATGTTCCTCCTCAAATCCGTCCTCCCAGCGGTAGCTATTTAGACATGCTGCATGTGAGAACTATGATTGTAGCGGTCGGAAGTAGTAGGAGGAAACTTTAGCCGACAGCAAAAGTTTGAGTCAGGTCGTGACGAATGCTCAGTCGGTATAACAGATCGTGCGACAGGTGATGACTAGCTGGATATCCAGTTTTGAGTCCCACTTCACCATAAATTTTCATTCGCCCGATGTTACATTTTCATTCGCCTGATGTATTCATTAAATTTGAAATTAACGAAAAATAGTAATAATTTAGTAATTTTCTGAAACGAAAATAATATGCTGTGATTGTACCAGCACCCTCAAATATGAACTTTTAGGTTCCGAATTGAATTTTACATTGACATAAAGAGAGAGAGCAAGAGAGAGAGAGAGAAAGAGAGAGAGAGAGAGAGAAAAGAGAGAGAGAGAGAGAGAGAGAAAAGTGAGACCCGTCCGGACAACCGCCACTGTTGAAACGCCGCTCCATGATTAAATTAATGACGGGACTCGGTGTGCTGGCCAACCTGAATGTAGTTTTTAGGTGGTTACCACATCTGACTAGGTGAATACCGGCCTGTTACCTATGCTCCGCCTCAGTAACACAACACACAAACAATTAGAAAACGTTTTCACAATTTCACATGGGATCATGCTAGCCGCAGATAGTTAAGGTACTGAAATGCCGCGCGGGAGGGAAAGGGGTGGCAATAGGAAGGGCATCCGCCCTTCCTACACCACTAACATAGTCATGTCCGAAAATTAATATGTCGATCCCTTAACGATATGGGATAAGGGTCAGGAAAAAGAAGAAGAAGAAAAGAGAAATGTGACCGAAACCTGCTTTTGTTCGCAGTTTCGTAGTCTTTCATTCAGTGAAACAAAGGGAATTTATGCAAATGACGTATCAGAAATTCAGCAGCGCATTTTGTGTTTCAGATTTTTAGCATTCGTCATGATAGTACAGAAATACAGCGTGAGCCAGAACTTACGCAACCCTGAATTCAAGAAATTCAAATCTTTATTTATGTACTTCTAATGTATTCGCTCACAATATATATTTTTTCATAAAAGATGCTGGAAATGTCCTCCATGAGCTGCAACAAACACCTCGACACGTTTCTTTAAGTTGGATACTACTTTTTGCATGGTTGCTACACTTAAGCTGGATATTTCGCCTTCGATGTTGCGCTGCAGTTGGTCGATTATGCACCGATTGTTTTTGTAGATGTTATCCTTCAGATGTCTGCAGAGAAAAAATTCGGGGTGAGATAAAACCGGAGATCTAGGCGGCAACGGGTCGCTTGAAATGACGTGCCCCCAAAGAACTGGCGCAACATTATCACGGTGCCACTTGCTGTGTGTACTATTGCACCATCTTGCTGCAGCCAGCAGTGTCGTTCATCAGCCTCTAACAATGGTACTATTTGCATAATAATGTCGTGTTGCCATTCAGCTTTTATCGTTCCAGAGAAAAAAATTGGGCCTACGAATCTTTTGCGCGAAGTTGTACACCAAACTCCAGCTTTCTGTGAATGTAATGGGGTCTCATGGAAACTGAGGGGTTTATGAACTCCTATATCTATCATTGTGGCTGTTTACATAGCTACTTGCATGCAATCATGCTTCATCGTAATAGAAAGCATAATCCAACACCCAAACACTATTACGAATAAAACGCAAAAACCACTGACAATCATGTGGCCTTTTCCCCTATCAGGTTCTGAAAGCTCACGCAAAACGTGAATGCGATACGGACGGAGTTTCATCTCTGCGAAAACTCCCGCAAGACATTCCAGTTTGCAGACAGTTTTCATGTCGTCTTCCTTGGTGAACGTAGGAAGAGTGCACGGATATTATCCAATGAGACATCACTTAACACTGAAGGTCGGCCGAAACGTTCGTTCATCCACAGTACCAGTTTTTCTGAAACGAGCGACTATTCGTGAAATCTTTGATTTGTTGGGCACCTATGTTTCCGGAAAAGCTGCCTTAAAGGCTTCCAGAAATTTTAAGAAAGATAGCGATTTGATGTAATTTTCAAGAATGAACACACGTTCAACCTAGAAAAAGACGCATGTTTGTTCGCACACATCTAACTCGACACTAGCATCAAAAGGGCGTGAAAGTACTTGGATATCACGTGCTATGCGTCTCCCACAAGGTCATCCATTGCCAAGACAAACATTCCCGCCTTTAAGAAACTCACTTTCCCTCCACACTTTTTTTTTTCAATTTATAGTTGCTTAACTTCCGGCTCGCCCTGCATATAAAAATTGGCGATAACAGTTAACGCCTTTACTCTACTAAAACGAAAAATGAGAACAAGTGATGTATCATATTACACAAACGTTTCTGGCCTACCGGCACGCTTCATTCTTTGTTACAATAATCTGAAAGTGGTAATTTTTTAGCAATACTGGTAATATTTATGTTCAAATGTGTGTGAATTCGTATGGGACCAAACTGCTGAGGTCTACGGTCCCTAGACTTACACACTACTTCAACTAACTTATTCTAAGAACAACAGACACACACCCATGCCCGAGGGAGGACTCGAACCTCCGGCGGGAGGGGCCGCGCAATCCGTGACATGGCGCCTCGAAGTGCGCGTCCACTCCCCACGACTAATATTTATAAACGCTTGTGCGATAAAAAACAATTTCCATGACAACTGCGTTGACGTTCCAGACAGTGACAGATATCCGCGTTATAAGAAAAGCGTGTGTCGGTTTGAGCGATTTTCTATGCTACTCGGCATTGGTAGAACACTTTATGACCACCTGCACTGGCGGTGACGCAGAGACCGGTGGTACAAACGGGACATCCCAGTGTTCGACAACGGCGGAGCCAGCCAAAATCGAAGTCCAGAGCTTAGCGAAAGTCGTCGTAAGCGTGCGCAGTCCAGACAGCTTTCCGAATATGAAAAAGTAAACGTGAGCAACGTCGTTCGCTCTACTGTGAAAGGCGCAGATGGAAGGCTTCAGAGAATCGCGAGCACTGCCCGACAAGCGTGGGAACGCGGTATTTGCAGACACTGCCGTGACAGGGGCGGCCCATGTGAGATGCCCGCGGCGGCACCTTCCACGGGAGCAAGCAGCAGCCCACGAGAAAGGCAGGCGGTGGCGCGTACAGCACACCGCACGTGATACTGCAGGTCTCCAGAGCGCCAGCAGCCGTCTCCGGCGGGGAACGAATAAGTATCCAAGACGAATTTAATAATTACGGAGAGCGACTTTAAATGCATGCTAGCTCTCGATACCACACGACAAAGTTAAGTCCTTTTGTGAGTACCTTGTCAATTGTGTATTGATTGCCCGTTGGTCCCACACGAAGCCGAGCGTTCGCGAAGTTTAGCGGACAAGCCGACTAGTGTGACCTCGCAAGTTCGTCGTAGGGCCTGTATTTATCGAGGATCGCGAATCTGAATATCTCTGGCCTATCTTCCATATCGACGTTCAGGCTGGGCAGGGAATATGAATCACTGTAGCAAAGTAAAAGCGATATTTTCGATTATGACTCATTTTTTGTTATGGAACACAACGCGTTGTTGTGTATTTCCGCCCAAAATCTGTTTATTTCTCCTGCAACGGTTCATTCTATTTAAGAAAAATATTTCTTTCACATACGGCGATAAGGTACTCGTTCTGTCACGTCTAAACTACCACTTAGGACAATGCCATTCATCACACCAACTAGAAATTTTGTCTAAGTGATCTTGTATCTTCATACAGTCAACCAACAACGACATCTTCCCATACACCGCAGCATCATCAGCAAACAACTGCTGACTGCTGCTTTACCCTGTCCGCCAGAAAATAACAGCGATCCTATCACACCTCCTTGGGGCACTCCTGACGATGCCCTTGCCTCTGATACTGGAAAACTAGTACATAGATTTGCTTATCGAATTACGAAGAGTAACCTACCACAGTTTGAAAGTGATAAGTAACCTGTGAAAAAATATTTCTCGTGCGATAGTATGTGTTCTAGAATTATCCTGCAACATCATCATGAAACTCTTTGACAAAACAATTGAAAAAATATTCCGGTTCAAGCCAATAAAATTATGACAACATGTGCAAAATTTCGTCCAATTGTCTCTCAAACAGTAAAAGATACATAAGCTTATATGCACCTGTGTATTTTTTCATACGCTCCCTTCCCCCCTTAAGGGAGTAAGGTAAAATACTAACAAAGTTGTCTAAGAGTTAATATGACGTTATTCGCTGTTTACAATATATTTTCGTCACTCGTGACTGCACAACAGCGGTCTCCCCCGATTCTTACTCCAACACTTTTCGTTTCGTTCTTCAAAGGAGTAAAGCCACTAAATCTTGTACGGAATAATTCATTTTGGCATATATCTTTCGTTCGGTTTGACACTTTTGATTAAATTTAAAAAAATGTAGTAACATTATCGCTTTAGGGCGAACATTCAGGATTGGAGAGCATTGGAGGAGGGAGTGGGCGTCGGCCGACTCCAGGAAGCGATGTCGCCTATTTGTCGTCGGCTGCAGCGCTCTGGTGGGGGCTGCGCCCAACAAACGACAATCGCTCCCGCGTTTATATAAGGCCGCAGCTTGGGGCGCGAACTTCACAGTGGCAGTGTCGTGCAGCAGGTGGTTCTTCCCGCAGTCGTCTCAGAGGTAAGTCAGTCTCAGCTGCTTCCTAGACAAGGTCACTCATTTTATTTCCATCCACATTATTTTTCATTTTATACATTTATTTTAATTTTTTGCCGTTTTCGTTTAAGTTTTAGCAGTTTATAAATGTTTTACAGCTTTACTATGTGCTGCACCAAGTTTTCCCATCCATAAAATTTTTATGGGTGTGGTTGAAGTGTTGAACTGGCGCTGTGTTACTGGAGAAAATTGAATCTTGAACTCTTCCTGTGCTTTTAATTTTATATCAGCCACGTAATTATAGCATATTGTTGCGTTTTTTTCTTCGTGAATCGGTGATGGACCAGAAAACTGTACCTACAGAATGTACACAATTTTCGCCAAATGAAAATTCCATTATTAGTCCGGTAGCTGCTTCAGCGTAACTTTTTCACAAGTGTTACTCTATGATAAGAGTTTATTTTCTTTACAGATTTTCTTTTACCTGTAGTTTTTAAGTGTTTGGTTTTCAAGCGACTTAAGTTAAACGTGTGAAGCAAACATATAAAGGATTCTATTTCTGTTCGTAGTTTTCCTCGTGTATCTTTGGTGGCTCCAGAAGCTAAACATATAGACTGTGCACAACTTTTGGATTTAACACTTCTGTCGCGCCTACCGAAACATCTTGGAGTTTAGTAACTAGAGAAATTCCAGTTCTGAAATTTCGCTCTGCGTATTTCATTAATTAACCTGATTTTCGCTGTTCAATGTGGCATTTTTTATTCGTGTGTCTTTGGTGGACCGAGAAACTGGATACGGAGACTATGTGTTGTTCCACCCACAACAAACTTCTAAATTTAGGTTATTGGGGAATTTTGATTTCTAAACTTTTTATTTTTATAATTCAATTTCAGCACGATTGCTGCCTTCGGGTATGCACTTTGCTTTCGTGTATCTTTGGTGGTGCCAGAAACTGTACAGACAGATTGTGCACAGGTTTTCCATTTAACATTTCTGTCACATCTGCAGGAACTTCTTGAAGCTTAGTTACTGCAGCAATGTTATTTGTGATCTTTTTCTTTCGAAGTTTATTATTAGTTTGATTTTCACTCACAAGTGAGGCACTTTTCGTTAATTTTTATGTAGTGCACCCAAAAAGAGGATACATTGACGTGATCTTTAATTTTCACAAGTACAGGAGGAATTATCATATCTATGTCAGCTGATATGTTTTACAGTTCTTTAATTTGACAATGTAAACTGTGTATTTTATTTACAGATATTAAAGTCACATTGTCATTTTCGATACCTTTTTAGCTCAAAATGCGCTGTTACTTCGTGAGTAACTGCGATCTAGATTAAAAACAGCAATCCTACTTGTTGTAACATAATTAAACATTTACAGTGTTATACATCGTCCAGTATTTCTGTTCAACTGCAGTGTAATGTTGGTTTATAATTTTTGTTTCAGATTCAATACTTAACAGTTACGAGTTTATATTCGTGTGTTTTCGCTACGTTAATGATGGTATCCGCAGTTGCGCCGTGCTGAATTACAGTCTTCGAGGGGTTCACAAAAACTTTTATCAGAATGAAGTGCCCTGTTAATAACTTCTCATTATTGATTTTGTTAATTATTTGCAAAGATTAACAATAATTTTCATTTCTTTTAAATGCGTGTCAGAATACAATCACATTTTTCTCTCTTACAGAAGATGCATTACGTGACTCATAGTTTATTTATCATTTTTATATGTCACTAATGAAGTACTTTCGTGTTTGACACCTATGAAACCCAGTAATTTGATAACGTTACGTAGTTATTATCCATTACTGACGATATTATTTTGTTGACCCACAAAGCCACAAACCCTATCTGTCAAAAAGTGTCAAGTCCCTCAGTACTCTCAATCGTATCACACAAAACATTTTTCATTTCCCTATTCAGAGTTAACATCGCAATGTATGAAGAGCGATGTCTGTCTGTAATGAGAGCATTATAGACGGGATTGTAAACCCTAATCTTCCTTGAGAGCGATGTAATTGTTTTCCGCTTCATGCTGGAATCCGATTCAAATGTTTTACATAGCCGCGAAGCTAAACCATTGCTAATTACCCCGTAGACACATTTTTCAAAATGGAGGTATACAAAATAGGGAGAGTGGTGAGAAGACACCGCCCGTCAAGCGAGCGCTTCAGCTGACGCCTGCAATTATAGGCTTCCCCTCGCTGCATGCCCAGGCCTAGCAGTCCCAACAATACCGGCCGGCTTCGCGGCGCTGTTTTTCCCTCAGTACTGGAAACAATTTTACACGCGATATTAGTTGCAGAGGAAACATACTTTACCGGCGTTCAGCATGTCTGTGATCTATCCACCTATTTTTCGCGAGGAATGTGTGGAGATTTGATGGCTTCAAATTAACGACTCTTAATGGATGGGTCATTACTCAGCACTGTCTTATAGTCTAAAAAAACCAACCGAGAGAATTTAAACCAAAAGTATTCAAAATATTTGACAATACTCAGGGATCGGATTTCTCAAGCAAAAATAACAGCAAAAAGTTAGACCAATTTTAATCTGTAAGTGCTTAGTATCAGAGTTATAAGACTTCACGTGTAGTACAAGAGTTGAAGCGATTTTAATTACATTCGCCATTTACGGTATTTTTTGCGAATAACTCACGGAGGTCAACACTAAGTGTTCGAAGTGGTCACCTTCCGCCTGAATATACGTGTCGGATCGCCAGTGAGTTCCAAACACGCTCGAATTCTTCTGGCGTAGAGCGTAATGTCTCAAATCCTTCCACAAGTCGATTGTAAGCCGATTGTGAAGAAATTCGGTGTTAACCTTCCGGTTGACACATCAAATAAGATCTGAAAATACAAGTTTTCCATAGACGAATGTTTGATTACCATCCGTTGCTCTTGCCGTGCTATTACTAGTACGGCAGCATTTCTGATATGCTCCCGTCGAAAACACTGTGATCAGAGTTGTTCTTCTGTACTATTTTTTTGTGTTACAGCACTCTCTACCAATGGAGCGGGAGCACCATCACGGTGCCGGATCGCCTGATGACCGGGAGAGGGCTGCGTTACAGGCCGCTATTGATGCTGAAATATATTCTCGCAGCATGCAAACATTTCAGTGAGTACAGCCAAAGACAAAATTTCTTTTACGTCTCAGTTCCAGTCATTGCACATTATCAGTAAATATTGTATAGCAGTCTCCACGTTCATGAGATAGGGACGCTTCCTGATAAAGTGGACTTCGCAGGTCCGAATCTAGACTAGAGCTTAGTTATGACTTTCATGTTAATCTGTGTACACACTTCTTACCAAACATGACAGCAGTGAATACATAATGTGTTTCATAGGACTTATACATCAGTCTGACAGTTCCCATTTCATTATAATATATTGTATCCAGTCAACACTGTCGATTAGCACCCACGATCAGTGTACGATCACTCTTTCCAACAAACCCACTCAGACATCACATGGTACAGCTTGGATCACCAGAAGCCGGTGACCCTGCACCCTAACTGGGTTCAAATACAACAGCTTCTTGACCATAACTTATGAGGTTGCCACAGCTCCATGCTGACCTGCCGGTGTTTGGCTCTTCAGTCACATCACGTGCAAAGGCGAATTGTGCTCCAACATTATGTTTATGTTGAACTGCACGCATTCCCTATTTTGTCTAATACAAATTGCAATCTTTTATATATCTATTGCCCACAATTTTTGCTTTTGAGTTTGGATTTTTGCTATCTCTCTTCTTCTGTGGACATTAATTTACTATTTACTATACCCTAATACTTTTCTACCCACCATCATATATCTTCATACACTACCACTTACCAGAATTTGCAACTAATGGATTTTAGTTAAATCACAATCAATAGGCAGAATAATATACTTCCAAATATACCATGCAAATGTGGTATTATACTGTCAGTGTAAGGACAGATGCACCATCTGACTCCAGTGCGTGTTTAAATTGAAAATATTTGTGATTAATTTGCCAACCTGATTCAAATTCATTTGCTGAATATGGATGAGAAGGGCGAAGTGAAAAACAGTTTACATTCTTGGAGGAACCAGCCTAATGTTCACTTGAATGGCAATAGATTTGTTTTCCAATATAGGTGTCACACAGTGCACTAACATTTCTTTTGCAAAGTCTCACACATTGGTGATATGCAGTAGCAAAATATTTCTGCACAGTAGATAGTCAGACATTGTTCTTATCCTGTACAGAGATTGTCACAACTGTCAAATCTTGAATATTGCAGGATGGGTACAAAACGTGCTAAATATCTCACTCAAAACTTAGTTTGTTCAAAATTTAAAGTTGTATTGTGCTCACTGGCCTCCATGAAGTATTGCTATCTTTTAGAAGATTGCCTCACCACTAAATTGCCTTGCTCAGCAAGTGAGGCTAGTTCAGACATAACAGCCTGACAGCACAGAAAACAGACCTGATGAAGAGAAGTTCTACGGAAACATATTATGCTCTCTGAACATATCAGGCTTTAAGTACGTATCATCTTTCTTTGCAATAACTCTTACTTTAACTCTTTTTGTGTTAGCCTAGTCGTGTAAAATTTATTACTCACTGTATTAATGATTCCTTTTGAATGATGCTGAAAACTTCAAAACGTTTTCTTCACAGAACGGTTCCAATTTATGGTCCTCCTGTCCATGGCATGGGACCTGTACCATATCATGGAGCTGGACATGTCGCACCACAGAACTTTGCTTACAATGCAGGTTTTGGGCACAATATAATGGCTGGAGGAAGATTCCTGCATCCCACAAATCCATTTCCTAAGTATGCACAATCTTTTCCAGGATGTAAACTTTCAATTTAACCTGCACTTACCACATGCCAGACTTTAAATTTTAACTTGCCTCGGTAGCACATAACAGTAATATTTATCTGCACAGCTATCTAGTAGTAGCACCATCACCACCACCACCACCACCACCAGTATTGCCACCACCAGCTTCTCAACTTGCACAATGGCAGATGATGCATAGAGCTCTGCAGGAACTGGGACAAACACAAGCCATACCTGAGAGTGGAGCTTATGGCCCAGTTACGGCAGGACAATCATTTTTTGGAGGAAGACACGCACCTTCTTCAAGCATCCAAACAACTGGGTAAGCAATTTTCTCTGACACTGAAATACCATTTTGTGCCACACTATTATTTATTACAAGTCATGAGTGAATATATAATTATTTTGTAAGTGTAATCAGATACACCAGATTATATTCCATCCTTGAATTACTTATATTCAGTCTTGTATTTATCTCTCACAGTGTCTGTTTTGGTCATTTGTGGACAAGTAAGCTATTTTCTCTCATGCAGTGTGTAACTTTGTCACTGTAATGAAATTTTAAACATTCCTAGGTGGTTGTATAATAACCTAAAAGTTTTCCAGAGCTCGGTCATATTCCCATTATTGTTTCTCTTTTGAGGCCGAACTTACCTCATCAGTGCAGACTCTTGGTGCAGTAAGCACACAGTTTCTTATCAGGTATGGAAAGGGGAAATTAGTGTTTAACCTGCTACTTACATTGATATGAACTGGGGTTTCCCACTGATTCATTTTAGAGCTGTGGTCTTATCAAAGATTCTATGCTGATATTTGCCTCAAATGATGTACTGGAAGAACAATAAAATAATCATGAAAGCTGAAACAGGATATGAACTCAATTTTTCCTTAATAATTACACACACACACACACACACACACACACACACACACACTTACACACACACACCTTTGATCCAACTGTTTCATGTTCCGTCTAATGTAAAAACAATTCAGAAGTTACTCTTCACGTTTTTGCTTCATCTTTCCATATAATTTTTGTAGGCATGTTCCAGCAACATCATTCTGTTATACCATAGACAAGCCTGTTCTTGATATGGTATTCAACTCTCATAAGATTTTCTAGGATCTCAAATGTACAATTTGGCCTAAAGTTCCCTGTAGTCATTTCAGTTATACTTAGATTTTAATGTGTAGTGTCATCTGTGTACATAGTCTGCTCTCAAACTTTTTCCCTCTCATAGCCCCCCACGACACGCTTTTATATTTCAACGCAGTACGATGGGAGAAGACTTGCACAGCCAAGGTGAATCCATAGCTCAAACAATGACCAGATCAGAGCCTTCAAGACCTCATGGAGCTACTGGATTATCTGCTTTCCCTCCAAACACTGGATTCATGATTAAGTGAGTGCTCTTACTTGATTCACATATATTATTGTTCAAATCTCAGGTTTCTCAACTACCAGAATACAAAAATCAAAGGGTTGTTGCTGTCATCAATTACTAATGTTGGAAAGTTTACAGAAGCCATTTCTTATATGTAGACTGTAGTTTTTACAATAGTCTTAGGTCATATTTCTCTCTCCCAGGATGGTATGTGATAATTCACATAATGTTGATCTCATTCATGGCTTGCACAAAGATATGGAAACAAAATGAGAAATGCATGCTTGAACATAAATACAAATTCTAGCCAACCCTACGGGTTTCACTGTTGTATTTTACCACATATGGCACCTGGGCAATGTAGGTTAGTATCGGTCATGGCCAGAAATGTGTTCTGTGTAATATATATATGTTTGGTGTTTCAAAAGCCACCATATTGAAGATTAATACTGGAAAAGTGGAAAACATCATCCACTGAGTCACAATGTGGATGAAAGTGTGTGTTAAGTGACAGCAACATACATACATATCTATACACATGATGAAAGTTTAATATCAACATCGGCCACATGTGGACACCGAAATAATTCAACAGCAACGAGTGAAAATTTGTGCCAGACTGTGACTCAAACACAGATTTCCCACTATATGTGAGCGGTCACCTTCATTGCTTCAGCTATCCAAGCCATCCCAAATTCTCAACTTGTCACACACTAATTCTGTAATGCCCCCTGTCCACCATCCTCACTGCTCATAGCATTTAGCATGATTCCTGCAAGAGGTTGGACCTAGGTTTTATCCATACCGAAAATATCATGAAATGCAATCAACACATATATATTTCTGTTGACATGTCTGAGAGAACAGACACTTCACATTCATGATTCCACAACCATATATATACAAGATGAAAGAGAAATACCTATGTCAGCCACTTGAAGGCATTGAAATAATTCAATTGTGACAAATCAAAATTGTGCTAGATTGGGATTCGAACCCAAATTTCTCACTTTTCACGAGCAATCACGTTAAGTGCTTCAGCTGTCCAAGCATGCTTCCTAGCCAACTCAGTTCCCAGCTTATCACACACTACTTCTGTAGTGCCCCCCTATCCATCTTCTTCATTGCTCACAACATTTAGCATGATTCCCACAAGAAGTTGGACCTAGGGAGCACTGACACTGAAGATGCTTCCAAGGCATACATTACCATTATATGTGTGGGGTCTGTTGCTTTGTACATGTTCAAACATGTATGTTGTCTGTTCTTTCGGACATGTCCAAAAGAACAAACACCACATATATAATAGCTATTTGATTAAATTTAGCTGGGATAAACATGAGCAGCATTAAGCAGTGTTTCAATAATGTGTTGTTAATACCATACATAGATTATATCTCTTTGGTTAATCTGACTTTTGTTAATGTATAAGTAGTTGTGTTTCACATTCCTGGAGGTTCTCCATCTCAGTGGCACCTACAGAATGTTGTGAATAAATTAATTTATAGAAACATACTTGCATAAAGTTTTTGTGAAAATATAATTTACTACCTCTAGCCAATGTTGAGCGTGAGATTCACATTTGGCACCAACTTACATAATTTGATTTTTTAGTGGTTTCTTCATATCAACATGAGTGAGATCTGCAATGGCTTCTGAAGGTAGACCATTATTAAGGATCATTTTATTTTCAGTCCTCAGATGAGACAAGATAAAAGTATGCAGTTGAATTATTTATCTTGGTATTAATTAATTTTCATTCATGTTTTACATACAAATTAAGGTATCTCAGAACCGTTTCTCTGAGATAATGCAACAGCTTTTATAAACCAGATGTGGCCATTACTAGGAGGTATTTTGTCTTTACCATCTTGTACTCTTGGATAAGCCATAAATTAATGAAATGACCTACTGTGTTTGACTCATACGTCATAACATATCCTTAAAAATATGTGATATATTATATATATGGGAATATGACAGTGGAATTGTATCTTAATAGGGTTTGAATGTCAGTCACATTTCTGCAACTGCTGTTGATCATCCATGCAGTGCAGTTTCACAGTCACTTTTTAGAACGTAATAAAATATGAGTGTAAAAGGTATTTCTGGTACTACAGAGATTTGTAGGCCTAGTGAATGGAGAAACACCACCTGTTAGGTCCATGAGAGAGACCATGCACAGCCACTATAGACATCTAGTGTCCTTTTTCGCTGAAAGTAGTTTAACAAATTTTAAAGATATTGATGAGAGTGACCAAGTTGATAATCACAATTAATGAGCTGAATAAATCCCAAATCAGCATATTTAAAAATTGATTTTAAAAAGAGGAAAAATGCCACGAAACAATTCACTTTTATTCCCACTGTTTGATACAATGTTTTAAAAGTGCATCTACATTGTAAAAGGTCTGTGTCAAACATCTTTTATGACAGAATTTCATAAAATCTTTGATTGTGTATTGTTGTACTTTCATGATCTCTTGTATGAAAATTATACATAGTCCTATATTTTATAGACGATTTGCCCAAGAACTTTGACAGAACCTTAGGGAAAGACTTCCACAGTTCTCTGAGTACTCAGCATTCACTAAAATTTAAACCTCAGACAGCTTAAGAGATTGATTCATATTACATTTATGAACTTCTCAATGTTTACAACACTGTCTAAAGTAACTGCCTTTTCTTTTTCAGTCAACTGGATTACAGTGGTTTGCAGCCACACACACAGCATTTTCATCAGCCAGTATTTGACAATGAGGGGAACCCAATGATGGGTTACAGTGGTTTGCAGCCACACACACAGTATTTTCATCAGCCAGTATTTCACAATGAGGAGAACCCAATGATGGGTTACAGTGGTTTGCAGCCACACACACAGTATTTTCATCAGCCAGTATTTCACAATGAGGAGAACCCAATGATGGGTTACAATCCACCACCGACACCTCCCAGGCCAATTTTTGGTGACCCTCATGCAGCAGTCACTTTTTATCCACCATATCAAGGGACAATGACCTATGATAATCAGCATCATACTAATGCTGAAGATTTTTGGCAAGAGCAGAACAGAACACAAGCCACTTCATCACGTAACGATGAGCCAGCTGGCTATGGCATGCCGCAAGTGTTGCAGCCTCCAGATAGTGCTTACAACCCATTCCCCTCATGCAGCCAGCAGCACGACATTTCCCCTCCAGAGTCTGGTGTTTTTGCTGTCACCCGTGAGGAACCAACTGTAACTGAACTGAAAATTGAACTACCAAGATCCTTCACCTCTCCTTGGCCACTTATGGGAGAGGAAATTTACATTCCACGTAAGCCCTATTCATATCAGCCAAAAACAATTGACATGGATGACTATATTGAATTAGACAAAAACATGCAAGAACTTTCAGAGCGTTTAATGAAACTTACAAGTTTTGATGATGACACTGTAGAGGAATCTGATGATACTGCTGCAGAGCACACTATACCATACACAGAAAAAAATCGCCAATGGTTTCGATCCACAGCTAGAGGCAGAAGACGTACCCTAGCACGTCGAGCAAGGAACACAGCTCGTGCTAAGAGAATCCGTTATTTTAGAATGCGAACTGTTTCTAAAGAAACTAAGCAGACTGCTCATGGTAAGAAGGGTCCAAAGGAGACATGGACCAAAGAAACTGCACAGGTTGATGCCGCAAAGGAAACCAGCACCAAAGAAATTGCATGCACTGGCAGTACTGTAGAGGAAACTGATATCACAGAAACAGAGGAAGCTGCTCAAGATACTGAGCAAACCAGCAACAGGGCACGAACAACTAGACAGAAGAAGCAGAAAAGAAATTTGGACAAAAAATATGACTAAAGCTGTAAGACCAACTTTTATCAGCAAACGTATTCATACATAATGGTCTCATCTATTCAAAGAAAACATGGGATAGTTTTCCTCATTAGAAATTATACTGTCTCTTCCTTTACAAAATTAGTACTACTCTCGAGGTCTTGAAATTGTAGTAGAATGAAATTCATATTTATATAATTTTCATTTCCTAGAAAATTTGTTGTGAAGTGAAGTGTTCACATTCTGTTCCATAATCAGTACTTCATACTCAAGCTTATGCAGAGAACTCTAACTGAGAAATGGTCTATGGGATTAAACATTAACATTAGAAAAGTATGCTTTTTCCCTTTCATAGAACATGCTTTCCTTTGCGCAGAATTAAGGTTATTTCACAAAAGTACCTATTTCTTGGCTTTGTCAAGTGACAGATGTGTTAGTATGATAAGTATTATGAAACAGGTAAACGATCAGCATGTCATATCATAATATATGATGCCAACTGTGGAATGAGTATTTCAATGTGGAAGACATCAGTGGGAAGGCAGTGTTACTAATACTACTGTAAAAATGTATCACGATGATAGGAGAGTACACAACTTACTTGTGTCCCTACTTATGCCAGTGCAGATCAGCAAACGTCTGCAAAACATGTTACACTATGTGGTTTTCTAGCTTCTTCCAGTGTACTTCATGACAAAATAGCTCTCAGGTGCATGACCAGATGTCGCTGTCCAATGATCACAATATTGCAGCCAACAACCACATTGACGTCATCAGTGTATCGCAGCATGAAAAGACTGGACAAGCTGTACCACTGGAAGTCACCTGATGATGGCTGCATGATTGCTTACTGAATATTGTGCCTGTTGGACACTGGCATCTGGCTGTTCATGCATTAACCATTTCATCAGATTACTCTGTGTCAGTTACGTAAACATATTGCTGAAATACAGTTGCTTTATTAGTAGAAACATTTATAAATCACTGTTACATTGATTACAGCTGCTACTTATTATTTTCCACTCTTCTGTAATGACTGCAAGAGGTGACAGTTTACGCATCTGACTGAGCACTTTATAATTTTGACCCCTGTTCCATCACAGCTAAATAGAACTGGCATGTAGCAGAAATGTGTTACAGTTGCACAGATGTATTTACTAGGTAACTTAACCTTCAGAGGTATTCTGTCTGGTGCGAATAGACTATTAAGAAAGAGGTCTATTGATAATTGATGGTACCATGTTTCAAGACAAGGTGCATGATGTTCTTATCTTGTTGGTCGCTTCACTGTCATGGTTTCTTTTTGTTCACTCATACAGGCTATGTTTTGTGTTCCAATGATGCTCTTGAATGAAGGAATGCCCTCCAAGTGTATGTAATATGAATAGTTATCATTGTTGTTCTATTACTATTTAGTTCATTTTTAATAACTCCAATATGATTCATTTGCAGTTTCTTGAAGCAGGGTCAGAAAAAGCTGGAACAAAATATGAATTTCATTCTCCAATTCTGCATCTTATATATAAAGAATAAGTTCAAAAATATTGTATAACTTGAATGCAGTAGAAATGACTTAAGTGAAATGTATTCAGAATGTATGTTGGAAGAGACAATAGCCCACCCACTCTCAATAACTAAAATATTTATCTCTTACAACATTTGAGTTGGTGGCTGAATAACCAACACACTAAAATGTGTTGGTGTACAAAACATACACCAACTTACACCATATGATGTCCCTTTTACAAACATAACTATCTCCTCTCTGAAGATTTGACCACTACGAGTGCTGGTGTTTCTGCATTTGATTCAGTAACTGTGGTTACAAACTTCACTTAATCTGCCTTATTCAGTGTTACTTAAACCATACTTACTTCTGTGAGGTAATAGCTCAGTTATCAAAGTTAACTGCATGATACATCATAATTACTTAGAGATATGAAAGAAAAGATGCTTTATGGACTCAGTGATATATACAAAGTGCTTTTATTCATATTTGTTACTTTTAAATAACAGCTCTTTTACTGAACAAGAGCTCATAGCTTTTAAGGTATGCAATTTAGATTGGATATACTCGACCTTTTTTTCCTTATTTTGATCCATACTATGACCTCTCTAAATGTGGAATAATTTTTAATACCATGAATACGTTTTATTCCTAGTTAGAGAAAAAATTATGAAATCAGCTGTATTGTTGGGTATAGATATAAATGTAGCTATAGATGTAGATTTAGAAATAGATGTAGATCTATGGACACAGGTGACTTTAACAATTTGTTTCTGCAATGCTGTAGTTTGTATGAAGATCTATACAAAACAGTTTTACATAAGTGAGTTGGCTGTTGAGAAGGGTATGGTGGTATTAGCTACATACAAATAGTTATCTCAAACCTCAATTCTGGGAGAAACAAACTGAAGGAAGTGGTAACACAAACTGAATTTTCCAGAATTAGAATGTTTCAAAAGACAGCAGCAACAAATTTACACATAATACCATCTTCTTAATATTGTGAATACAGGAAGTATGTGTACATGTGGTTCTTGTTTTCAGAGTGAGAAATAATGATGTTATTTTTTTAAACAACCAACATAATGTTACTTATGGTAGTATATGTGTCTTAATTATCATGTTAGGTATTGGAAAATACTTTTAGCAATTTTTTGTGGACTATGAGAAGTGGTTTACTTGGAAGAACCTTTTATTTTTGTAAGTTTCATCTCCACTGACTTGCAATTCATGATTGTCAAAATGTGAAAAACAGTGAGATCTATATAAAAGTCAGTGAATGCACTTTGTGAAACATTTGTGGTGGGATATTAAGTGTTTCTTCTATCTTAAAGTGATACACAACTGCTTTGCATAGGTTCTCCCTTTTCATATTTAATGGTGAAGTATTTTTGATGTTTTATGTATTAACCTTTTATTGTAATCATCAAAGGTGTCATAGGTAGAAAAATGATGTTCTTTTGTTTTTAAAATCTGATGAATAAGATCAAATGTCTTTTTAAATACATATGTGCATTTTAAGTGTAGAAATGGCTGTGATAATTGATAAGTACATCAAAGACTTTCAGACAGACTTTTGAAACAAATATTTAGTTATTGTGTTAACAATTATCTTGTATTTTATGATTGTTCAATAAAATTTCAATAAAAATTTGATTCAGTGACAATTTTTTGTGCCCTTTCAGTTAGAATTAAACGTAATAGTCAAATTATTCATGTACAATGTTACTTTAAAATCAGTGTATGAGAGGAACAGGTCATGTGATCATTGATTCTGGTACTTATCAAGAGTTTTGATGCAGTGATCTGAAATTTTCTCATCTAGATCCAGAGTAGAAACACAGATCTAACAATATATTTGCTTGGCAATGTGATATAAGTTACTGTGTAACATAAAGAAAGTTACCAGATACATAAAATTTTAAGGCTTAGTCACCAATAATGAATGCTCTCTGCAAAAGAAGATACAATAACTCATTTTATCACAGAGAAACATTGCTTACCATAATTAAATGCCAATGAACTCTTTAAAACTGTTTATGTACTGCATTACCTCATATGATAGCACAAAAGTCAGCAAAATGTATGGTGCTATAGCAGAGATTTTATACAGCTTAAACAGTTTCATTCCTCTGGAATAACACAAATGATAGTGCTTTTCAACTACTTTAGCTCAGATTTGTTTGTATTAGTACAATTAAAGGTGAGTGAATATGGCATGTACTACACATATGTGATGGATTGAGTCACTGTTAGTGGGCATGCCTGTCAATCTGTTTGTTCACTACTCTGCACCATTGGCTGGATAATTTACTATAGAAGTATCTCTTATTTTGAATTTATGCTAGTGAACATAATTTCCAGAAAATAGTTCACAAAATAAAAAGAAATATTCCGAAAGCCAGAAAAAGGCAAAAGTGAGGTGTTTTAAAGTAAGATGGAACACATTGCAACAATTCATAATGGAATGGAAAGGTGCCAGGAAAACACTACACTATATTTTCTTAACATTACTTTCAGAACAGCCATAATGCAATACATTCACTGGACAAATGTACATCTTTTTGTAGAAATGCCAGATGATTTGAAAGATCATGTTCCAGTGGATCTCAGGGAATAAGCTAATTTCAAAATATTCAGAAAAGGCATGAATATTTGGATGTTATTGTAGAAACAAATATAAAGCCAATGAATTGCATATTAACATAAAAACCATTTTATTCATTGTATTTAGACACACAATTTTCTTGTTTACAATAGTCTGAATTCCACTTTATACTTTACCTCAGACTGCCTTAGAAAAGTATTTGCTACCCAAGTACAATATGCCCACCCGGCTAGCCGTGCAGTCTAACTTGCATCTTCCTGAGTGGGAAGGCATGCAGGCCCTGGATATGAATCCACACAGTGGAATGGTGTTGAGGTCTGGTGTGCCGACAAGCCTGTGGATGGTTTTTAAGGTGGTTTTCCATGATGTACCTCAGCGAATGTGGGCTGGTTTTCCTTATTCCATCTCAGTTACACTATGTCAGTGATTTCTGTGTAGACACTGTCTCCACATACATGTACACCATAATTACTGTACCATACAAACATTTGGGGTTACACTCTGCTGGTATGGGACATTCCTGGCAGTGGGTGGGGAGGGTTCCACTAGGGGCTGAACCGCACAGTAACCCTGGGTTCGGTGTGGTGCAGTGGTGGTGGAGGTGGACTGCTGTGGCATGTTGTGGGGTTGTGAACCACTGAGGGCTACAGTGGGATGAAGCCTCTCCATCGTTTCTAGGTCCTCAGTTTAATACACAACACACACCCCAAAGTACAATACTTGTTGAAACTGTGGGAGGAAATACTTTCAAAAGGAATAATTTATGAAAAACTTTGCAGTAGAAAACAAATTAGAATGGTTTTGTTATGCAAAATGAGGTTTAAAAAAGCCTTTTTCCCAAACAAAGTTGCTTTGGGAAAAAGTTTAGGTTTTAGCTACATCTGTGTATGTTATTTTATATGAAGTTATTTGTCCTTATATTTGGAGATATTAAAAAAGAATGAGAGTTCTGTTGGTGGATGTTGAACAAATGTTTCAGTTATGAAGAATACAAAAAACTTATAAACATATTCTGATGTTTCTAAATGCACATGGAGTGTTAGGATGCTCTCTGTGTTGATCCGTGGTTTATTTTTGCAGAGTAAAAGAGTTTTCTTTCCTTTAGAAGAAGAACATTTAAAAATATTGTTAGGATAACAAAGAATGAAAACATTTGTACATATGCATTATTACAGTGATAGAAGTTTTTAAGTGCCAAGCAAATTATATCAAACAGTTTCTGGAGCAGCCTATGGAAACTAGCTTTCACTTCGATTGATTAAATGAGACCATTCAATTTCTACAGATGAAGCAGACTGCAAAGCAGTGCAAGCACAGGACTGCACTGGTAACTTAATGAACTTGTGTAGATCTTGCATCTAGTGTATTTCTTGGATTGTCTTTGTTGTAACACAACTAACCAAAACAATCATTGAAGTGCAGAATAACGTTTGTTACATGGGGTACAATTTTGCTTCTGGCGTTTTTTCCCCAACATTTGAGGATTTAATGAAACAAATTGGTTACACATGTATCATCCAAAGTATTTTCCATTGCTGGCCACTACTTTAATCCATCTTTTGGGCAGTGTATGAATTCTGCATCAAGAAAATTGTTCATCTTTTGAAGCAATCCATGAATCGATCCAATTTGTGACTTCTTCGTGAGATGGGAAGTGTTGGTCAGCCAGGACATGCGCCATTGATCTAAACAGTTGATAGAGAATACGGAGTGTCTGGAGAATACGGCAGGTGGGGTAGGACTTCCCATTTTAACATTTACAACTACGTTTTGACCTCTTTTGCAATATGGGGTCGAGCGTTGTTGTGCTGCAAAATCACTTTATCGTGCCTCTTGCTGTATTGCAGCCATTTGTCTTGTAATGCTCTGCTCAAACGCATTAATTGTGTTCAATAACGAGCACCTGTGATTGTTTCACTAGGTTTTAACACCTCACAGTGTAGGGAAGCAGCCTTCTCACGCCATATAGAATTCAT
This sequence comes from Schistocerca serialis cubense, assembly GCF_023864345.2. Taxonomy (NCBI): domain Eukaryota; kingdom Metazoa; phylum Arthropoda; class Insecta; order Orthoptera; family Acrididae; genus Schistocerca; species Schistocerca serialis. Next base: position 748,246,002 of record NC_064640.1, read on the forward strand.
GTGTGTCATTGTGTGCCAGCCTACTCCGCTGTAACTAACTATGACGTCACGAATGTTACACAATACCTTAAAAGTAAAGTAAATAACCTGAAAAGTTAATAGCATGTCAGGAGTGATGCTAAAACAATAATGTGTTAAGTTTCAGTTCAGTAACCTTAACAGTTTTCGAAATGTGGACGTTTTACGTAAAAATCATCGGCGCAACAGGAAGGAGCTAGAAACTTCAAAATTTATATTCGGATTCCTGTTCCGTTGTAATTTAATGGAAACAGCATGCTGGAACTCACAAAGTAATATTTTGGTTGAAAGTCATGATTTTCTGTTTTTGTGTCCTAAAAGTATGGAAGCACGGTAGATTAAGTAAGTGATTAGACAAAGATAGGATGTTTACATTTAGGTAGAATGGAGATACGCTATAATAACAAAGATGTGAGAAGTTTCCAAAAGGTAGCTATAAAACTATAGCTGTAGCGTCTCTCCAAAGGGCAATTTCAGAGCTCATCTATTGCGTGCAGTGCAACTAAAATAATTCTCTCGCCATAAGTATTTACCCTAGCCACATCAGAATTTTATTACAGATACTTACCTGTGTGCTGATAGCACAATTAAATTGAGAGCTTCATTGGCCTTCAGCGAATGAAGCAATTAATTATTTAATAACTTGATGTGGTTCTCTGTTAGCCCCAGTGGCTAGTCAGGAAGGCAAATTTTGTCGGCTGCACCTTCGGCAGTTCGCACCGCGGCTATATAAATAAGAGCGCTGCAAGCTAGTCAAACCCCAGTTCTCTTCCAGATTCGTATCAGCGCGCACTCCTTGTGGGAATCCGCGTCGCGTCTGTGCAGTTGCAAGGAACAGCCTTGGATGCCGTATTATGTAACCCGGTATACACGTAACAATAAGGTCTCATTGTGGTAAAGTGTTAATTGCGGGACGACTTCAGTGATTTATTCTCATTTTGCTTATGTCGTATTTTCACGTGTCGCCTCAGGACAGACCTTCTATCATTACTAGCATGGCGTTTGATGAGTATGAACATCAAATTTTGGCGAGCATTCATTTTGAACATTTACATCGATAACGATTATTGAACAGTTTCGTTATCTAGGGATAATAGGATCCGTGCAATAGACTCTGAACAGCTCTGATAATACAATAGCTGATTGTAGCATTGCTTGGATAATCATTTGTCTGCAATTTTACGCTTTATCGTTTTCAGAATATAGGGAAAATTGTTACAGTAAACTGCATTTTCTATGGATCCCAGACATTCTAAATCCTCAGAGTAATGAACTTCAATGATCAATAACTTTATTTCTCTGAGTGGGCACAGTCAACTTAAATTACAGGCATCACGTTTTTGCTAATCACTTTCTGGTTGCCAACATCGCAGTTAGAGAGCCTGTGTTGAGAATGGCAACAATATGATAAAAATAAAAAATTTTCTACCCGCCGCCCCACAATAGTACATGACGCCGAGCTGGTCCCACCAAATGCAGAGCATGCTCTTGCAGCCGTGAATATTCGGTTTGGCCGTCGACGTGGAAGCATGGCCAGGACATCCCCATGATTTTTTGCGTCTAGGGTTATTGTAATGAACCCATATTTGTCCCTGGTCACAATGTGAGGCAGAAATTCCTTCCTTTTTTCCCTCTGAAGCAACTGTTCACAAACACACAAATGTCATTCAACGTCTCTTGGTTTCAGCTCATATGGGACCCAAGTTCCTTCTTTCTGAATCAAGCCCATAGCCTTGAGACGTTTTGAAATGGCTTACTATGTCACTCTCACTAATTGTGCCAATTCTTCTTGAGTTTGACGAGAGTCTTCACTCCGCAATGTCTCCAATTATGCATCTTTGTAAACATTCTCTCTTCCACCACTATGCCGGTCTACGACATGAAAATCACAGCTCTTGAAGCGTTGAAACCACTCACTACACATTCTTTCACTAAAAGCGTCCTTACCATATGTACTTGAGAGCATTCGATGAGTCTCAGCCGCTGTTTTTTTCATACTGAAACAGAACAGTAACACCTCCCGCAAATGACGAGAGTTAGGTTCGTAAACTGACGCTTTCAATCAAGAACAACTTTATGATGCAGACACAAATCGACAAATGTTTGAATGAGGTTATGTTGATCGAGGTCCAAGCTAACTGCCTGACGTCTGTGATCTGTTTCTTTCGACCACTGCTTACCGTTGTGGCCACCTATCGGCAAACGGCGGAAGCAAAGTTGTACACCTTGTATATTCTTTCTGCCTTCCTGGCTGTTTGGTGTCTGGCATGCTGCTTATATACTGCTTTCTCTTGTGTTTCATGTACCTGCAAGTGAGTTGTAATAAACTGCATTGTATTAAAAGGACAACATTTCCTAATGTTCTGCAAAATTATATTTGTTTGGTCTCTAACCAGTTTTGGCTTCTCAGGCCATTTTGTCACTTAAAGATGGCCTGACAAGCCAAAGACCCATTATTGATGAAATAGATATAATTTTATGGAACATTAGGAAGTGTTTTCCTTTTTAATATTACTATCATATTCTGCCGAGCACCAACAGAAAAGTGCATGTCCAATGACTTGCAATACGTGATTGCCAAAATGTGAAACACAGTGAGCTTTATGTGAAATCAGTGCATGTACTTTGTAAAACATTTGTTATGAGGTGTTAAGTTTGTCTTCTGTCTTAAGGTGATACAGAGGTGCTTTGCATTATTTCTCCCTTTTCACGTTTAGTGGTGAAACATTTTTGATTCATTATGTATTAACCATTTAGTGTAATCATTGGAGGTGTTGTAGGTAGAAAAAATAAGGTACCCTTGGGTTTGAAAACTGATGGAACACATCTGATCAGATGTCTTAGTAAATACATTTGTGCATTCAATTGAAGAAATAGCTGTGACAATTGATAATTACATCTAAGACTTACAGAGTTTTGAAACAAATAATTAGTCACTGTGTTAACAATTATCTTGTATTTTGTGGTTATTCAATAAAATTTGTTTCAGTGACAATTTATTGTGCCTCTTCAATTAAAATAACAGATGACACTCACTATTGGCAAATACTTACTGTATTCACTGTGGATCAACATTTCCCACAGCTTCTTTGAAGTAAAGAGATAGTGAAACTCTGTCTTTAGATATACGCATTACCTAACATTTGCCACATGCACTTTTTCTTCTCATTGGGGGGTGTTGGCAGTTACGCCAGTGGTGGCTGGTCACTGGAGGCAAAGAAGGCCGAGCCTCCTCACTTTACTGTGATAGAAGTGGTAGCGGTGGTAGTGGTAGTAGTAGTGGTAGTAGTAGTAGTAGAAATAATTATTTTACAGTAATTTACAATAAATGTTTATGCACTTTTGCCAGTAACAATGAAAGATGTGTTATTTCTTCCAAACTGCTAGTACAACAAAGCAGGTCAAAGTGCAGAAGCTGAACCTAGAGCCACCCATTCATTGCCTGACCAATACGTCAACTTGCTTGGCGATCCGTTAAACTGTGTATGGGCAGTGGAGACTGATTGGTGGACCCCACCTACTTGCACTGACAGAGTGTGGGCTAGCAGTCAGAAGTCTGGCGCAGTGGCCAGGTATGTGCCAGACCATATGTAAACACTCAGTTGCCTTTGTAAAGATGACATCACTACTAGGAACAAAGGAGGGGCACAGGCTATGTTGCCATGCACTTTGGTGGCAAAGGAGGCTAGTAGCAGTGGTGCTGCCACTGTAAGTTTCTCCTACGTAAGTTGTCTTGAGTGCAGTAGTTGTCTCATGTGCCGTGAATATGGATAAAGCATTACATCAGTACTTCTAGAAAGAAGTACTGATGTAATGTTTTCGATTCAGGACATCATTACTTACCTGCAGGAACTGTCATTTTCAAGGAGATGTGAAACTGAACAACATTAAATTTTGAGAAAAAGATGCCCAACAATGGCACAATATCTACTTCAGAAAGATAAGTTCAAAATACTTGCATTCCAAACTTTATGGTATCAGCAGCACAAGTGGTTATGTTTTAGCCATACAAAAGGAAAAATTATTTATTATATGAATGTGAGGTGTCTGTTCTTTTGGACATTTCCGAAAGAACTGACACCATGCAGGATATGCGATTGTGGTACATATTATGTAAATTGAAGGTGGAGGGAGTAGAAAAGAAATGAAAATAAAGGAACAATTGATGTCAGCTACATCGTGACTTTAAGTGGAATCAGCGATGATGAGTGAAAATATATGTCGGACCAGGATTCGAACCTGCTTACTAGGCAGTTGCATTAACTACTGTGACCCTCTGACCCCATGCTTATCACAACTGCATGGATTCCCCAGGGGGCTCGCCACTCTTTGGCAGGTCCATGCTTGGCTACCACGGGGCCGCATCCTCTGCAGCGTTATTTCCCTTCCATGCTGCATGTCTATCCTCTTGCTATTCCTTTTCCCCTCCCTTGGGGAACTTGTCTAGGATGTTATTGGGAACGTTCAGCATTGTCTGTTGCTGACGTAAGAACAGTCTCACCTTTGCTTTTCGCTTCCTTTTCCTTTCTTTATTTCTCTTCTCCTCTCGTTCCTCCACTTCGGCGTTTGAGGTTCCTCTTTTTCTTTTTTCTTCCTGTCTGCTCTTGAAGGCCGGCCCACACATCTCACGCATAACAGGTGACTGGGTAACACATTGTTCCCAACTCCGGGCCGACAGGTAGGTTCCTCTTGTGAAGGGGGCCCCCCATTGGAAGGAGCCCGCCATTTGAGATGCTGGCAATCATGGGGGATTTTCACGCCATGAGTCAGCCATCTTCCCAATCAGTGTTTACGAAATGTAAATGTAATGAGGCTAATGATTCAAAGACCCTTCCTGCTGGACCACAAACTGAACAGGCCTTCGCCACAGAAAATCCGTTCATTATTCAGAAAGGTGTTGATGCAGTTGCCAGCCCTATGGAATCCTGCTCTATAGGACAGCACTTTGGTTTTAGAGACTGCTTCCGATTCTCAAGCACAACAACTGCTTGCTGCCTCGCTTCTCCACGGCTACCCTGTTCGTGTCAAGGCCCATAGAACTTCGAATTCTTCCTATGGTATAATTAACACTGGACAGCTTGACGGTCTAACTTGGGCCGAAATTCAATCTTACCTCTCTGATAAGGGTGTTATTGCCGTCCATCATGTAATGAACAAGGTAGATTCCTCCTTAGTGCCCACCCACACTCTTTTACTCACCTTTGATAGTGTGGTGCTGCCGTCCAAGATCAAAGCAGTCTGGCCGTACATTCTGAATTCGATGCACTGCTACCAGTGTCATCGTCTCAATCACACTAGAACGTCTTGTCGACACTCAGCCAAATCTGTAAACTGTGGTAGGAATGCACACGAGGGCGATTGTCCACCTCCTTCTCCCCACTGTATCAACTGCAATGGCGGCCATGTCGCCTCCTCAGGGAATTGTCCCATGTATCTTGATAAGCGGGCTGTCCAAGAGGTCTGGGTAAATGAAAAAGTGCCTTATCCAGTAGCTCGCAAGTTACTGGCTAGTCGCAAACCTTGTGTTCTCTCTTCTGGCACCTGTAGTTCTGTTCTTGGAAAGGACACGAGTACTCCCATGTAGTGTTCCTCTGTCCCTCCAGCCAAACAACACCCAAGTCTTCCTCTAACCGGAAAGGTTCGAAGAAGTCCACTAAAGGCAAATGGTCTTTTCCTTCGCCAACGCGAAGATTCTCTTTGATGAAGTCGCCCTGTGGTACCTTACCCCAGCTGGCCTCCATATTGCCAGTACGTAGCACCAATTGTTTTCAACATTGGAGTCCACAGACTGAATGCACAAGCAAGCTGATGCTTCTGTCGACCCCATGGACCAGGATCCTCCTGGTTCTGTGCCATGTAGTAGCGACCCTACATTGGCTGTCACTCAGCAGCCGGCGAGTGGACACCCCCACAGCTCGTTCTCATCATGACTGTCCTCCAATGGAATGTTCGTGGCCTTCGGTCCCACAAAGAGAATTTACAGCTGCTTTTAGCATCACAGCATGCCCTTGTACTCTGCCTTCAGGAAACGAAATTATGCCCTCATGACCGCTTTGAACTTTCACATTACTTACCGATTCGTTTTGACCTTCCACCTGAGGTCGGCATTCCGTCTCATGGGGATGTAATGCTGCTCATACAGAATGACATTCTTAGTCAACCCATCTCCCTGACTACCCATCTTCAAGCTGCTGCAGTTTACCTTTCCCTTGCCTGCCTGACCTCTCCCCTCTTTACCATTTTTGTTCCTCCATCACCAGGGCAGACATCTTTCAACTTATTGGGCAGATACCTCCCCCATTTTTGCTACTCGGTGACTTTAATGCGCATTGTCATCTTTGGGGTTCTCACAGGACCTGTCAGAGAGGTGTCCCCGTGGCTGACGTTCTTAACCAACTTAACCTCTTCTGCCTTAACACTGGAGCACCCACTTTCCCTTCTGACTCCTCGCACAACTATTCCCATTTTAACCTATCCTTTTGCACTGCCCAGCTTGCCCATCATCTTGAGTGGTCCATTCTTTCTGAGACCTACTCGAGTGACCATTTCCCACGTGTTGTCTGTTTGCTGACTCCTGCCCCATCTGCATGCATACCCAAATGGCAGCTTAATAAGTTTCACTCCTCCCTGGCGACCTTCGACGAACAAGATTTCCCCAGTTGTGATGACCAGGTGGAATATCTCACAAAAATTATCCATACTGATGCAGAAAGTTCCATTCCCTGCACTTCCTGTTTACCACATTGTGTCCCAGTCCCTTGGTGGACTGAGGCATACCGTGACGCAATTCGCTCACAAAGATATACTCTCTGCGTTTTTAACCATAATCCTACGATGGCAAACTGCATTCATTACACTCCTGGAAATTGAAATAAGAACACCGTGAATTCATTGTCCCAGGAAGGGGAAACTTTATTGACACATTCCTGGGGTCAGATACATCACATGATCACACTGACAGAACCACAGGCACATAGACACAGGCAACAGAGCATGCACAATGTCGGCACTAGTACAGTGTATATCCACCTTTCGCAGCAATGCAGGCTGCTATTCTCCCACGGAGACGATCGTAGAGATGCTGGATGTAGTCCTGTGGAACGGCTTGCCATGCCATTTCCACCTGGCGCCTCAGTTGGACCAGCGTTTGTGCTGGACGTGCAGACCGCGTGAGACGACGCTTGATCCAGTCCCAAACATGCTCAATGGGGGACAGATCCGGAGATCTTGCTGGCCAGGGTAGTTGATTTACACCTTCTAGAGCACGTTGGGTGGCACGGGATACATGCGGACGTGCATTGTCCTGTTGGAACAGCAAGTTCCCTTGCTGGTCTAGGAATGGTAGAACGATGGGTTCGATGACGGTTTGGATGTACCGTGCACTATTCAGTGTCCCCTCGACGATCACCAGTGGTGTACGGCCAGTGTAGGAGATCGCTCCCCACACCATGATGCCGGGTGTTGGCCCTGTGTGCCTCGGTCGTATGCAGTCCTGATTGTGGCGCTCACCTGCACGGCGCCAAACACGCATACGACCATCATTGGCACCAAGGCAGAAGCGACTCTCATCGCTGAAGACGACACGTCTCCATTCGTCCCTCCATTCACGCCTGTCGCGACACCACTGGAGGCGGGCTGCACGATGTTGGGGCGTGAGCGGAAGACGGCCTAACGGTGAGCGGGACCGTAGCCCAGTTTCATGGAGAAGGTTGCGAATGGTCCTCGCCGATACCCCAGGAGCAACAGTGTCCCTAATTTGCTGGGAAGTGGCAGTGCGGTCCCCTACGGCACTGCGTAGGATCCTACGGTCATGGCGTGCATCCGTGCGTCGCTGCGGTCCGGTCCCAGGTCGACGGGCACGTGCACCTTCCGCCGACCACTGGCGACAACATCGATGTACTGTGGAGACCTCACGCCCCACGTGTTGAGCAATTCGGCGGTACGTCCACCCGGCCTCCCGCATGCCCACTATACGCCCTCGCTCAAAGTCCGTCAACTGCACATACGGTTCACGTCCACGCTGTCGCGGCATGCTACCAGTGTTAAAGACTGCGATGGAGCTCCGTATGCCACGGCAAACTGGCTGACACTGACGGCGGCGGTGCACAAATGCTGCGCAGCTAGCGCCATTCGACGGCCAACACCGCGGTTCCTGGTGTGTCCGCTGTGCCGTGCGTGTGATCATTGCTTGTACAGCCCTCTCGCAGTGTCCGGAGCAAGTATGGTGGGTCTGACACACCGGTGTCAATGTGTTCTTTTTTACATTTCCAGGAGTGTATAAACAGATGCGTGCAAAGTGTCATCGCATTCTTCAAGGACAGCATAAGAGCTAGCTGGATTTCATTCACTAGTTCTTTTAACAGTTCTACCCCTTCCTCTGTCATGTGGGCTAATCTCCGACAGCTCTCTGCGACCATGATCCATTTCCCCATTTGTTGCCTCACAGGAGCAGTCGATGCTATTGTCCACCCTATTGCTACCTCCAACACCTTGGGCTACCATGTTTGCGGATGTTTCGAGTTCTAAACAAATTTGTGGTAAGGTGTTATGGGACCAAACTGCTGAGGTCATTCATTGGTACCTCAGCTTACACAGTACTTAATCTAACTAAACTAACTTACGCTAAGGACGACACACATACCCATGCCAAAGAGAGGACTCGAACCTCCGGCGGGGGAGCTGCGCAGGCCGTGACAAGACGCCTTAGACAGCACGGCTACCACGTGTGGCTTCGAGTTCTTCCCACAATCACCCTGCCTTCCTCCATCGGAAACGAGTGGAAGAGGCTCAGGCGAAACCTTTCTCTTCTCTGAGTCGTGAGTACTACAATGCCGCCTTTACTGTGAGGGAGCTAGATCATGCTCTCAGTTCATCCCGATCCTGCACCCCAAGGCCAGATGTCATCTACATTCACATCTTGCAGCGTCTTTCTCTTGCAGGCAAGCACTTTCTGCTTAACACGTACAACTGCATCTGGGCAGTGGACACATTTCCCTGACGCTGGCGTGAAGCCATCGTCATACCCATACCTAAGCCTGGTAAGGACAAAATCCTTCCTTCTAGCTACCGCCCCATCTCTCTTACTAGCTGCATTTGCAGGGTGATAGAACATATGATTCATGCCTGGCTGGTACAGTGACTCGAGTCTCGCAGTTTACTGATGAATTCACAGTATGGATTTCGACAGCGGCGTTCTGCAGTTGACCATCTCGTTACTTTGTCCACCTATGTCATGAATGGTTTTCTGCGGAAATACTAGACTGTGGCAACGGTTTCCGATTTGGAGAAGCCCTACAACACCTGCTGGAGAACTGGTATCCTCTGTACTCTTTACACGTGGGGCTTCCGTGGTTGGCTCACCTGTTTCCTTCAGGAGTTTTCAAGCTGCGTGTGGGTTCTGCCTTGTCAGACACTCTTTAGTAGGACAATTTTGTAGGTTCTGGTGCACTAACGCAATGTTAATAGAAATTCTCTATTTTATATATAAAACAACAGATTTTTAAAAATGTTTAAAAAATTCAGTATACTTAATTAACTAAACCGATCTTATAACGTTACTAAATACCCATTTTTACAGTAATACAACTAATTATAATAACTAAGTGATTTATCTAAAATACAACACGATTTGTAGCACAATTACATGTATTAGTTAACAAAAGTAAGTTGTTGTTGTTGTGGTCTTCAGTTGTGAGACTGGTTTGATGCAGCTCTCCATGCTATCCTATCCCGTGCAAGTTTCTTCATCTCCCAGTACCTACTGCAACCTACATCCTTCTGAATCTGCTTAGTGTACTAATCTCTTGGTATCCCTCTATGATTTTTACCCTCCATGCTACCCTCCAATACTAAATTTGTGATCCCTTGATGCCTCAGAACATGTCCTACCAACCGGTCCCTTCTTCTCATCAAGTTGTGCCACAAACTCCTCTTCTCCCCAATTCCATTCAATACCTCCTCATTAGTTATGTGATCTACCCATCTAATCATCAGCATTCTTCTGTAGCACCACACTTCGAAAGCTTCTATTCTCTCTCTGTCCAAACTATTTATCGTCCATGTTTCACTTTCATTCATGGCTACACTCCATACGAATGCTTTCAGAAACGACTTCCTGACACTTAAATCTATACTCGATGTTAACAAATTTCTCTTCTTCAGAAACACTTTCCTTCCTATTGCCAGTCTACATTTTATATCTTCTCTACTTCGACCATTATCAGTTATTTTGCTCCCCCAATAGCAAAAGTCCTTTACTACTTTATGTGTCTCATTTCCTAATCTAATACCCTCAGCATCACCCAACTTAATTCGACTACATTCCATTATGCTCGTTTTCCTTTTGTTGATGTTCATCTTATATCCTCCTTTCAAGACACTGTCCATTCCGTTCAACTGCTCTTCCAAGTCCTTTGCTGTCTCTGACAGAATTACAATGTCTTCGGCGAACCTCAAAGTTTTTATCTCTTCTCCATGGATTTTAATACCTACTCCGAATTTTTCTTTTATTTCCTTTACTGCTTGCTCAATATACAGATTGAATAACATCAGGGAGAGGCTACAACCCTGCCTCACTCCCTTCCCATCCACTGCTTCCCTTTCATGCACCTCGACTCTTATAACTGCCATCTGGTTTCTGTACAAATTGTAAGTAGGCTTTCACTCCCTGTATTTTACCCTTGCCACCTTTAGAAATTGAAAGAGAGTATTCCAATCAACATTGTCAAAAGCTTTCTCTAAGTCTACAAATGCTAGAAAGGTAGGCTTGCCTTTCCTTAATCTTTCTTCTAAGATAAGTTGTAAGGTGAGTACTGCCTCACATGTTCCAATATTTCAACGGAATCCAAACTGATTTTCCCCAAGGTCGGCTTCTACCAGTTTTTCCATTTGTCTGGAAAGCAAGTTATTTTTAAAAATCTTAAACTGTGAACATAAGTAAATAAATAAAAATATATTAGTTAAGAAAGTACATTCTTTTAAAAAATCACATTGAGAACATAAGTAAATAAATAAAATGTATTATTTAAGAAAGGCAAGTTATTTTTAAAAATTAGCAGCCATAAGATTATTGTGATTTGTTGTTTGCAAATGTTTTTTGAGATTTTTTTGTTTATAGATCTACCACATTTACAACTAACTTCAATTTTCTGACGTTTTTTGCAGTATTCTTTACATATATACTTATGTCGACCTGTTCGATATTTATCTTTATAAAATTCTTCAATATTTTTTTCAGTCATACATTAAGTACACTCTCTTAACTGTGGCTTAGTGTTGCCCATTTAAAGAAAATACAATTAATGAGCAAAATAATGTTTTAAAATTTGACATTGTGAAACTAAGCAAACTAATTAAAATGTATTAGTTAACAAAGTACATTATTTGAAACATTTTAAATTGCAAACGTAAGTAAATAAATAAAAAAAATTAGTTAATAAAGGTAAATTATTTTAAAATTTTCAGTTTTTATATTTCTATCTTTCTTAAAATGTTTCAGAAATGTATATAAACATGGAGTTAACACTTTTATAACTTTTTTGAGTTTTTCATTCATTTATATAGGAGCAAATATTAATAATTAAAAAATTTCAGTAAGTAATCCTTATTGTGCATCATATGTAAGATCGCTTTTACTTTACATAATTACATAAACAAGTGTATCAATTGGAATTTTATCATTAAAAGTTGCACAAACTTTCATATTTGTTTTTTGTGTAGTTATAACATTTTTTCTACATGTTGTATTGATTACATAAATTGGATAATTAGTTATAAGACTAAATGGATTGATATGAATATCTGATTTTAGTAAAATAATTCTTTTAAAATCATTAAATGCATCATATGCTTTTAGAAAATTATTTGGTGGATTAATATTCCATATTCCTTGAGGGAAAACTTCATTTTTACTATTATATATATATCCTGTAGTTTAACATGCTCAAATAATGATGAATCAACTAATTGATTATTTTTATGATTTGTCTGAAATACAACAAATCCTGTAGAGTTATAGAAATTTGTTATATCTAGTTCAAAACTATTTTTATTAAATAAACTAGCAATTTCTTCAGTTTGAAGTTCATAAAAAGAAATAGGAATTCTAGGATTTTCAAAATATTTTCACATTGTTCAAGTTCATAACACCATTTATATTTAACAATTGGTACACGAATTTCCATAGATTCTATATTATTTTTTCCTTCTTAAGGAAGAGTACCTTTTATTTCAACACCAGCATAATTTTTATCAAACCAACGTAAAATTATATCTCAAGAACATGAACAATGAGTAAAAACTACAGTTAAGTTTCTTTCAAATACAAATTCTTTATTATCTGTAAAACCCACCAAGTAATGAGAATGGATAAAGTAATTCATTTCTTTTACTATTTATTTTTCCTGTATTAAGAATATGTCCTTCTAAACTTATTTTGTCAGTAACTGGTGAAGTTAAATTTAGTAAAAAATTTGATTAAATAAGTGGATGTTCAATTCTAGATAACATATTAATCCCTTCTTTTATTCTTATAAAATCAAACAATTTAACTACACAATTATCAATTAATTTTTTGTTTGATTCTCCATCATAAGTTGGATAATCTGTACCATCATTTGCAATAATACTAAAATTCATATACAATTGTGCATGTATTGGATGAAGCCAACCATCACCAATATTTATTGAATTTCTGTACCTTTGTTGGGAAAATAAAAATTATTTTTAGTATTTTCATTAACACGAAATGAACAAAACCGATAATTATCAATTTTATTCATGAGGAAGCCTAAGCTGGCTTTGCTGTCGCTGACTTACGAAGGAAAAGAATTTTAAGATATTTTTAAAATAAATGTTACAGTAGCACCATTAAAGTAAATTAAATCATCATTCTCATCAGTTATAGTAACTTCTACATCGTGAATTGTATTAAAAATAGTTTACAGGATAATTTGGTTTATAAATTATTGGTCCACCAAACTCTGCATTATGTTTAAATGAACCGATAATACTAGTTTCTGTATGAAAATAATCATTATGTTTTACATACATTCCATCAGCAAGATTAAAATTTATATTTATTAACTCAAAAGGAATTATTTTAATAACATCATTACCTACAGGTTTTTCATTAGCTTGAACAACTTAATTATTAAAACCAAGTAAACTTCCAATACTACCTGCTATATCCATATACAATTTTACATAACTTTCAATAGCAATTCTGTTTAAAATTTCATTTGCTTTAATGTGTTTATTGGTTTTGTTTCAAATGTACAAAGTTTTTAAATTTTTAAAACAATATTGACCTACAGGAATTTCTATTGTTTCTCCTACACAATAATGTTTAATATTTTTAGCTGTAGCATTTGGTGTTAAAAAAGTTGAATAAAAACCAACTTATTAAACATTAGCGTAATTATCACGTATTGGAACAGTTAACCTGTTTCTAAGTATAGAAGATTTATCACTAAGTTGAAATAATCTACTCATTTACTACTGAAAAATATATTAATACATGAAAAAATTTTGATTAAACGAAAAAATGTAAATAAATGAAAAAATATAAATAAATGAATAAAACAGATTGGGAACCTAAAGTAACAATTCCAGGAAATAATTTAAAAAACAACTTCTATAAGATGTGCAATAATTGGACCAAGTGGTTGCAGAAAAATAACATTAATGATTGATAATTATATTTTAGCGCCAGGATGGTTAAACAAGAATAAAATTAAACATCTGTATGTTTACTCAAAACCTTTAGAACTACCAAAATAACAACAATTTGTTTTAAAAATGTAAGAAAATTGAAGATAAAATAAATCAAACGTTGTTAGTTTTATTGAAAATAATGAAGAAGCTATTCTTTTAGATGAATGTGAAGATAATTCAGTTGTTGTATTTGACGTTTTTATATTGGAAAATCACGATATTGTAAGAGAATATTTTACTAGAGGTAGACACAAAGATACAGATTGCTTTTATTTGGCAAAATCTTATTCAAATATACTAAAGGATTAGGAAATACTATAATTAACAAATTACCATTTGAAATGCATCTTTGAGGTTGTAATTATTCTGGTCCAGGTACAAAATTAGAAGAAAAATTAGCTAAAGGTGATAAAGGTATAAATCGATTAGATGAAGATTTTAAAAAACTCACTTACAGAAATAATAAAGGTTTAGAAAAAAGGCATATAGCTGATTAAAAAACTTCAGTTACCTGTGAAAGAAAGGATGTTTGCAAATGATGCTTCATTTGGTGAAAAAGTTAGAGCTACAGCTGTTAGAGGAAACAGAAAATTAGGTACAGGAATTAATATTAATGAAAGTGGTTGGGGATTATAAAAATCTTTATAAATCTTTAAAGAAAAAAAAGTTTATAAAATTTTTAACTATAAAAAAATCTTTATACATTTTTAAACAATATAAATAATCTTTATAAATTTTAACAATATAAATATTTAACTATTCAAATTTTAAGCTATATACAAAATCTTTATAAATTTTTAACTATTTACGTGAATAACTTTACAATCGATTATACTTTATTATCTAGTGGTAAAACTAAACCAAAATAAATGACATTAAAGTTAAATAATCAATTATTAAATGCAATTGAACCATTTTTAACAGATGTCCAAAAGCAAAAAAGAAAAGAAAGTTGGTGGAAGTTTAATTGTTACATTAACTATTCCTCTTGTAAAAAATTATTGAATATTTAACAACAAAGAAAGATGGCAAAAGAATAACACAACATGAAGGTGTATTTTTACCTATATTATTAGCTGCATTACCATATTTAGCAACAATTGGTTCATTAGCTGGTGGATCTGCAGCAATAACAAATATAGTATTAAACAAAAAGAAAAATGATAAAGAATTAATAGTACAAAAAAGACATAACTTAGAAATGGAATAAAATTGGTAATGGAATAAGGAAAACAAAAAATTTTTAAAACGTAATTGATAAATATCGTAATGCATTAATTAAACTTTATATAGAAAAACTTATAAACATTTAAAAATGAAAAATTTTCATCGTGTTGACATGATTACCGAATTAGTATATAAACCATATAAATTGAATGTGGTGTACTAAATTTAGATACACATGGTAATCCTTGTACTCATTGGATTTGTTGTTAAAACCCTAATGAAAAAAATTAGTTTTTGATTCATTTGGTGGTAGTATATCAAAACAATTAGTTAACTATTTAGGAAATAGTAAAATACCCTACTATATAGAAAAAATTCAAAATTTTGATGAACTAATATGGAGTCATTTATGTTAATTTGTTTTAAAATTGCTATGTGGGAATTATAATTTTAATGATATTTTAGATTTAATTAATGGAAATTTCTGGAAATAAGATACATTTAATTAAAGGAACTGAACAATTTAGAAAAAATTGAAAATATTATTAATCAACTTCAATTGTCAAAAGATCTAAAGATAAATAATGCAATTAAAAAATTTCCAAAAGAATTTAATGTTATCATTTTAATAATTAAAGATTATGTTGTTTTTAAAAGTAGAAGACTTGATAATGTAAATGATCCAATTGATGCAGAAGATGTAGTTACTAAACAATACTTAGAAAATGAATATGTTATAAAACCAGAATACATAAGGATTGTAACATTGTTCAGTCATTATAAGAGTACATTTTTGCTCTTATACCACAAAATTCTTGTATTAGTTTACTATTAAATTCATCTTTATTATACCAAAACTTTTTTGTTTACTTCTTGAATATTATATGTATCGTATATATTGTATAATCACTTGTATCAAAGTAATCAATCATTGATATCATAACTTCATAGAAATCTTCAGTTTTATAATTAATACACTCTGTATCTCGATAACAAAATTAAATATTTTAGGTCTCATTACTCTATAGTGAAAATCACACAGTAATTCTTTAGATAAATCTTAGTCCAACACAAATACGTTTATCAAATATTATTTTACTTATATTTATATGAATAGCAGCAAGATTTTCAATAAATATAGTTCTACATTTAAAGTTTGGTTTAGCTACAGGTTTATCACGTATTTCGCTATTTGAAACTAATTTTATATCTTGTCTATTTGTTATATTGTTTTACCAAATACAGAATTATTCACTGATTTGTAGAAATATTTTTGAAAATTATTTGTAGCTTTTGGTCTTACCCGTGAGTTTAAATCTATATATTTCTTTAACCAATCAGTTTATTTTAATTTTAAAACATTATGTTCGTTTTTATAAGTTGCATTCCTAAAGATAAGTATTGTTTGAGATTTCTATAATGCACTACATAATTACAGTTTTTATCTAAAGTAATTACCAATTTACTTTAATTTGTGCCTCAAACAAGTTTAGATTCAAGAGCTAATGGTAAATCTTAATGTAAATCATATTTTTCTAAAATTTTCAGAAACACCAATTACCAATAGTACATCAGTTTTAAGATACAAATCATGACATTCACCAATATTTTTATATTGAATTTTTCCCAAACTAATTTTGCATGTTCATAATCTTGATCAGTTGTGTTGCAATTATTTAACTTATTGTAAAATTTTTCTTTGTTTGGTAATTGTGTTTCTAAAAATTATTTCCAAAAATCAATATAATCTTATGGATAAACACCTTTTCTAATTTCTAAATTAAATAAATCTGGAGAAAAATGCTTTTTAATATTTTTAATTAATTTTTCTTTAAATTTGTTAAAGATTATCAAGTGGAGAAGCCACATTTTAACAAATCTCATTTTTAAATTTTTTTATGTTTACCACAACTATTGTATTTTTTTCATTATTTGGTAATAATTCTATCTCTTTATTATTATAACGAAGTTCATTTACAAAAAGATGGGAATCATAATCAGATAAATCATGTAAATTAATAGGTACAAAATTAGGTTGTTTTAGTTTTAAATTCCAACTATTGCACAATGGAGCAATATGTTTTCCAGTTAGATGATCATGATGACAAACTTTTTTGTCACTTTCTGTATAATTATATATAATAGTCATCGGTGACTAGAATTCGAGAGTAGGAAAAGGGAGAGAAGGAAACATGGTAGGAGAATATGGATTGGGGGGGAAGAAATGCAAGAGGAAGCCGCCTGGTAGAATTTTGCACAGAGCATAGCTTAAGCATAGCTAACACTTAGTTCAAGAATCATGAAAGAAAGTTGCATGCATGGAAGAATCCTGGACATACTAGAAGGGATCAAATAGATTATATAATGGTAAGACAGCGATTTAGGAACTAGATTTTAAATTGTAAGACATTTCCAGGGGCAGATGAGGACTCTAACCACAATCTATTGGTTATGAACAGTAGATTAAAAATGAAGAAACTGCAAAAAGGTGGGAATTTAAGGGGATGGGACCTGGATAAACTGACAGAACCAGAGGTTGTACAGAGTTTCAGGGAGAGCATAACGGAACAATTGACAGGAATGGGGGAAAGAAATTCAGTAGAAGAAGAATGGGTAGCTTTGAGGGATGAAGTAGTGAAGGCAGCAGAGGATCAAGTAGGTAAAAAGACAAGGGCTAGTAGAAATCCTTGGGTGACAGAAGAAATACTGAATATAACTGATGAAAGGAGAAGATATAAAAATGCACTAAATGAAGCAGGCAAAAAGGAATATAAAAGTCTCAAAAATGAGATCGACAGGAAGGGCAAAATGGCTAAGCAGGGATGGCTAGAGGACAAATGTAAGGATGTAGAGGCTTATGTCACTCGGGGTAAAATGGATATTGCCTACAGGAAAATTAAAGACACATTTGGAGAAAAGAGAGCCACTTCTATGAATATCAAGAGCTCAGATGGAAACCCAGTTCTAAGCAAAGAAGGGAAAGCTGAAAGGTGGAAGGAGTATATAGAGGGTCGATACAAGGGCGATGTTCTTGAGGACAATATTATGGAAACGGAAGAGGATGTAGATGAAGATGAAATAGAAGATACGATACTGCGTGAAGAGTTTGAGAGAGCACTGAAAGACCTGAGTCGAAACAAGGCCCCGGGAGTAGACAACATTCCATTGGAACTACTGCTGGCCTTGGGAGAACCAGTCCTAACAAAACTGTACCATCTCGTGAGCAAGATGTATGAGACAGGGGAAATACCCTTAGGCTTCAAGAAAAATATAATAATTCCAATCCCAAAGAAAGCAGGTGTTGACAGATGTGAAAAATACCGAACTATCAGTTTAATAAGTCACAGCTGCAAAATACTAATGTGAATTCTTTACAGATGAATGGAAAAACTGGTAGAAGCCGACCTCGGGGAAGATCAGTTTGGATTCTGTAGAAATATTGAAACACATGAGGCAATACTGACCTTACGAATTATCTTAGGAGAAAGATTAAGGAAAGGCAAACCAACGTTTCTAGCATTTGTAGACTTAGAGAAAGCTTTTGACAATGTTGACTGGAATTCTCTCTTTCAAATTCTAAAGGTGGCAAGGGTAAAATACAGGGAGCGAACGCCTATTTACAATTTGTACAGAAACCAGATAGCAGTTATAAGAGTCGAGGGGCATGAAAGGGAAGCAGTGTTTGGGAAGGGAGTGAAACAGGGTTGTAGTCTCTCCCTGATGTTATTCAATCTGTATATTGAGCAAGTAGTGAAGGAAACAAAAGAAAAATTTGGAGTAGGTATTAAAATCCAGGGAGAAGAAATAAAAACTTTGAGGTTCGCCGAAGACATTGTAATTCTATTAGAGACAGCAAAGGACTTGGAAGAGTAGTTGAACGGAATGGACAGTGTCTTGAAAGGAGGAAATAAGATGAACATCAACAAAAGCAAAACGAGGACAATGGAATGTAGTCGAATAAAGTCGGGTGATGCTGAGGGAATTAGATTAGGAAATGAGACACTTAAAGTAGTAAAGGAGTTTTGCTATTTGGGGAGCAAAATAACTGATAATGGTCGAAGTAGAGAAGATATAAAATGTAGATTTGCAATGGCAAGGAAAGCGTTTCTGAAGAAGAGAAATTTGTTAACGTCGAGTATAGATTTAAGTGTCGGGAAGTCGTTTCTGAAAGTACTGGGGCTATCCACAAAGTACTTTACGTTTTCGTTTGTGTCCGTTAGGGGCGGGGATAGCGCGGCCATCTTGGTGTTATGGCATTCCGCCGCTCAGTCGGCATTCTGCCGTGCTAGTTAGAGGTTCGTGCTGTACTCTGTTGAGTTACTGTGACAGTTTCAAGTGTCAGCGTTAATTGAAAATGCTGCGAAGTGTGAAGTGCATGCTGTAATAAGGTTTCTGACTGCAAAAAACTCAATACCGATAGAAATCTATCGACAACTTTGTGAAGTTTATGGGAACAACATAATCACTGAAGGTGGAGTGCGTCAATGGGTCATAAAATTTATAAATTGCCGAACTAACGTTCACGACTAACAGCGAAGTGGAAGACCCATCATAGTGACTGCCGAACTTGTCGAAAAAGTCGATGCCGCGGTCCGTGAAAACCGTAATTTCAGAATAACGGAACTCTCTATGAGTTTTCCACAAATTTCACGAAGTTTGTTGCACGAAATCATTACCGAAAAGATTGGTTACCGCAAGTTTTGTGCAAGATCGATACCAAAAATCTTGACAGAGATTCACAAAAATCAGCGAATGGCAGCAGCGTTAACGCTTTTGGACGCTTACGAGAAAGATGGCGACTCATTACTCGATCGCATCGTCACTGGTGACGAAACATGGGCTAAGCATGTGAACTACGAGACAAAATTGCAGACAATGCAGTGGGGGCACACAAATTCCCCCCAAAAACCCAAGAAATGCATGCAGACAATGTCGGCAAGGAAGGTGATGGCGACTGTCTTTTGGGACAGAAAAGGTGTGATTTTTGTGGATTTCGTGGAAAGAGGCACTACAATAAACTCTCAAAGGTATTGCCAAACTCTGCACAACCTCAGAAGAGCGATACAAAACAAGCACGGGGGAAAGTTGGGCTCAAAGATCTTGCTGATTCACAACGCCTGGGCCCACACGGCAAATGCCACTCGTGAAGTTCTCGAATCTTTTAAGTGGGAGTTGTTTCCTCATCCGCCGTACAGTCCCGGCCTGGCACGGAGCGCCTTCCACTTATTCCCAGCAATGAAGAAGTGTTTGACTATTCAGCGTTTTGATGACGACGCACAGCTTCAAGAAGAGGTAACCACGTGGTTGAAGGCGCAGGCGGCCGAATTTTACGGCGAAGGAATTTCCAAACTCGTCCACCGCTACGATAAGTGCCTTAATTTAAATGGCAACTATGTAGAAAAGTAGTATTTAAGTGTTGCTTTCACCTGTATATAACAAAAATATTTTCTAACGCTTTATTTATTTTTAATTCCAAAACGTAGTGTACTTTGCGGATAGCCCTCGTATTGAATGGAGTTTAGCCATGTATGGAAGTGAAACATGGACGATAAATAGTCTGGACAAGAAGAGAATGGAAGCTTTCGAAATGTGGTGCTACAGAAGAATGCTGAAGATTAGATGGGTAGATCACATGACTAATGATGACATATTGAATAGAATTGGGGAGAAGAGGAGTATGTAGCACAACTTGACAAAAAAAAAGCGACCGGTTGGTAGGACATGTTCTGAGGCATTAAGGGACCACAAATTTAGCATTAGAGTGCAGTGTGGAGGGTAAAAATCGTAGAGGGAGACCAAGAGATGAATCCACTGAGCAGATACGGAAGGATGTGGGTTGCAGTGAGTACTGGGAGATGAAGAAGCTTGCACTGGATAGGGTAGCATGGAGAGCTGCATCAAACCGATCTCAGGACTGAACACCACAACAACAACAACAACATTTACACAATGTACAAAATTGAGAATTATTATGTATGTTGTTTTCTTCAAATGTAAGTGCTTTTATTTCTTCAATTTCAGAACGAATTTTTCCAAATTCTTCAACTTCTCGTTTTATACATTCAACAAATTTTGATGACAATTTGCTGCTCTATAAACAACATGATCTTTATAATTTCCATTTATATATTTCATGTAATAACAAAATCCACTTGGTTCATGTTTTTGATATTTCGTTGAATATGATTTTTCTGGATTCCGTTCACAATTATTCATATTTTTAAAAGTAAACTTTCAAAAACAGCATTAATAACAAATGGAACTTTTTGTGTAAACTGATAATGTTTAAAATACACACAGTCTCCTTTATTTTTCATTTCAACTTTCATTACTATTAAAATGTAGTAAACATAAATCACAAATAAAATTTACTGTTTCATGTTTAGTGATTTGACTTGATACAAGTGCAGATAAATTTTTTATATAACAATAGTGTGAATTATGATCTTTCTTAAAATAAAGTGGATTTACATATTTTACTTTTTTGATATATATAATTTTTAATGAATCATTTCGATATTTTTCATCATCATCATCAAATGAATAAACATTTATAATTATGTTAATTAGATTTCTAATTTTGGAATATGGTCAGATAATACAGGAACTTCAATATTTTCTGTCTGTTATTCTTTCAGCATCTTTATCTATGGCAAAAAAGCTACTTTTATAGCCCCTAGAAAAGCTATTTCATCAGCATTTTTTACATTAATACAAGCTTTTTTGTTTTTTATTAATTTAAGTAAATCAATATAAGATGATCCTTCTAGTGGAATATATTTATTAATTGCTAGTTCTAAACCAATAATTCTATTTAATGACCATCCTGATCCTTGTGATTGAAAATTAGATGTTTTTTCTAAAATATCTCTTTTACCTTTGTTCACTTATTTCTCTTTCTTTCAAAATAGTATAGTTTCGTGTTTGTTGCGCAAATTCTTGAAATTTTTCATTTTTTTTATCTGTTTGTAGTTTATATTCACCATATAAATTAAAATTTATCTTTAATCCACATGTACTTTCAAATAGTCTTTAACAATTTTAAAAATTTTTGGTTTTTACTGCAGTTAAGAAATGATTAGGATCAAGTATATCTATAGTATTATTAAAATTTATAGTTTGCAATATATTTTCAAATGCTGTTTCAATTAAGTAATTTGGTGTCCGTTTTACAATTATATTTGTAGAAAATGGAAAAAAATTGTTTAATGGTTTATCTTCTGTAGTAAGAAAAAGGTCGTAAAAATCATAATATGGTAACATTTTCCAAAATTTTTCACTACATATAGGTGTATAATTTTTAACAATATTTGTTTGATTTTCACTTACTACTTAAGGTATATAAATGTTAACATTATTTGTATAATTTTTACTTTTTTCAGTTATATATTTTTTATAATTTCTTTTACTTCACATTTATAATTTTTTTAACAATATTTGTATTATTTTCACTTAACTCAGATTTATTATTTTTAACATTATTTGTAATATTATTACTTACTTCAGACATCTTATTTCAAAAAATAACTGTATTATTTCTAACAACGATTGGACAATTACCAATAATAAATGTAATTAAATCAGGCTACATATATTTAAATATCCTCATAAATTATTTATTTTACAAAATTCATGTAGTTTAGCAACAGTAAACTGTTCTAGTTGCTGAGCAGCAATGTAACTTTCCATTTCCTCTTTTATTTATTCCAAAAAAATTCATTGGATTTGTAAAAAAATATTTTTAATAAAGTGATAATTATTTTATATATGGATAAGGATTATTATTTAATCGATAATTAATCAGAAATAAAATTATTTAAATGTTTAGTATACCAATTAGTGCTTTAATATTGGTTAATCATAGTTAAAAATAAAAAGAATTATTTTATAAATTATTAGTTTCTATATAATTTAACAATCAATTAATTATCAATCAATTGGTTTTTAAAGAATTAGTTTTATTGATTTATTTAATTCATCAAAAAGGAGTATTATATTAATAGATAATTAATCATAAAGCTTAAGATGCTTCTTCTTCTTTAGCTTTTTTATTCTTAATATTCTTATAGTACATTTCTTACATTTATTATTATGTTGATCTTTATGTGAAGGATTTATACAAAAATAATTTAAATCTTTAATCTTTTGTTAACTTTTACATTTCTTTGTAGATGCAGTTGTTTCTTCAGTTACAACGTCTTGATTATTCACTGTAGAAGTAGATTTTTCTTCATTATTCATTGTTAATAATATTTTTTAATGTTCTTTAAAATAATATTTAGCAACACTTATTGCACTTGCACAAGGAATTCGATTTTTAATCTAATTTTTTAAATGATATTAATAATAATTGGTCGACATATAGTTCTATAACCATCATTTCTATATTTTTGTGAAGTAAAATTATCATTTGACTTCACTGTATCACAATATTGACATAATTTACTTTTCACAGAAGATATTTGTTGAACTTGATCTATTTATAAAAATAAACAAATTATTAGGTTTGTGAACAAGTAAATGTTTATGAATTTTTATATTTTTTACTTTTTAAATAAATAATTATTCACTATAATAACCATATAATGGTGCTTCATTATGACCGCCATAATTTGCTGCTGTATCATATTGATCACCAAATATGTATCATAATTATCGATTCTTATATCTTGAGCATCAAATATAGCATTAATATAAATTATTTCAATTTTTATGTAGTTTTATTTTTAATAATAGTTCTACAAAGTGGAAAATAATTCTTTTCCTTTTAACCATTCATCATATTTTTTATGAAAAATATGATTGCAATTTGGTTTAACGAATTGATTATTATTTTCATCACTTAAACAAACAGGACAATGAATATCTTCTCCAGATAAATCAATTAGTTAATAAGTTTTTTTTAGTTTAGTTTGCATTCTGTTTAAGTTCTCCATTTATAAGAAATAATTTTTATTACATTTATAAAAAATAAATAAGAATAATTTTCAATGAATCACTTAGGTAGAAGTTCAAACTTAACTGCAACAAAACAATTTTTAAAGATTATGTTAAATACAAACTTCAAATTTATTTTTGTAAAACTAGTAAAATTTTAAATGAGGTAGAGATAAATGTTTTATGTGATATTATGAATTGTGGATATTTAAATACTAGATTTGGAGATTAACTTTGTCTATAAGTCAATAATGATTTAAAGTTATTTTATCAATTAGATTTTCTAAATTAATTGATGATTTTAATTTTCAAATAATTAAAAAAGGACAAATGAAATTAAAATATTAAGGAATGAAGAAACTTAAAAATAGAAGTAATGAATTTCATGATATAGAGTTCACAATGTGTGTACTGTTGTTAACTAATACATTTTAATTAATTTATGGTTGTTAACTAATATATTTTAATTATTTATTTATGTTCACAATATGATTTTTTAAAATAATTACTTTAATTGTTAATTCATTTTTATTAATTATTTATTTAATTATTTTCAAATGAGATTTTTTAAATTATTTATTTAATTATGTATTTAATTATTTATTTTTAAATATTTATTTATATATTTAATTAATTTTCTTAACAATTGTTTTTTCAATATAACTTGCTTTTATTAACCAATACATGTTATTTTGCTACAATCAGTTGTAAATGAAATAATGTAGTTAGAAATCAGTTGTATATTGTATTTGGTTGTTTTGTTGTAGAAAATAGGTATTTAGTTAACTTTAATAAAATCAGTTGGTTTAACTAAATAAACTGAATTTTAAAAAAATTAAAAAGTTGGTTGTTTTATATATAAAAAACCGAATTTATTTTAACATTGCATTAGTGCGCCAGAACCTACAAAATTATATTACTCTCTCTGCTATCGCCATTTACAATAATATGGCGTGTCTCCCACTGGACATCTCTGGCTCTCTTTTTGTTGACAATTTCGCCATCTATTGCAGTTCTCCATGGAACTGTCTCCTGAACGGGGTCTTCAGCGATGTCTTGATCGTCTTTACTCGTCGAGCATCAACAATGGCTTTTGCTTTTACACCATCTGTAAGAATTTCTAGCGACACAAGTGGCTTCTCCCACCATCTTTACGTTTGGGGCCTGTTGCCCTTTTGTTCATTGAAACTACAAAATTCCTGGGGCTCATGCTCGATAGGAAACTCTCTTGGTCCTCCCATGTATCTTACCTGGCAGCCCACTGTACTTGGTTCCTCAAATTCCTACGTGTCCTCAATGGTACTTCCTGGGGTGCCGATCGAACCACTCTCCGCCGTTTGCACTAAACCCTTGTCCGTTCGAAACTTGACTATAGGTGCTTTGTTCACGCATCTGCACGTACTTCCCTCTTACACTGTCTCAACTCTATCCACCGTTGTGGCACCCGTTTGGCCATGAGTGCCTTTTACACTAGCCCAGTTGAGATTCTGGATGCTGACGCTGCTGAGCAACCACTGTCCTATTGCCATGACTCTCTCCTCAGCAGGTATACATGTTGTTTGTCTGCGATGCATGCTCACCCATCCTACGCCTCCTTCTTCGATGATTCATTTGATCGCCAGTCTGGGGTGCATCCCTCTTCTCTGTTACCTCCTGGAGTTTGCTTTCGGCACTTGCTACGGCAGCTGAACTTCACATTACCTGCACCTTTCCCAATGGGTGTGAACCTTTCACCACCTTGGCTTCGTCAAGCATCCCATGTTAACCTTAGCCTTCATTACCTTCCTAAGGAGACTACTCCAGCCTCAGTATACCATATTCAGTTTTTATGACTTTCACATGGAACTACACAATCGTACCATTGTATACACTGATGGCTCTCGGACTGACCATGGGGTCAGGTGTGCCTTGGTCAATGGCACCTGTGTCTTTTGATATCAGCTTCCAGCACACTGCTCAGTATTTACAGCCAAGCTGTTTGCCTTGTACCAGGCCACAGAGTACATCCGGCGGCACAGCCTTTTCAATTGTGTCCTTTGCTTAGACTCACTCAGCGCCCTTCAAAGTCTATGTGCGCTGTACACCGCCCATCGCTTAGTGCAGCGGGTCCTGGAAAACTGTTATTTTCTCACTCTTGGTGGAGACAGTGTCATGTTTCTGTGGGTTCCTGGTCATGTCGGTCTGCCAGGAAACGAGGCTGCTGATGCTACTGCCAAGGCTGTAGTCCTTGTACCTCAGCCCTCGAGTACCTATATTCCCTCTGATGGTCTCGGTGTTGCCGTCTGCCATGAGGCGGTGTCCCTTTGGTATCGCCAATGGCCCCCCTTCACAGGAATAAGCTCCAGCTTATTACGCCTATTCCAGCGGCTTGGACGATCTTCTCACGGACCTCCAACCGGGAGGTGGTCATTTTAACTAGGCTCTGTATTGGGCACTGCCTTTTTAGCGATGGTCATTTGCAAAGTGGCGCTACCCCACCACTTTGTACACATCTCGCCCAAGTTTTAACAGTCCTCCACTTTCTGATGGAATGCCCATTTTTTTAACCATTTACGTTCCCACTTGGGTTTTCTGTCTGATTTGTCGGCAAATGACGTGTGGGCTGTCGACCGCGTTTTGCTTTTTCTCCGCCAAAGCAATATGGCGGATGCCATTTAAAATTTAGATTTGGACCTCTGTTTCTGTATGGTGTCTTCTTTAGCCCTTTTTCGACTTGCCTGTTTTTAACTGTCTTCTATTTTGTCAGGTAGGACTGATGTATAGTCGTTTTTTAACTCCCCTCTGTCTTTGTGTTCTATAGTTTTGACTTGGGCGCATATAAGCCCAGTTGTTTTTTGTGCCCTAAAGCAAACCAGAAAAATAAAAAGGAAACAGAATGGACTATTTTGGCACGCCTCCTGGTCGATCCACATTCCCACCTAGTGTCACCTATCCACAGTCCCTGCTCATGTCAGTTGTGTTTGCCTCTTTGACAATCCCAGAGGAGGTCAAACATATTTGTGCATCTGCACTGAAGGTGGTGGATTCATTGACCATCGAGGCAAATCAGATATACGTATGCGTGTTGTCTGTTCTTTCAGGCATGTACAAAAGAACAGACGCTACACAGAATCCACAGCTGAGATACGTAACTGGTAAATCGAAAGTGGATGGAGGGAGAAAGGAAAGTGAAGGAACATTTGATGTCAGCTGCATCAGCACTTTATATGGAATCAGTGGTGATGAGTAAAAAATATGTACTGGAGAGGTATTTGAATGCGGGATCTCGTGCTTACTAGACAGCTAGCCCATTGCATTAACCACTGTGCCACTCAGGCACGTAGACTATCTCAGCATGCCTCCTGGCCTACCCGCCTGAAGCCACCTATCTGCAGTCCCCATCAATGTCCTCCATGCTTGTTACTTTGAGATTCCCCCAGGAGATCGAATGTGGCATGTGTAATGGTAGTGACACACCAAAATCACAACAGTAATCCATTGTAGTTGCTACATATGTTATTACAGTCAAAAGCATTAAAAAATCACAATCACAATAATACAGGAGACTGCCTTACAAGGCCAGATCACTTGGACAAATAACAAATAAATTTCTTTAACCGGAAAAGCACCCACAAAACTTGAAATCTGAATATGACTAGGTAAATATATTCAGGTAAAGCTTTAGTTAAATAGTGCAAATGTCCATACAATTCCCATCAGAACTGTCATTACTTCCAATCAGCTGAGGAACAGATTAAGGGTAAGAACACAAAACTTTTAAGGTTTGGCTAGCCAACTTTCCTAAACAAAACTATATATAATTGACTAAAACAATTAAAGAGGTGCTTTAATATTGACCAAACCAATCTTCAAATTTACTTACTCAGTTGATTAATCAACAATGTTCTTGGAATGATTACAGCTAGAACATGACCATATAACAATACCCATAAAATGAGGTCACTTCAATATTGCATGTGAAGTAGCAATAGGTGTGAGCAGACCAAGGATTGAAATCAATACGAGAGATCCACGAGACAGAAAATGACATAGACATGTACTCAACTTGGCACTGCAATTGAATTTCAGATGCTATAATTCTCTACCGGAAAGATGGAATCACACAACAGTGAGGACATAACCCAAGATGTAAAGGAAAAGACAGCCCCCGTGGTGCTCTGCTCCCAGTATGCTTGTGTCCACCAATGCCAATTCTCTGTAACACAACACGCATCAATGGCAGACAATATTCTGAGACATAAACTACACAATCTTATCTAGAGAGCAGGTGATCAATACAACTGAATAGAAACAAATTAGCCTCTGTGAGTTACTTGGTTAGTGCCAGCCCTTAAACTTTGATTAATAAGTTCGCTAAAAATCATGCCTTAAAGTTAAGATGACAAGAATTATCTCGGCGCACATTTACACGCCAAACTACCATATGAACTACATGGTAGAATAGAGGATGTATCTCAGTGTGTCTTGAAATGACAGAGCCAGACTTACAACTCGTTGCACTTCTAGCTACATCTTTAATCACACTTCATGTCAGTTGGTTGGGCGTAGCCACTCTTCCTCAGTGAGGCAACTCGGCGACTCCAATTCAATCTGCCGGCGTAACTTATAACAGACTCGAAGGAGCTTGTCTTTCCGACCGCCACCGTGGGCAGTGGATCTGCACTCACGACTCAACACGTCGTAGCAGCTGGCCACGCTCCTTCATTGTCCGATTCGTCCTCTTGCTGTCCTGCCTACGTACACAGTCCCACGTGACTCTCGCTCACCGCCCATCCTGACACACCTCCTCAGCAGAGCGCACGCACTGCCATTAAATCCGTCCCGCCAAAGATGAGCAGAAGACAAATAAGCATCGAAGTCGACTCAAAGATCAAAATGACAATCGATGGAAACTGGCCTCCGAAACGTACCAGCTAAGAATGTATGGTGTCTGAATGTGCTAAAAGAAGAGACATCACACATTCATATAGTTGATTTGCCTCGATGGGCATGCGGATGCACAAATACGTTCGACCTCCTCTGGGAATCTCAAAGTAGCAAGCATGGAGGACATTAGTGGAGACTATGGACAGGTGGCGCTAGGCAGTGGCGGATTTACATATAGGCCCAGTAGGCACAGGCCTATGGGGCACTTTAAGGAGACCACACCGTGGTTCAGGTCGAAAAAAATCGATTTTCGGTTTTCGTCATATTTCGATAGATTAAGGTTTTATTTAAGTACTCTGAAAATGATTGTTTTAGAGCATTTAAAGAACATTTTCCTGCCACGTGTGTTATTGTGCCATGCCCACTTTTCTTTCACCCACTTTTCTGCATATATTTTATATCTTTATATCCCCTACATTTCACGTTAGGGATTTTTTTAAACTCCTGAGTGTGTTGGCAATCCTTGCAATGCAACAGTCGGTATTCTTTTGCTTCTGCTGTTTGTAAACAACACGCTTTCAAACATGCGGTTAGTTTTATTCAAGTGTGATTGTGAGTAGTTGTTATACTTATGTTTGCAGTGCTTGTTGACGTGTGTTTGGTGTGTTTATTGAAGATGACGAAACGTAAAGGCATTTTCAAGAAACGACAATTCAGAGGAAACAAGTTTGGAAAGCTTTCTGTACAAGAGGTTATGTCGCCTGGCAACGATGTTTGTAACTGTAATTCTTCAAGAAGTGCATCATTAAGAAAGCTCTCACCATATCAAAAGAGTTACAACGAATTTACTGTAAGTGACAAGGTGTGAGTAACATTATTATAAATTTGAGAATATTATCAGATGGAATTTCTAAATTTGTACAATGAAGACAGTGTGGTGAGTGACAGAGTGTGAAAATTTGTGAGTGTGCCAGTGGGAGAAAAGGCCTAGCAATTGCTTTAGATTTAATTTGCACTAAATGCTCAGCAGTGATTTCATTTATGAGTTTTTCAAAACCAGATGCAAGTGCCCCTTATGAAATCAATACTAGATTAGTTTATTCCTTACAATCCATTGGCAAGGGCATGGCTGCAGGGAGAACATTTTGTCAGTGATGAACTTACATCAACCACCAAATAAATTTGAAAAACTGACTGCTATATTAGAGAAAGCTGTATGTGCGGTCAGTGAGGAAAGCATGAAACTGACTGCTAGAGAAGCAGTGGAAGAAAATGATAGATGTTTGGATATTGCAGTTGCACTTGATGGAAGTTTGCAGAAAAGAGGACTTACTTCACCAAATGGAGTAGTAACTACCACTGTAGACACTGGTAAAGTGTTAGATGTGGAGATAATGTCTAAATATTGCAAATGTTGTAAAGTCAATGAACATAAAGAACACAACTGTGTGACTAATTTTAGAGGAACAAGTGGTGGTATGGAAGTTCATGGAGCACAACAAATATTTCATCACTCTGTAGAAACAAGAGGCATACTGTACACCAAATATTTGGGCGATGGTGAGAGTAAGGCATACAACAATGTGGTGAACTCTAAGCCACATGGAGACGCCATTACTAGCAAAATAGAATGTGTAAGCCATGTTCAAAAACGTTTGGGAACAAAGCTGAGAAAACTAACTGTTGATATGAGAGGAAAAAAATTAGAAGATGGAAAATTGTTGACCGGACAGGGTCAGTTAACTAAAACTGAAATAGAAAACTATGGGTAGGAAATTAGGAGAAATAAAGAAAATCTGGAGGCAATGAAGAGAGATGTTTGGGCCACATTCTTCCATAAGTCCTCTACTGATAATAAGCCAGGTCATGGAGTGTGTCCCTCAGGAGAAAATTCGTGGTGCAAATACAATAGGGCTCAGGTAACTGTAGAATCTTATTCTCACCAGCATTCTCTTCCTGCTGCTGTTATTACAGCAATTAAACCTATTTTTAGAGACTTGGCTCCTCCTGACCTTCTAAGGAAATGTCAGCATGAGCAGACGCAGAACTCAAATGAATGTTTCAACAGCATAATTTGGAACCATGTCTACCGATAATAAGCCAGGTCATGGAGTGTGTCCTTCAGGAGAAAATTCGTGGTGCAAATACAATAGGGCTCAGGCAACTGTAGAATCTTATTCTCACTAGCATTCTCTTCCTGCTGCTGTTATTACAGCAATTAAACCTATTTTTAGAGACATGGCTCATCCTGACCTTCTAAGGAAATGTCTGCATGAGCAGACACAGAACTCAAATGAATGTTTCAACAGCATAATTTGGAACCACCTTCCTAAAACTTTATTTGTAGGCATGCATACAATGGAACTAGGAGTTCATGATGCTGTTATTACACTCAATTGTGGTTATATTGGAAAGTGTTGGGTACTGAAAAAGCTGGGAATTATGGGAATTAATCATGGTGAAAATATGATCGTTGGGCTGCAACATTGGGATAAAATGAGGATTGCCAATGCAGACAGGTCAGCATCTAATATGGCCAAGAAAGCAATACAAACATCCAGGAAGGTGAAAAAGAAGCTGAAAGACCTGCTAGAGGCCAAAGAAGGGCCATCATATGCAGCACGACAGTTTTAATTAACTGTAAGTAACAAATGCCAACAGTTTTTTCTTTAAAGTCAATTTCACACAAACTAAAATTTTCAGTACATATACTCCATTATATCAGAAACTATCAAAGATAAATGAATGAATTTTCAGAGACTCTGCATAACATAAAAAGCCACCTCTGTTACTACATGCATTAATATTCCCCCATTAGGAAATTAACAAAAAACTAATTTCTGCAGAAAAAACTTAATATTTTTTGTTAATTAATTTAAAAAGGTATTTCTTAAAAATTATAGAATGGATAAAGTAGATTTTAGTACATTTGACTCTATTAGCTTCATGTAACATACAGTAAAAATATTAAGGTCCTGCATCAAATAGCTTTTTTCAGAAATGGGTCAAATACTTGCCTAAATTAACATGTATTAGATAGGCAGGGTGTGGTCTCTTTAAGGGCCCGGCATTTTTTGCTCTGTACTCATTTTAACGTTTTACGTTTGAAGATAACTACACTTACAAATGACGAAAATTTTTAATATTGTTAAACAACTTGCTAGTTTAAATAAGCCTTAAGAGCGAAATTGGACAATAAAAGCTTGGACATATACATAGTTTACTTGGTGACTGAATGGAAATTTAACATTGCGTTTCTGACTGGTATCATCTTCATGATTCTTCAAAATATTTTGATGTAAAGTGTCAGGACGGCAATCTACAATACAATGTTTGAAATGTTATTATTCTGAGAATGCTGTCGAATTCTACTTAACCCTGCCATATTTTCCGCATGAAAATTCCAGGACCCCTGAAAAGCTGTGATTAACTAATCAGCAGTTTCTTAAATACTGTAACGTGTGTGGGCCTCAGTATGTAAAACCCGACTCTAATTAAGTTTCTTGCAGAAATTATGGAGAAGTATGAAGTCAACACTTCATTACTGTAATTAGTTTGAAAGCTCTGTGGTCTTCAATATCTGAACTTTCATTTAATGACACCTGTTTACCAAATATTTTGGTACTGGGAATGTTTTACATTTTTAAACACATGTTTATACAAAAAGAACATGAGCAGAATATCTAATAATGTATGAAATACACTTCATAACAGTTTAAAAATTTTATTTATTTATTTACTTAGTTACTATTTTTGGCGAAAAAAGAAGTAGAAACCAACTTTCGTTTGTCTCATTTGTTGTTCTGTAGCCCACACGATATCAAAGTTCCCACTCCATGCAATCGAATAGTACGTGGCATTGCAAAATTTATATTAAACTTCTTAACTAAGCTTTTTTTCTTCAGGGGGAGGTTATTTTTATTTTATATTGGAACAAAAGGTGCATTTGCATATAGACATAACAGCAGTGTTCACACAAATGACAACACACATCAACTGCAAACAAAATTACTTAAACTTTGTAGTCTGTCTTCTCTGCCACAGAAACCGCTAAAATTTTATAAGAGTAAGTGGGATAAAAGTTGATCCAGCACACCTCACTGCCAGAAATTGCAAAAATTATTTGCTTTTTAAATTAGAAAGTCAGTGTCAAGAATATTCAGAATATATTTGCGTCCCAGCTAAAATTCCGGCGACATGGGAAACAGACGCCAAAGAAAGGACTGTCCAATTTTCTTTACAAGGCGAATTCCAGCCGGTAGGTTTGCTTCTACTGTTCACTGATAACAGAGAAACAGACAACCATGAAATTAAACTATTCTGCATTGTCGATATTTCATAGCACAGTTATGTAGAGTAATCCGAATTGGTCAGTTCACCGCTCCGTGTTTAAAGGGAAAATCTTTGTGCTCGTGTGCTGTGTTTAAAGAAAAAGCTTTGTGCTCATGCGTGGTTTTGTACGACTGGAACTAGATACAGTCTTTCTTTTTTTCCTTTTACAAATATTTTTCTTTTGTTTTGACTGCTGGTTGACAATTTTGTAAGTGCCTTAACTTGAATAACAGTGAAAAAAGGAAACGGCCAAAATAAAGTGGGGCGGCATTTCGGAAATTATCGAAGGAAAGACGAGAATGAGAAGCCAATGTTCTAAAAACGCTTGGCAGAGTAGAAAAATTTTTCGCAAAAAATGTTGCTGGTTCAACTTTGAGTTCAAGAAGTAAGGATGATATTTCTGGCACTGCAGCTATTGTAATAGAAGTAAATACAGACGAAACGAAAGTTAAAAATGAAGAAAAGCAAATTGTTCCTGGGTTCGAGTTTCACGAGAAACTAAGTGTCGAGTCAGACATTACAAAAAGAAATAACCCCGTTAGTGATGATCCTGCAGAATGGTGTGTCGATGAATCAACAATTGACATTCTCTTACAATGAGCATTAATCAAAATTGTAACGGTGATTTTTGTAATTCAAGATCAGTAGGCAATAAAACCAGATATTTGAACAAAAATGTATTTTATTGTAAACCTTTAAATGGTGAATCAACTTTGCATGATTTTCTAGTATACCCTTTAGCAACAGCGCTGTTTTTTGTGCACCATGTAAGTTGTTTGGAGGTAAGGCCATGATTGCTACTAATGATATTGCAGATTGGAAAAATATTTCTAATATTTTATCTCATCATGAGAATTCAGTTGGACACAAAATTTCTGAGTTATCCCTTTTAACAAGAAAAAAGTCACTTGGAACAACAAATAACCATTTCGAGTCATATGTTGAGACAGGAAAAATGTACTGGCACAGTGTGCTGAAAAGGGTTTTTGCAGTAGTGAAGAAGCTAACAAGCCGTGGACTGCCCATACTTCGACACGTTAAGAGATTCCCTTCAGTTCATAATGGTCAATTTATGATGTCTCTTGCACTTATAGCTGAATTTGATCCCTTTTTAGCAGAGCACATTGAACGACATGGAAATACAGGGCAGGGACATAGCAGTTATCTTTCTTCAACACCCTGTAATGAAATAATACAGTTTCTTTCTAACGAATACAAAGAATTATCATACGTGAAATAAAACAGGCCAAATATTTCTTTATAATAGTAGATTCTACTGCAGAAATTACACATGTTGATCAATTATATTTCATATTAAGATATGTGAATGAAAATGGTGAACCTGTCGAACATTTCCTTCTGTTTTTACCAAACCCAGGACACAAGTCTGAAAACTTAGCTGAGGCCGTACTAAAGGTCCTGTCTACAAATTCCATTGATATTACTCTCTGTAGATGCCAGTCGTATGAGAATGCAAGCAATATGTCAGGAACATACACTGGTTTGCAGGCACACATTAAGGAACGAAATCCGAAAGCGCATTATGTGCCTTGTGCAGCACATTCTTCGAGTTTCGTCGGCATTAGTGCTGCAAGGTGTTGTCAGAAAGCATGTTCGTTTTTCAATGTAGTGCAAAACCTTTATAATTTTTTCTCTGCTTCTACACAGTGCTGGGATAAACTTCTTTCTTTGATGAAACCAGGAAGCAAAACGGTAAAAAGTTTATCAAAAACACATTCGTCAGCAAGAGAGGAAGCATGTGTAAGCCTGTATGAAAACTGGGAGGGCGTTATCAGTGCCCTCACACATATTGCCAGTAATATGTTTGAAAAACCACTTGTGCAAAATGAGGCTTCAGCTTTATTGAATCAACTCAGCAGACTAGAAACAGTATTCATGATGACAGATTGGAAGGGCATACTCTAGTGATTTAATAGTGTAAATCTGAAACTGCAAAGTGTAAATATTGATAATAAAATAGAGTATGAATTATATGAATCACCTGTTTGATTTGCCTTTGATTTTGGCACCATACACAATCATTAACCTGGCTCCAGGGAGGTAGGGTCCCTTTCCCTATTCTTCCACTGGGGTAATTTCTGTCCAATGCATCCACATTATCTTACACTTCAGTAGGCCAGACTGATAGAATGGCTGAGTTCTGGCAGGGACCAAATCCTATGAGGTATAACACGGAACCCATGCCCAGAGTTACGGGTGAAGACCTTAATGACAGTGATGGCAAAGAAGAAAGAGTGAAGCCGACAGATGAGGCAACCCTCCTTTCTGGGGATTAAGTGAGAAGGGAACCATTGCCTTGTGGAGAAGGAGAAACTCCAAAGGCTAAGGGAGAAAACCCGGACAGAAAACCCTTTCTTGCATTAGGCCTAGCAAGCCAGTAGGAAAGTCTTCACATATTTCTTTCAAAACACAGACGAGCCTCGGAACAAAACACTCAGGATTTGACCCCACTGTTTTTGCATGTACTGGTGCGAATGATGGGATACCTGATGATAGTCATCAGTACAAGAAGATAAAACAGCCTGGACTAAAAAATAACCTAAATATTAGCACCCTTAATATATTAACCCTCAAAGGAAAAATGGAAGAAATGAGAGATGCACTAACAGAGAGAAAGTTAGATATTTTGGGATTAAGCGAAACGAAGTGGAAGGGAAAAGGTGAGAAGAATTTGAGAGAAGGAGGAAAACTGTACTGGAGTGGGAATAACAAGTTTGGAAGAATAAGAATGTACATAACTGTACTGAAAGTGTGAGATACATATCAGACAGGATCATAATCTTAAACCTAAGATTCCAAAAAGAAACCCTAAAAGTTATCCAGATTTAAGCACCTCAAGTGGGATGTAGCGAAGAAGAGAAGACGGATTTTGAAAATGAGTTAGAGAACCATATAGAGAGTGCTAATATAGTGATGGGAGATTTTAATACACAGGTAGGCAAAGCCATAAAGGGATTTGCGCAAGTATTGGGATGTTTTGGATACAGAGGCAGAAAAGAAGAAGGCGAAAGACTCTAGGATTTGTGACAGAGGAATGGAATGAAAATAGCCAACAGCTGGCTTGTGAAGAAAGAAAGTCATGTTATCACCAGATACATTTGGGATGCAAGAACCAAGAGTGTAATTGATTATATTCTAGTAGGTAGAGAATGGGGAAAGAAAGTAACAAATGTGAAGATAATTCCAAGTGTGAGTGCAGATGAAGACCATAGATTACTGGTGGGAAAATGGAAAATGAATCAGTGTTTGAAAAATAGAAAACAGAAGAAAGTGATGAGGATACGGGATTGGAAACTGAAGGAGAGTGAAAGTGCTGAGAAGTATAGAGAATTAATGACACAAAAATTTCCAAAAGAAGTTTTCTGCGATGTAGAAAAAGATTGGAGTTTATTCAAAGACACTTTAGTCAAAGTAGCACAAAAAGTATGTGGCAGAACATCTGCAAAAGAAAAAGGAGGACAGAATAGTTGGTGGAATGATATCACAATCGAGGCAGTTAGAAGAAAAAATGGAATGTGGAGAAAGTGGTGGAAAACTAAAAATGATGAGGACCATAAAAGATATATATATAGAGGAAAAAAAGAAGTGAAAAGAAATAGTGGAAACAGCAAAGAAAAAGGCATGGGGAGAGTTTACAAAAAAACTTGAAGAAGATGTGAAGAGCAATAATAAAATGTACTATAAAATGATGAAAAATAAAAGGATGATGAGGACCATAATGATGAGGACCATAAAAGATATATATAGAGGAAAAGAAGAAGTGCAAAGAAATAGTGGAAACAGCAAAGAAAAAGGCATGGGGAGAGTTTACAAAAAAACTTGAAGAAGATGTGAAGAGCAATAATAAAATGTTCTATAAAATGATGAAAAATAAAAGGAAGGCCTCTGAAGTACCAGTAAAGATGAAAACAGGGGATGGTACTGTGATTGAAGATCCAGGGAATATTAAAGATCTCTGGCGAGAACATTTTAAGAAACTGTTAAATGCTGAGGAGCAGGTACACGCGGAAACAACAAATAATGGAGAGACTGGGAATAGTTGGGAAGCAGAATTAGAACAAAATTACACACGAAGAAATGGAAATAGCTGTGAAGAAGATGAATGGGGGGGGGGGGGGGGGAAGCCCCAGGATCAGATGAAGTATCAGTGGACATGATAAGAGCAGCAGGTCCAGTGGGAATGCAGTGGCTGTATTGAGTACTATCAAGTGTATAGAGAAATAGTACAATACCTGACGATTGGAGAAGAGGAGACATTGTTCCTATCTTCAAAATAGGCAATAAAAGACTTTGTAAAAACTACAGGAAAAGACTCTGGGAAGAAATTAAGAAGATAGGTATAGAAGGTGGATACATTAATGTAACAAAGACAATGTACAGAGGACACAATTGTAGAATTAGAACACCATTGGGGAACTCTGAATACTTCGAAATAACACAAGGACTTAAACAAGGAAGTATTCCATCTCCTGCACTTTTTAGTGTTGTGATGGAGGGAATGAATAGGGCAGCTAAAGATATAATAAAAGAAAAAGACAAAAAGATGATTTTTGCAGATGATATGGTAATATGGGGTGATAGAGGTAGATGTAATGTTACAACTTGATGCGTGGAAGGAAATAATGAAAAGGTATGGATTAAAAATAAATAAAGGTAAGAATGAAGTAATGGTATTTGGAAGAGACAAAGGGGGGAATATTATTTTGAATGAGAACCCCTCAAAGTGGTAGACAGTTTCACTTATTTAGGGAGTGAAATATCAAGTGATGGACGAATAACCAACGAAATTAATAGGAGATTACAGAAGGGAGGCAATTTCTACCAAACAAAACAACTCATCTGGAGTAAGGAAGTTTCAGAAAAAGCAAAACTTCTTATGTATAAGAGCTATTACTTCTGTAATGTCATCTATGGAGAAGAACCATGGACAATGACAGAAAGGAACTGGAGCAGACTGCAAGCAGGGGAAATGAAATTTCTCAAAGCAGTTAAGGAAGAACAAGAATGGACAGAGTAAGGAATGGAGATATTAGAAAGGATCTTAAACAAGAAAGTATGAGAGAAGAAATTGAAAAAAGGACATTAAGATGATATAGGTATGTTAAGAGAATTTGCGGGCAGAGGTTCCCCAAATTATGGACGAACTAAGGATGGATTGAAAAAGGCCTAGAGGGCGCCCAAGAACACGGTGGAAAAGGGGAGTGAGAATATCTGTTGGAAGGAGAGATGTGACATGGCAGCAAATGGAAGAAGAAAAGTGGTGGGAGGACCAAGCCAAATGGAGAGGACTCTTCAGCACCCAGACCTGGCAGTACCTGGAGCAGGATCCAGATATAGATAGATAGACTTGTGGGATTTATTGCATCTGTTTGTGGCGTGTTCCACTATTACGAAGATAAATCCATGGAGATTGTGACTGATATAGACTATGAATGCACCTATAAAAGATCACGAAAACGCTAACTTCATGGTGACAAAGAAACAGACTCTGAAGAATTTTTCTGACTGGAAGGGAAAAACATTTCTCCCAGTACTTGACAACTTGTACACCGAATTAATGAGGAGGAAGGAAAGCTATAGAATAATGCTGGACTCTTTCACAGTTTTCAGTAACCTTAAAAACAGTTCACCTGACGATACTGCTGAACGTGCAGCAAAATTCCAAGTGTCATATGACACAGATTTAGAGCCTTCCTTCACTAGTGAATGTGTACATTCCGCGAAACTTTTGAAATCTTCTGAGATTAGTGATATACCACTAGAAATAAGAAAATTTTTACGAAAAGAGAGGTTAGAGTCCGTGTTTCCCAATGTTGACATTGTTCTTAGAATATTTCTATGTATGGCACTTACAAATTGTTCAGCAGAATGTTCAGCTCTTAACAGACTGAAATCGTACCTTCATTCTACGTTGTCCGACGAGAGATTCAACGCCTTGTCCATTCCTCACATCGAAGCTGACCTCCTAACTGATAACAGTCTGAACTATAAAGATATGATAGTAGAGGGAAAAGGCGGGTTCTGGACCACTAGACCACCTCTAAGAAAATAAACTGCAAGAAAATAAATAGCCAGATATGAGCCAAGTTATGCCAATAGCTGAGCCAAATTATGCAGTCCATGCCTACTACTATCAAAACATTCAAGTCTAACTCACCCCATTTTCATTCTAAAGAATATATTTTTTACAAAGGTGCATGTTAGAAAACGATTGGTGCATGTAAGAAAATAAATGGTGCATGTAAGGAAACGATTAGTGCACTTAAGAAAATAAATTGGTGAATATAAGAAATCTATTCTTTACCCAAGAATTTCCTAATTCTTTCTTCTTGAGCAGATTTTTATGAGCACTTGTTTGTAAATGTTTTTTGAGATTATTCTTGTTTACAGTTCTACCACATTCACATGTAACTCTAATTTTTTGAAGTCTCAATGCATACATAGCTATGTCCGCTTGTTCGATATTTATCTTTAGGAAATTCTTCAATAGTTTTGTCAATCGCACATTCGCCACACTGCCTTAACTGTGGATTGGAAGTGTCCATTTAAAGGTTACAAAATGTAATCCCATGCGGGGAGTGGAAACAAGTCAAGATAAATGTCTTATGTAACGGTAGTGTGAATTACCTCCATTCTTGAAATAAAGGAGATTTACATTTTTCTCTCTCTTACTTTTCGTAATTTTTAATGGAGACACTTGATATTCTTCATCATGAACACATGTTTATAGATACATTAATTCTACTATTTTTGGAATACGATCAACCACTACATGAAACTCAATATTTTCAAGTTTCTGATCAAGTTCAAGACCAATATTTCTATACTTCGATACTTTGTCTCAATGTGTGTCTACAGGATACAATGCAGATTTTATAGAGCTCAAAAACACTTTTGATCTTCATTTTTTACGTTGATGCTAGCTTTTTTGTTTTTTATAGCTGCAGGTGGTTCAATGTAGGGTGTACACCTCAATGGAAAACATCAGTTAATTGCTAGCTGTAAACCAGTAATTCTATTTAATGCCCATCCTGATCCTTGTGCTTGAAAATCAGATATTTTCGCTAAAATATCTCGCTTCCCACGCTCGAATTTGTCACTAAAATCCCTCTGGGTCATAAAGGTATAGTTTTGTGTTTGTTGTCCAAAGCTGAGCAGTTCTAGGCGCTTCAGTCTGGAACTGCGTGACCACTACGATCGCAGGTTTGAATCCTACCTCGGGCATGGATAGTGCTCAGAGCCATTAGAACCATTTTTGTTGTCCAAATTCCTGAACATTATCATCTGTCTGCAATTTGTACTCACAAAATAAATTGAAATTTATCTTCAGACCATGATGTACTCTCAGGTTGCCTTTCACAATTTTCAGAATTTTCGTCTTCACTGCAGACAAGAAATGATCAGGTTCAACTGAGTATATATTATTCTCAAAATCTATATTTTGCAATCTGTTTTTAAATGTTGTGTCAACTGTATAATCTCTAACTGTTCCTCTTTCTCTTGGTTTCTCAAATAAATCAATGTAAAGGGGAAATAATACTTCTTTATTTGTTCTAGTCTTCTGATTCGCAAACACATCAGTAGAAAATGGAAATAATCTTTTCAATGGTTCATCTTCTTTAGTTTTGCAAAACACATCAGTAGAAAATGGAAATATATAATTCAATGGTTTATCCCTCTTAGTTTAGAAAATCTCGTCATCGCATCCAGTTTCAGAATATGGCAATATGTTCGAAAGATTGCATCCTGCAGGACGACTTATACCTTGCGTCACCTGACGATGTGCTACAACAAATCTGATTAAATCAGCCTTGTTCAGTTTGCTGTGGCTACTCAAACTATGTCTCCTGCAACAGTCACAAAGTTGAACAACTGTGAAGTTTTCCATTTGGCCCTTCTATTTAAAGTAAATAAAATTCACTAGATTTGTAAAAATTAATTTTTTTCAATGCTAAGGATTCACGAATCGATGGAAAGGATTCTTATTTAATAGATAATTAATCATTAAGTTCAAGATGCTTCAGTTGTCAACTGACTCTTCTTTAGCTTCCAGTGCTTTAGCTCTTTGATTCTTCATGTATTCTAAAGTACATTTCTTACATTTATTTTTATGTATATAAAAACAACTTAAATCTTTAATCTCTTGACAACTTTGCATTTCTTTGTAGATGCGGATGCTTGATCAGTGACAGCTTCTTTGTTATTCATCGATAATAATATTTTTCGAATGTTCTTCACTCGGAATCTGGCATAAATGTTCTTTGTAATAACATTTAGCTACATTTTTTCCACATATGCAAGGAATTCGACTTTCACTGTAATTTTTTACATGATATTTATTTATACATATTCTACACATCGTTTTGTAACCATCTTTTGTTCATTTCACTAAAGTAAAATTATGAATTGACTTCTTAGTATTACTGTATTTGCAAAATTTTGATTTTACAGAAAACTGTTGTTGATCCTACTCCATTTATATAGAAAAAAATTTATTAGATATGTGAAAAAGTAATTTTTTTTAATTTTTCCAATGCATCTTTCAAAATAGTTATTACTTTAGGAACTAATTCCGATGTTTTATGACAAACAATACCAAATAAAGATACATCAGTTGTACAAGCTATAACTATTTTTGTTGTAAATTTACTGTGTTCATAGAATATACCATCCTTGAAGAAATACAACAAACCATTTGTGTATAAAATGCAGAATTCATTTATGGGGGCAGTACTGGAAATTCTCTAGTTACAGTTCCCAATGATTTCTGTGTGAAATTGCATTGATGTAATTCTACACAGAAAAATTCGTTATAGAATAAAAATGTTCTGCCTGAATAACTGTTCACTGCACTATTCAATAAAATTTTTTTACATCATCCCATAGTAGTTATTGACAGTGGATATCATGAAATTAATTGTAGTATGTGTAAATTTGCTATATAAAACATATTGTTAACAAATATTACAATTTAACCATTTTGATATATTTGATCTATTTTTTGTCAAT
This sequence comes from Schistocerca serialis cubense, assembly GCF_023864345.2. NCBI lineage: Eukaryota > Metazoa > Arthropoda > Insecta > Orthoptera > Acrididae > Schistocerca > Schistocerca serialis. Next base: position 748,288,065 of record NC_064640.1, read on the forward strand.
CTTGTGGTAAGAATGTTACCCAGTTAGTGATAAGTTGTCCTTTTTCGTTTATCCATACCCACATTCGATAAGAAATGTATAAATCCCCATTCACAAATAATAAGTGATCATGCCTCACATTCAGCCCTTCAGGCCGATTGTGCTTCCCAATTTCACATAATGATTTAACTGTTTCCCTTGGTTTACAAGGAATAGTTCATAGTGTTACTTTTGGTATTGTTGGTTTTGTTGATGTTTTACCATATAAACTTTGAATAGCATCAATGTCATATTGAGATAAATCTGTAAGTGATCCATTGTAATAAGAATACATGATTGATCCAAAAACATCTGTGTGCTATAAACCTAATGTATGACTGATTTCATGAACTAGAACTTCAAATTCATTTGTTTGATATTTTGGTGTATTTTTATCAATTTCCTAGTACTAATTTCATCTTTATCCATATGTATTTCAACTGGATCATTATTCCTATTCGGAAATAAAAAAGCATGAGCGAACACATTTCCTTTTCCATCTATCTCCTTTGGACATCGTTGACCTGCAAGTTCATTTAAATGTATTCATTTTTTACCTGTAATTAAAATATCAGGATTATTGATACCATGAATAAACTGAATATTGCTATATTTCTGCCATAAACTGCATCTGCTAATTCCAATACTTTTTTATTAGCTCCTTTATAATTCTATTTTATATTCATTTTATTCCATTTATACATACTAGTTCTATAACTATCGAATGAATCTTTTACACCACATCTAGGATTGTTCATAAAACGTGAAGTTTCTTCACTTAATTCACCAGTAATCTCAAGATTGTGTGTTAGTTGAAATAACATTAACGATTCTCTTAATAATTCATCACTCACTTGGGTTATTTCAGTTGTTAATTGAATATTCAAGTAACCAAAATCAGTTAAATATTTAGCTGCTTTGTTCTTTTCATCAGGACACAGGCCTAAGCCTGCTTCAGCTGGCACTGCTGCTACTATTTTCACAAACAGCAATAGCAGAAATATCTTCATATATATAGAGATAAAATAATATAATTATCTAAACCTATAAAGTTTTTTTCATTTACCATTTATCTCTTAATGATCATCAGACTCTGTCTGTGCTAAGTGTCATCATATTCTCAATCAATTCTTTATGCATATAGTTGTTCAAAATATTGAAATAGTTGAAATGACAACCAATCCTCAAATTTTCATTCATTTGTTGATACAGACTTATAGATTTAGGGTTGTACTCAAACCTTAACAGTTCTTCACAGTTTGGATGTCTATCTATAATTCTATATAACTGTCTCTGTAAATTTCTTCTTTGTATTCTAATAACATTAGAATCATCACCAAACATCTTTAAAAGAACAAACATATTGTTGTTCAAATACAATGGCAAGTTGCTGAGCTTGAGTAGTTTCATATTCATCTGTATATTTTAAATAATCAAGAAATATTCTTTTGAGAGTTACATAGTATTTTCTTACTTGTTTGCGTTGTTTTGTGTAGAATGTCCTTACAGACTCCTTAAAATTTTCAACTATTAAACAATCCATTTCTTTTGAAGAAGGTTGTTTGGTCTTAAAGGTTTTACTTCATTTTGAATAAATTCATATTCTAAAGCTTGATGATCATCATGTTGTATTTCTGTGAATGGTATCTTATTATTTTTAAGGAAATCAACATAATCTCTTCTGTTTTGTTTAAGATTTGCAGAGGGAGGATATTCTTCCTCTGGAATTCCACACAAAAAATTTTTAATATCATTTGTAAACAACACGTTTTTCTCTTCGATAGAAGGAACCCAGATACCTGTAAACCAAGAACTCAAATCCAGTTGATAAATATTGTCCTGAATAAAATCGTTCAAATGGCTCTGAGCACCATGGGACTCAACGTCTGAGGTCATCAATCCCCTAGAACTTAGAACTAGTTAAACCTAACTAACCTAAGGACAACATACACATCCATGCCCGAGGCAGGAATCGAACCTGCGACCGTAGCAGTCACGCATTTCTGGACTGACATGCCTAGAATCGCACGGCCACTGCAGCCAGCCGTCCTGAATAAGTTCAGATATATTCAACATGGGTGATTCTGAACTAATGACAACTGAAGATGTGCTAATGATTGCTGCCATTTATTACAATTAATTTTTATTAGTATTGTAAAAAAATAAGAAATTGTTTGGCCCCTATTCCATAGGGATCTAACTTATATCGAAAAAAGAACGATATTTTATAACAAAAAGAAGATATTCTCATAAGAGAAATAATGAATATTAAAATTGAATATTAACCACTTACACCTTATAAAATTACATTCTCTTTATTTACCCAACTGTTGTGTGAATTATCAAATCCTTACCACTTAACATAAACTTGATCAACTTTCTTTCTCAATAGTTTTTCAACAAGATATAATTCTAGATATTTTGTTTTTCTGTCGTTCTTGTTCATAAAAATTGCCTTCAATGCCTTTCAGTTTGAATGTGACTGCATTAGAATGAATAACAGACACAATTTCAAAAATTTCTATTGACCAGTTAGCAGTGTATCCTTTTTCAAAAAGTCCTTTAATTTTACTGATTTTCACTTTATCTCCTTTTTCAAAATTACCCCTATTATTAGGCACAATGAGACCTATCTTATAGTTATTTAACTTCTATTAGCTTCATTTTTATAGTTGAATGTTTTGTGTTGTATTCGTCAAATAATTCCACATCTTTTCTTTAAGTTTTCTGTCGAATCGTTCAACAACAGACGCTTTTAAATCTGAAAAAGTTGAATAATGATTAATGCTGTATTTCTTCATCAGTTCTAGAAATTCTTTGTTGTAGAATTCTTTGCCATTACCTGTCTGTAAATTTCTTGGGTGTCTGTCTGTAAATATTTTTTGAAATGCGTCAGTTATATTTTTACCTGTTTTATTTTAACTGGGATAGCCCAAGAAAATTTCGAAAAGACATCAATAACAGTCAATAAATATTTGTATCCTTTGTTTATCTTAGAAATTCCTTTCAAATTATGGGAGACTATTTCAACTAGATCAGCTTGCCATAAATCGTCTATACCAAGAGGGACAACCTGTCTTCTTTTAAAAAATTTTCTCATCAGTTTATGTAATTCATTAATTATTTCTTCACAAATATAATTCAGACCTTCACTGCGAACAAAATTTTTTTAACAGATTTACTCTTTTTAGTTTTACACATTGTACAAAGACCTTCGATTTCTTGTCTTCCATTTTTTGTTGTTACGCTGTGTGAATTATATTTCTCAGTAAATTTTTTACACTTCAAGCAATAAATGTGATCGTCCTTAAGGACTAAATGCGAATCGTGATCGTGATTGTCCATTTATATAAAAAAATTATTAAAATTTAAGTTATTTCAACAGCTATAATTAACTTTACATCTACAGGAACGGTTTTAACTGTATCTTTCATTATTACAGTTAGAAAATTTGATTTGCTTACCATGACTAAGTGATTGCCATTGTTTGTTTCATATAGCTTATCACTCATGCGTACAGTGATGTCAAAGTCATCAAAGTTCAAGTCTTTATTTGTATTCTTGCCCGTAAGAATAATTCTTTTAAGCCATTTTTTTTCATCCCCAGTCATAAAAGTAAGTTCAATGATTTGTTTATCGAGTATTACATTTTCTAGTCTATTACATCTCTCTAAAGCAAATGTAAGATCTGTGGGCATATTTTTTAAATTTTGATCAAGATGTGTGATAGTGTTTTAGTTATCATTATGGAGCTGTAGAATTTTTTCATCAAGCTTTGTTTTAGTGACATAGTTACTAAATTCTTGTCCTAGGTATTGTTTAGTAACAGCATCATAATCATTTACTGGATCTTTTATGTCTACTAATCGTCTGCCTCTAAAATCAATAAAACTTTTAATTATTTTAAAAATGTCTGGTAATTCTTTCCAGAATTGTTTGATTAAATTCTCTATTTTTGGTCCTAATTCTCTTTTCATTTTTAATTCCAATGAGCTTAAATGATATGATGACTCCTCATCAGCACTGATTTTATTCCCAAAAATGTCCATGTATTAGATTCAAAATATCATTAAACTTATAATTCTCAGAAATGACGACATATTACTTCATCGAAATTTGTATTCTCTCAGTTTTGTAGCACAGATCAGTTGATCCTAAATAGTTAACTAGCTGTTTTGGTATATTACTACAAAATGAATAAATAACAAATTTTTTGTCATTATTTTTATAGTAACAAATTCAGTGGGTACCAGCGTGATCAGAAGTATTTAAATTTACTATTCCACATTCTGTTTTTAATGATTTATTTGGTAATTCATTAATCATGAATACACCACGAAAGTGTTTAATTTTCAATTGTTTAGCAATTTTTTCTTTATCAAAATTAGATAAAGGACTGTTAAATTTTTCAATCAGCTCTTTGAAATTTTTTCGGTTTTCTTCAGTCCAACGCCAACTTTCTTCTCCATTGTTTGATTAAGTTTTTCTGTTCTTCTAATTCTTTGTCGGCTTCCTTCTTGTTTATGACTGCTTTTGTGATGGCTGCAGATCCGCCAGCAAGTGAACCAATAGTTGTTAGCAATGGTAATGCAGCCAAAAGTAATGGTAGAAATCCACCTTCATGTTGCGTCAGTCCTTTTCCTTCCTTTTTTTTGTCAGATATTCATTAATCTTTTTCACAACAGGAATGGCTAATGTAACAAGTAAATTTCCACCAGTTTTCTTTTCTTTCTTTCTCTTTTGAACATCAGTCAAAAATGGTTCAATCGCATTTACTTGTTCATTATTCAACTTTAATTAAATTGATTTTGGTTTAGTCTTGCCACTAGGTAGCAAAGTATAACTGATCGTTAAGTTATCCATTTATATAGATTAAAAAATGTATGAAGATTAATATTTTTGGGTAGCACCAAAATAGGACTAACAAAATTTTTATTAACCCCAACCATTTTCGTTAAGATCTAAGTCAGCGATAGCCAAAGAAGTCTTCAGACTGAGTCCCATTCCTAATTTTCGTTTGCCATACATTATTCCTCTAACTAATGTTGCTATAACATTAGCTCCTAATGAAGAATCACTAGCAGCTAACTGAAGTTCTTTATTGGCTTGGTGTCTAGATTCTGAATCTTTATGACCATGTTAGTCAATATCATGTCTCTTACAAGCCTTGTCTAGTTGATTAATTCCTGGACCTACACGTGCTACCTTTCTTCAACATTAGTGTATGGTCCACACCAATTATGTCCCGGTAGATGCTTCTCTGACAATGGTAAATTTAAAGCCCAATTCACTGATCCTTTTCCATATTTATCACTTTCCCAGAATGTGTCTGGCACAATGTTCAAAGATCTAACCAAGTATGGGATTCCTTTTGCGTTGTTGATCATAAAGTTGCAAATTTTGATCATCACCATCTGCGTTATGCCAACTTTTTCAGTGTGAAAACTTTTATTCCTCACTAGTTCTTCCCCATGGATTACTGCTAATCTATCGATTAATTGTCCACCATCAATCATCCAAACATATTCAACTGGTTTTTCTGTATACTTCTTTAAAACGGCTTTACCTCATTTTTCAGCGACAGCTGAAGCAGTCTAAGAACTGCACTCAGGTGAACTTAGTTTTGAATAACCGAAGAATCTATAGTCAATCGTCTTAAGTTTGGGAAATCGTCATCAACAGTTGGCTTTATCAGATATTTATATTTATTATCTCTACTTGATTTTATTTTATTCTGATTATTGTCAAAATATAATGCTCCTGAATTTAACAATATATCTGAATAATTTGATAAATCTACATCATCAGACATTTCACCCATATCATCCATAGTAATCTGATTCTCAGTTTAAAGACTCATTAATTCATCAGTTCCTTCCTATGTCTTTTCATCTATTTTTAATTTATCCCCATTGAATTCAAATGGTAAATTACCAACATATTTGAACATGCCAACAGGTTTCAATAAAAAACTTTATCCTCACTATGATTAATATACTTTCACATTCTTTCACTAACATTTATCTTTTTAACTTCTTCCTGACGACTACCAGACTGTGTCTCCTTTATTTTTTAGATTGCCTCTCTTCTTGGTATTTATTCAATACATCCGATTTTCTGATTCACTTAATGTATAGTCAGGAATGTCATTGGACCAATCTTTTAATGGTTTAATTGGTGATAAATCTCCAGAATCTTCTATAAGATAACGATATGAAATCATCTATTATTCAACCTCTCTGTTTTCTTCATTTGCTTTCAGAATGTTATCTCCTAATCCTTTGATTCCATGTTTTACTTTTTCGATAGCATCAATAATAGGTTGATCTTTTTTATATTTTTCGTATTCTGTTCTTGGTTGTTTATTGCAAAGATTGAATTGTTCTTTCAGTTCTTCAGCTTTCTTTCTATTTTGTCTGGCTTTTCAACAGCCTCTGGGCTCTTCAATGAAGTTGTGCTTAGCCCTTTAGGACTATCGTATTTTGCAAACATTTGTTACTGGAGAAAAACATTAATTAAACATTTATGATGTTTTGTTGAACATATGTGTTTAACATTTATATTTATGTTTATGTTTGATGTTTATGTTTATGTTTGACATTTACATTTATGTTTGACATTTACGTTTATGTTAACATTTATGTTGTTATCAAATGTTGTATTTTATTTCTGAACTTGCCATCAATCGGTTTTCTATACATGTCTATTGTGAAAAATCCAAACTGGTCATCCCAACATTTGCTACACATTTCTTTGAAATCATCAAACTTTAAATCTCCACCAACAAAGTCATAATAAATATGATTTAAATTTATGTCATCCTGTCTAATGATATTTAAAACGTTTAGATTGTCTCTAACTCTTTCGGTATTTTTGAGTATGTTTGAGACAAGTAAAAACAATCCATACCTTTTTGTCTACCTCTAGTAAAATATTCTCTAATGATATCTTGGTTCTGAAGAATGAAGTCATCAAATACAACAACTGAATTTTCTTCACATTCATCTAATGGTATGATTTCTTCATTATTTTCAATAAAAATAACGATTTTCTCATTAACTTTGTCTTCAATTTTTCACATCTTTTTATAAATTCTTGATATTTTGATTGATCTAAACTTTTTGAATAAACATACAAATGATTAATTTTTTTCCAATTCAGCCATCATAGAGCTAAAATATAATTATCAGTCACTAATGTTGTTTTTCCACAGCTGCTTGGTCCTATTACTGCACATCGAATAGAATTTGGTAAAAGTTTACCATGTTTGTTTTTTCGACTTCTTCTCTGGAAGTCTTATTTTTGGCTCCCAATCAGTTTTGCTGATTTATTAATAATTTTTTCAGTAGCAAATGGGGTGGTTGTTTCAATTAAATGGTGAGTCATCAGTTTTCAAAAAAAGGATAACTGTACCTATATGAGAGAGCTTTAATAATGTTACACTTGTTGGTTTTTGTACAACCTTTTCTACTCCATACATTACTTTGAGAAATAATAAATTATATACTGATGAAGAAACAATAGAAATTGCTCTGGGTCAGTACAGTTTGAATAATTTAGAAAAATTTATTCACTTGAACAAGCCTAACATCCACATTAAAGCAGATGAAATTCTAAACAGAGTTACTATTGTGAGTGATGAAAATAGTATATAGATATAGCAGAAGTGGGGAAGTGTGCTTGGATTTAGTAATCAAGTTGGTGAGGCAAAAGAAAAAGCTGTGGCTAAAGATTTTCCTACAATTATTCCGTTTGAACTGATCAATATAAATTTCAATCTCACTCATGGAATGTTTGTGAAGTATACTAATCATTTTACAGAGAAACTAATACTATTGCTTCATTCAAGTGTAATGTAGAATTTGGTGGACCAATGATTCATGACCCACATTATCCTCGAAATATTCCAATTTTGGATGCTATTCAAGCCTTAGAAATTACTGTAACTGATGAAAACGATAATTTAATTGACTTTAATGGTGCTGCAGTGACAATTGTTTTAAAAATGTTTTAGAATTAAATGAATATTTTTCTTAATAAAGCAGCAACATGAATAAAATTGAGAGTTACCAGACTTACTCATTCCCTGTGAATGAGAAGAGTAAAAATAATTTAAATGATCAAAATAAAGATACAGAGATTTAAATAAATATATGAGCTGTGTGGCTTCATCCAAATCACGCACAATTGTACATGAACTTCAGTATTATTGGTACTGATGGAACGGATTATCTAACATATGATGGAAAATCAAACTTGCGATTAATCGATAATTACATAGCAAAACTGTTTGACTTCATAACTATAAAGAAATGGAATAATATTTTATCTACAATTGAACATCCTTTTTTTTGCTCATCAGTTTTACTCCAGCTGACTTCATCTGTTGCTGCCAAGATAAGCTCAGAGGGACATACTCTTAACACTGTAAAAGTAAAGATTAAGAGAAATGAAGTCCTTTATCCGTTGTCAATGCTTGGCGGATTTTTTAAAGATTACAAAGAAATTATGTGCGAAGGAGATTTAATTGTAATTTTTATGTGTAGTTAAAGTTCTGGAGATGCAATACTTCCATGGTCTGCCTATAATGAGGCTGAATTGAAATAAAAGACACTCTCCCAAAAGAAGGAACAATTGTCATAGAATCGATGGAAATTCATGTACCAATTGTTAAATATGAGCCAAATTACGACCTAGAACAGCGAGATACCATTCTGAAAAATCCGAAAATTCCGATCTCTTTTTATTTACTTCTAAGTGAAGAAGTTGCTGGATTGAGTGGAAAGAAAAATTGCGAACTAGATATCACAAATTACTATAACTTGGCGGAATATGATATGCTATATTACGTGTTAGTTGCATTTCAGACAAATCGTAAAAATAATTAATTGACTCTTTATAATTCGATCACGCTAAACTACAGAATACATATTTGGAAAACGGTAGGAACGAAATTTTCCCACAGGAAATGTGGAATATTAACCCACCAAAAAATTTTCTCAAAGCATACGATGCATTTCTCGATTTTAAACGAATTACTCTACTGAAACAGACACCGATATTAGCCCATTTAGTTTCATAACGCATTATCCAATTTATATAAGGAACATGACTCATAGAAAGAATGTTGTAACCACACAGAAAACGACTACGAAACTTTGTGCAACTTTTAACAGTAAACGTCCGAATGATACACTTGCTTGTATAGTTATGTAAGGTAAGAAGAATCTTACATACAATGCACAACATAGAACACTTACTGAAAATTTTTAATTATGTAAATGAATTAAAAAACTAGAAAAAGTCATAGAGACAGTAGTGTCATGTTTACATTTCCTTCCGGAGTATTTTCGGAAAGTAAAAATTGAAAAAAATGTAGTCGCTTTAATGTAGATTAGCGACAGCTAAAGCAGTCTTTGACTTACGTTCACCTAGGCAAATGTGTCATTAACTTTAATTTCTTACCTGCTCCTTATATAAAAAAGTAATAAACATCTATTTTCTTATGTGCACATTTTATCAGAAAACATTAAAATTCATTTTTTTGTTACGTGCACCATTTATTTTCTTACATGCACCAATCGTTTTCTTACATCCACCTTTGTAAAAAATATATTCCCTTGAATGATAATGGTGGCAGTTAGACTAGAGTCTTTGGATAATAGTAGGAATGGACTGGATAATTTGGCTCAGCTATTGGCATAACTTGGCTCATATCTGGCTATTTATTCTCTTGCAGCTTATTTTCTTAGAGTGGTCTAGTGGTCTAGAACCCGCCTTTTCCCCCTACTTATGATCAACGAGTTTTCTGCCATCAAAGCCAGATGGAAACTTTGCTGACTGGTGAGTTTGTTTATTTATTCACATTAGTTTAAAATTTAAGATTATAATGTGATTTTTATTATAACTCAGAGCACAGTCATTGGATTTAAAAACTACGAATTACCTGTTCATTTTACAATTACCGATGGCCGAACGCGGAACTAAACCTCGTTTACGTGCAGACGTGACTGAAGGCGCCCGACAATACTAAGGAATACCCGAATCACCCAGGCTGCTCGGCGTTGTACAGCCACGCCATATTGATACTGTAGCATATTACAACTGATGCGTATTCTTGGCGTCTGCTGAAATGTGTAGTTATCGCGGAAATATACGTTATCAGAGAGTAGACCCAGATGAAAAAGTGTTAATAAATAAGGTACTTCAGTTCTGTCGATAAATATGTAAAATATTGGCTAATACCGTTAGAAAGAGCTATGGTGAGAGCAGTAGCTGCAGTATGGTACAAAACTATTCAGCCCTTACATGGATTAAAGGTATTGTGCACACTTATTATGCAGCATCTAGGTACATAAACCCTAATGCTTTACACGTTAAGTATTAGATTATAAAACAAATTTGATTTTTCCACACTATTCTGTAAAATTATGCAATAGCAAATCCAGTTCTGTGTTTGTTCGTCTGTATTTAGTTATTAGTTGGTGCACCGAAATCTCTATTTCATTTTCATTTTTTATGCTTTCCTATTGATTCACGTATTAATACCAATGATTTTTATCTGCTGCACATTCAAGTTATTAGATCGTAAAACGACAGTTTAATTTCAATTTTGAACGCATCTCTGTAAAAGTACGTATTAATTTCTAATGTATGATACGTTCGCTTCAATTTTTAGATCGTAACACAGCTTATTTACTTTCATTTTCAACGGTTTCGTGTAAAAGAACATATTAAAAGTGAATCTATAACAAAAATCCGTTGTCTCCTACACGCTATGCTGAATTTTTAAGCCATAAAAGAAAAGTTATTTTTCTTGTGTGTTTCTGTTGTTTTTCGACAGAAGAATCTGTTGACACAATGCAGTTTTAAGTTTGTTTTATCCGCTGTCGTACACCAAGTACAGTTCAGGAACCATATTACATTTTGATTGAGTGCGACTAGACTGCTGAGGCGTCCTTCAGAACAACGAAAAGCAGCGTACGGAAACAGCTCACTGCGTTCCCACCCAAAACGGCAACTGTGAAGTGATCGGTTAGTAGTTATTATTGGGTAGTAGTTATTATTTAAAACATTTTTGAGGGGGGGGTGGGGGTGCATATAAAATGGCGTGCCAAGGGGAGCAAAATTTTAAATCCGCCACTGGTCCCGACTGATGAAAGTCGTTTGTAATGGAGCATCATACACTGCCTCGTTTCTTTTTTTCGTCTGCTAGTCACATGTGTAACAATTACATCTGTAAATGTTTTGCTATCGATATGAACTGCAAGTTATTCAAAACGTGAGCGATGTGAGTCATTTTTATATGGTTTGAGTGTTTGAAATTCACATACGTGCACTTTGAACATCGTGCTACCTGGCACCACGTTCTCTTGTCACCGCTAAGTCTGCTTATTGCCGATTCGGGTGCTAGGCAGGAAGGGCTGTACAAACCAATGTTATAAGCGGTTCTTTGCATGGCAAAAATGAGTAACATTAACTTCTTTTAAAATGTACTTGTAGTGCACATTAGTGGTCAAAATTTTGACAGTGCTTATATTTAGGTGTGTTCTACCTGCGTGAAAAATTTCAGTGTAGGTTTCAACCCATCGAATTGGACTATTCCCTTTTAAGACACACAAATAACGCTTACAATAATGATAACTAGTTAGTGTGCATAATACCAGATATTAAAATCACATGTAAAAGAAGGTGTGCATTATACTGAAACTTGCAGCACATAAAAGGGCCGTCTTGTAGTAGCTAGACACAGAAAATACTGTAGGATTTTAAGATGTGTTATTAGGGAGGCTAAAGAGTATCAGCCTTACAAACAGAATGTATAATTCCCAGGATAAAATAAAATCAATATGCAATGTTGTGAACACTGTATCTGGGGAGCAACAATGGCTTAGCTATAAATTTGTGGATATTTGATAATTAGCCACATTGCTGAAACACACAAGATCTACAATAATCATTTCTTGATTGTTATAAACAAACAGTGTCAAAGCACTTCCGCCGCACGGGGCAGCTGCGATGTCTTAGGCGCATTGCCACAGTTCGCGCGGCTCCCCTCGCCGGAGGTTTCGGAGGTTCGAGTCCTCCCTCGGGCATAGGTGTGTGTGTGTGTGTGTGTGTGTGTGTGTGTTGTCCTTAGCATAAGTTAGTTTAAGTTAGATTAAGTAATGTGTTAGCCTAGGGATCGATGGCTCAGCAGTTTAGTCCCATAGGAACTTACCGCCAAAAACACTTCCTACACAATTCATTACATAGATTAGAAAGAAAATTGTGCCAATTATTAAGATTCTTAAACATGATAACCCTATTATTTATTTATTTCCTTATTCATCCATCTTTAAACATTTGCATGCAATTGATATCATCCCAAGTAAAGTACAAGAGGTTTTATAAGGTATGACTGACATGTTAGGAAACTTATTACATACACTATGCTACTACAGATAAGTGAAGTACACATAATAGAAGAACATACATAATAAAACAATGTAGGTGATACATAATGATTTCTCTACATGGTTAAAAGTTAAAAATGGAGCTCAACATTGTTGAGTCATTTATTATGTCCACAAACCATCTACAATAGCGAGGATTGTGCATTCAGTATTTACTGTGTACTTACTTCTCCAATATAGTTTTTTCAGTTAATTATCCCCCTCCCCACATCTACTTTAATATTCAGTGTGGGAGACCTTTATGTAGTACAGAAGAGAAAGATGATGTTGATAATTACAGGCTTATATAATTATACCCATGCTTTAAAAAAACTAGAAAGGTTAATATTTGTCAGTATTTGTTTACTTCTTTGAGTACAACTTACGAATTCACAGTTTGTTTTTTATTTCACCAGAAAATATATTCCATATTTCATTAGATAGTGGAATGCATTTATAATGGGAAAAAATCCACAACATCAAGTATCTTCTCTGAATTAATGGAATTTGACAGTGAAGACCATGGTATATTGGTAAATAATTTAGAACATTATTGATTTGGGTTAGGGAATTCAACTGGTTTCATTCTAGTGTCATTCTGAATGGGTAACTTTAAACATTTAGTTCAAGCATTCAGAATAACTATGGCTCAAGTTTAGAATAAGAGTTTACCATGCACTGGAAAGATATGCACCTAGCAGAGAAGGTACTGTTGGGCGAGACCCTCTGTAGTGTACAGTCTCTGTGAATAAATTTCTAAAAAAATGCAGTGAATACTGCACAACAGGTTTATAACACAGAATGTCCTAATGCTAAATGAAACACAACTGGCTGTCAAAACGGCAATGTGTGAAGCCTTCAGAGATTACGTTAGCAGAATCTTACTGAAAGACCTACACAGGGCTGAACAGAGACACCTCTGCGTGAAGTCCTCAGGATAGTTGCAAGTCGTCATTCTTCTACAGCAGCGTTGGTTGTTGCTCAATCAGCTGCATGTTGGATTCTAGCTAACATGTTTCCATCAGCTCCACAGCCGCATGCCCAGGCTAGCTTTAATGACCCCGGTGCCACAGCAGGTTGCTGGTGGGCAGATGCAGCTGTTGCCCAGTGCAAAGTTGTCCCAGACTGGTTACTAGACTGTCCTCATCCTACTCCGAATTATACAGTGGCCCTTGATGACCCATCCAGAATGTACCTCACGTCAGTATTTATGTGGTTGGTTATCACCTCCCTACCCCTGGTAGATTTCGGCATCCACAGGTGCTTGAGTGTTGAACTGGAATGTGGCCCCCAAAAGGCTCTGTTGCCGACTTCTGCATTAAAGTTCAGTGCTCACACCATCCTGCAATGTGGTATTGCCAGAAGGCAGTCAGGTCCTCCATCAGTAGATGGTAGGCGGCGAGCAGTATGAAGTTCATCTGGTGGAGCCCATCATCTCAAGTACGTCTTTGGTTAGTTCATAGACTGTGCTTGAGAATCTGAGCTAGAATGGGGCTGCGACATGAGGCTTTGTTCATAATGACCGCATGTGTCCTTCTTATTCAGCTATATTCAATTAAAAGGCTCTTAACTGCTGTGCCAGTTTCTCACTATGTGCTCTTGTGAAAGAGATTGAGTTTTTTGCAACATATCTTACTAGATAACGAATATTCTTGTCTTCCTTCCTTTAGTTTTCTGTTGCAGCCTCCTTTCTGCTGAATGTAAATCCTCATACAACAGGTGATGTCATAACGTGTTGATCTGAATCACTTGCTACATACTGATTTGCTTCCTGTTTCTGCATCTGTCTCTGGTGTGACTTGAGTTTGCCTGTGGCAGTGTGGATGTGTTTTAATAAAACTCTACTGATTTCTACCCCTTACTATTCTATGCTGTAAAACATCCATCCTCTTTTAAAAAATCATCCTGATTTTTCCCTTTATTTCACCTTTTACTAGTTAGTCAATACTTGACTTGTATTTAAAAAAAAATCTACAACTTGTTTCTGGGTTGCTTCACAACCTAAGTCTTAGCTTAATTCCTTTGTCATTCTTTCTTTGTTGTATACACTATTTATACTTTTCACTGACATTAATTACTACTTGTTTGTATCCATTCCATTGGTATCCAATGGAAGTTGATTCATTTGAATGAGATATCTTACGATTTATACATTGGATTTGTACAAATGAGTCTAGAATATGCTTTTTGTTGAAACACTGAAATTAAGTGTATTTCGTTTACATTTCCCATGATATTGTTTCACATGTTGCAATATCTGACTGACTGCAATTCGTCCTACTTCTGGAGTTTGTAATTCATCTCGGCATTGTACCAAAGTGGAATCTAAGGTATCGTTAATGAAAGTAAGGTTTTGTATAGGTTATATGAGTACAACATTGTGGGGACACGTTCATCTTTCTTGCACCCATGATGATAACTGGTAGGTGGAAGTGTCTTCCTGCTATTTCACATCTAGTTCCATTAATTAACAATCCATAATCAATTGCCCTGCAATTCTGCTTTCTTTATCGAAGTTGGTTTACTGTTTTTGTAGCAAGTGATAATTACTGTTTCAGGTGTAAATATGGCGTAAATCCAGCGATCTCCAATTTAATGGAATTTTGGCTGAGGAGCTACAACTCTTTTCTGGCACTCTACTGCTACCATTTTCCCTAAGAACAATTGCGTTTCACATAACTTGTTGTTAGTTTGCATCATCCATGTTGGAAAAATAATATTTTTTCTAATACAGTCTTTTAAATCTGCTACAGACATAATGACATGAGCATCTCTCCGTCTAGATAGTAATAATGCTTCCTGAGTTTCTATCTGTATCCACTGCTTATTGTATCCCCTCTATAAGTATGTTTGTACTTTCTGTAAGCCAACAAAATCTGCTGTGGACTCAATTGTCCTTGGGTGGCGTGATGGGCTACTTCATGCAAAATTTGGACCTCAGTCCTTACATCATCAAATCTATCTGTTAAAGTTTGTAACAATGTACCTATTAGCACTTTGTCGTCTAGTTTGATTAACCGGGTATGCAGTTTCTCTAGAGCACAATGTTCTGCGCATATTGTTCTGATTCTGTTATTAAGTTCTGTACTCTTTTAGTAACATTCAATATTCTCTGCTCCATGTTTCTTATGTGTGTTGTGTGCCAAGCTACTTTTGCTGTTCTATCTTGCACTTCCGACATTACCTAGCAGTTTTCTGCTGAGTAGTTGCTCTCTAAACAGCATCCCTCATGAGCAAACCAGTTACGACTTTACCTGATGTTGCTCACAACTCAGGTAGTTTTGCTATGCACAGCTGTTTTTAAAAAGAATAGCTCGATGTACTCATAGGGTTGAGGCGCACATGTCTGCTTCCATGTCCAGTAGCTGTCTTGCCGCAAATAACAACCTGAATCTGTGATCCTGGAATCAAATAGTCTCTGCGTTGGCTAGAACTGCGAATTAATCAGGTAAAAACACATATAAAATAAAAGATAAATGAATAATTAATAAAAAGGGTTCTATTCCCAATGTCTGTAATCGATGTAGACGACAGAGAATTATGCTGAACGATGTTTATTCATAAAAGTATATCTCAAATAAACAGAAAGAAATCCTACACTATCCATTTAAAATATAGACAGAAAACAACCTTATGAGATGCAATAAAGTTACGTTTACGGCATTACGAGAATGATAGCAGAATCCCAACTAAACAGTCATCCAAGACGTGCTAAAACTAAGTCAATTTTGTGATCACAATACACGAAATATTCACCAGCTCAGAATAAACTGGTGTCCAAAATTAAAGCAACAAACCGCTATTTCCCTGTGTAATTCATGATATAATCATACAAACGGTCAACAGACGTATGTGCGATCGTGTTCAACATGGAAAGTGGCATCCGGTCAGCGGACAACAATTTCAACGATGACGTCAGGGACCCTATCAAACGGAGTTGTGTTTCACGAATAGTCCCGCATCCACACTCCCTGTGTACGGAGTGACAGACAGTGCGGGATGCAACAAAGAAGGCACCTACCAGACTCTGTGCTGTGGAAGGCCACAGGAAGAATGGAAGCAGAACAATCGCAAAAGGATGTGACCAGATGGCTTAATGTGAGTCGTTCTGTTGTTACTCGACCGAAACTGTATGCGGAAGACCAGTGCAGGGCCGACCACGTGTGACGTGAGAGAGGACCGTTATTTGGCTGTAAGGACACGACGGTACTGCCTTAGTACTGCACACCAACTGGCATCTGACCTTGCATCATCCACTGGATGTATTATATCGAGGCAAACGGTGAAGGCTTCGTCAGAATGGCCTTTATTGCCGGAGACCTGCTGTATGTGTGCCTCTGGCGCTTCTTCACAGAAGGGAATATCTAGAGTGTAGTTGTCAGCATGCCACGTGGACGGTCGAACAGGCGGTCAATGTGCTTTTCACAGATGAGTTCCGATTTGGTCTGGATAGTGATTCTCAACAGATTCGCATCTGGAGGGAACGTGGAACACGATTTCAGGACCCGAACATTGTGGAAAGAGACCGATATCGCGGAAGATCCCTAATGATGTGAGCAGGGATTATGTTGCTTCAGGAAACTGTGCGGATGAATCGGCAAGGTTTAACTGTTGTCAGATAGCGTGACAAGATCTTGTTGCGAGGTGCTGATGGCCCAGACTTCTTACAGACGGACAATAATGGTCGACCTCCTAGAGTACGAGTGGTTGATGTTTTCTGAGAAACGGAAGACACTGCATGCATGGAGTGGTCTGCTCACTCTCCCGATTTGAATCCCATAGAACATGTCTGGGATGCATTAGGTAGACGGAGTGCATCACGTCAGCATCCACCAGCCACGCTCCAAGACTTGCGACCTGCTCTGCAGGAAGAATGGGCGTTATTGCCTCAACATGGAACTGATTACATCATTTATAGCCTGCCCCGACGTTGTCAGGCCTGTTCTGGTGCCAGAGATAGTTACACCTCATGCTGAGCGCATCAACCAGTTGTCATCAAAATGAGTGTACAGATCCGTTAACTTGGGAAAAACGAAGAACCTTTTTTGTCTACCACTGTGGATGTTAAAATTGTTTACGTTCTGCATTGTAGAATACAGAACGTAAACATTTACATTGTTTTTACTTTACAACCATCTGTTTATACGGTTTCGTGGCAAGATACACGCAACCTTGCAAAATTTCCTCTTGTTGCTTTAATTCCGGACACTAGTGTAGTTCAGAGTTCAACATGATGATTTAAAAATTAACACACACACCAGATAACGAGTAGAAGTTCACACTCTTTCTATTCTCAGGCCCTTAATTCAATTGAAAAAAGAGTACTGTAGTGGCCGTTTACTGCCCAGAATCACCTACACACCTCAGCCAGATCTGCCTTCTTTCAGAACAATCGCAGAAGATTCTTTGGGTCCTAACGAAAAGTATCTTCAAAAGTTAAAGTCATAACAGCCGTTCACCGCCCGGAATGATTCAAATGGCTCTGAGCACTATGGGACTTAACTTCTGAGGTGGTCAGTCCCCTAGAACTTAGAACTACTTAAACCTAACTAACCTAAGTACATCACACACATCCATGCCCGAGGCAGGATTCGAACCTGCGACCGTAGTGGTCGCGCGGTTCCAGACTGTAGCCCCTAGAACGGCTCGGCCACTCCGGCCGGCTCACCGACCAGAATCTATCACCTACACTTACATCGTACAAATTCCCTTTACCGGGATTTACCCACTTCCTTTCAAGCCTTTGTACCTAGGCTCACCAGTAACGGTTACCTCTGCTGGCACAACTGCACCGCTTGCACGGCCATGGGGCTGTCCGCCAGTGCTCAGCCTCGCAAGCAAATTCACCTCACATCATACCAATTCCAGGCATCCAAATCACCTACCACTAACTCTTGTAAATTTGCAATTGTGCTATTTAAATTTCTTATGTCTGCTGTTCCAAACAAAGTTTTTAATAGTTTCCCTCCTGCATCTAACAAGCCTCGTTTTTTACAAATTAGCATTCGTGGGATTACTTCTGTTAACTATTACAAGTGAGTCCTCAATTTCCCGTATGAGAGTTTAATTCCTGAGTGAAAAGGAATTACAATCAATCATCTCCCTCCTTTATAAAAATAAATAAACACAGAACATAAGGAAAGATAATTACGACTAAACTAAGTAAATAAAAAAAGTATTCGCCTTTTATATGAAATTTAAGATATTTCCTGGACCTAAGTGAATACATTTCTCTGATGATCCTTTTTTCTTGATAGCTATTTTTCTGTAATGGTTGAAGGAATCTGTGGCAATGCATCAATCTCACCTACAAATGGTGTGACACTACTTACACGGACTACAGAAGCTCTAGTTGGCACCTGTAATTTTACGTTGACTGGCGAAATCATTTCGATAACGTGGTGAAGTCCATGATATTTCGTTAAAATTTTTTTCGTTTTGCCCTTTGAGGTATATGGATTAGCTAGGAACACCCACTGTTCTATTACGTATTGTGGCAGTTTACTCATCCATTGGCCAAAAAATTCCTGTTTCTATAAAATTTTTGTGTTGGAACACTTTACCCTTTGCCATATTTCTCGCAATTTCTTCACAAAAGTTTTCACTGTTTAATCTTGTGGACCCAGTTTAGATTGAACTATCTCGAAAAGTAACGGCATTTTTTGCCAATGCCTTACCTCATATGGTGAGAGGCTAGTTCAAGTATCAACGTTTGAATTATATGTGCTAATGACAAATACACGTCCCCATCTGAATGCTAAGCATTCACGTAATGGCTTAACATTTTGGATAAGTACAGTGAACTCGTCCTGTCCACTCATTCTTCTGAGAATGGAATTGGCAACTGTACAACTTCTTAATTTGCAATAGGTGACTGTTTCATTAGTTTGGATACAAAGTTACTTTCGTGCTTTGTGATAATGGTTTCTGGAGGCAAAATTTCAGCAATCAGTTGCTTACCATAGCCTATGCTACCGTACTTATCTTCTCATTTGGGATGGGTAGCATAACTAATTATCATGGAAAATGATCTAACATCGTAAAGACATAATTATTACTTGCTTGTGTTTTATTAAAATGTCCTAAAACATCCATTGTTAGCATAGAAAATGGTTCGTCAGCTTCTGGTAGTCTCTGTAAATGAATTGTCTGATGACTCCAATCTGCTCTTTGTGCATAAGTGATGCAGTTTCCTACATATTGTTCTACATTTTCCGCCAAAATCTTTTAGCTTCACATCTGTCAGTTGTCCTGTTCACTCCATGACGCGATAAGACATGGTTGTGTGCTTGATGCTCCCATTCTCAGCGCTGCAGGAGCTACAATGCTAGGTCTGTACTTTGTAGATCTGCATAGGAAGCCTTATTGCATTTAAAACTGAGGCTAGGCCGCGTGGGATTAGCCGAGCGGTCTATGGCGCTGCAGTCATGGACTGTGCGACTGGTCCCGGCGGAGGATCGAGTCCTCCCTCGGGCATGGGTGTGTGTGTTTGTCTTTAGGATGATTTAGTTTAAGTAGTGTGTAAGCTTAGGGACTGATGACCTTAGCAGTTAAGTCCCATAAGATTTCACACACATTTGAATTTTTTTTTTTTGAAAACTGAGGCTATGTTTGAATCGGCTGACACTCATTGTCAATTGATTGAACCTTTATCCAATCTGCCTGACTTCCACCTACCACTTGTAAAACTGCTATCTTCCTGCTGATGGTATCAGCATTTGTATGTTTGACTCCTGGCTTGTGAATTATTTCGTAGTCTAACTCACTCAGTTTTAACACCCATCTTGTTAATCGACTTGATGGATCTTTCAACCCTAATAACTATTTCAAAGACACAAATGTTTGTAATCACTTTGACTCTCTGACCACACAAATAGCAACGATAATAAGAGATTCTGTTAACAGCTGCAAACTTTTTTTTTTAGTTGTTAAATAATTAGTTTCAGGCTTATTCAGTTATTTGGAGGCATATGTCACTGGATGTTCTTTCCCATCAGCAATATGACTTAAAACACAACCCAAAGTGTTGGTGGAGGCCTCACGCGAAAGTATGAATTCCTGTTCAATGTCCGATATGTTCAATGTCTAATATTAATATCTTCCAGAGTTTATCGAATGCTTCTTGACACTGTGTTGTCTACTGAAAACTAACACCTTTTCAATTTCAGCAAACTCTTTCACGAACTTATGATAATGATTGCATAACCCAATAATTGTTTAATAGTTTGTGTTGTCAGAAAATAACATACAGTGGAAGTAAGTCGTGGATCCTTCCTCAATCCGTCTTGACTGGTAATATGCCCGAGGTAACATGTGTCTGAACAAAATGACATATCTAGACACTAAGTGTAAGGTGTGCTGCTCTCAATCTACTAAATACTTCATCTAGACGTTTATCGTGATAGTCTATAGTTCTCAAATACTCTATTATATCATCAAGATACACCTTACAGATTCTTGGTTTTAATCCATGAAGTACCCCATCTAATAGGAGCTCGAATATAGCTGGTACATTTTTCAAACTTTTTTTGGGTCTATCTGCAGGAAACACTTCCACTAACCACTTCTAAGGTCAATCTTTGAAAAATATTTACATCTTCCCAAGTTGTCTGATGTAATCATGATGTTCGTGATTGGATATACATCTATTGTGCATTTAAGTAACAGTAGTCACTACAAAATCGGTACTTTCGAGTACCATCAATTGACTTCTTGGATACAATAACAATATTTGTTGACCACGGGCTATTTCTATGCTTAATAATACCCTCACGTAATTGTTGATGTATAAATTGTCTACTAGTGGTTGTAGGTGTTTCGCTATTCTGTATGGTTACCTATAGACTGGTGGGTTATTACTTGTTGGTACGCAGTGTTGTGTGATAGGAGTTGCTGGTAGTGGAACATCTGAACTAAATAAATCTACATATCGTAACCACAAAGTTTCCATGGCTTCTTGTACATTGTCTTTCACATAACAATTCTTAGGACATAGTACTGATGCGTTGACAGTTTGTTTGATGCTTTGATCACCTCTTGATCCATCGATATCCTCATCACCGAGTATTTCTGAACTCATTATAATTGATCCTTTCGGGAGATTATCTTCATTTGTCCCAAGGTTATGAAAGCTTACCAGGATCATTAATTCCCCATTAACGTTAGTTTCGCATGCAAAACATCTTCGTATAAGACTGTGCATTTCATCTAATGCTTTATTGTTCTATAGTGGCTCAACCATACATGATCTCTGCTGTGGCACATCGGCATCTACAGATACCCAAACCAACTTGCTATAGCAGCAGGTATTATGTCATGTGTAGTTGCGTTTAATATATGTATATGTAGATTAGTTGGTGACACCTTAGCAAACAGTGTCCGTGCGACATTGAAACATTTACAACTGTTAGAACCATCGGAAAGAAGTTCCCACCAAGTTCAACTGTGCGCTGAGTAAGATTAATTTTTGCGTAATGCCTGTCCAGGAAGTGAAATCCGAGAATCGCGGAATACCCTAGTGCCTTAATTGGCAACACTCCCATATGCTTACGAAGCTCTTCAGTTCCAGTCTTAACAACGAGCTGTGTTGTCCCCAAAGATCCCCCTCCACGTAATTTATACCTTGGAGTTGTGACGTGTATACCACATCCCTGCCCATGTTTATTACATTTTTGTTGCCCTGTTTTAACGCACATTGTTACGGGAGGCTAGCAAGTAGGTACAGACTCATAGAACGACGAGCCAGATGGTCACATAGCGTGAGAACGAGCGAGCGAACAAGAGCCGTATTGTATTGGAACACAGAGCAGCAGTGAGGATACGCCTGAAACGCTGGGCGCCAAGAAGCGAATCATTTTTATTTCTATTTGCCGTTTAAATATTAATATTCAGCGGTGCTGATGACGTTACTTCCACCGAGAACTTGTTAAGAATAATTTCAATATCACTCAATTAATTAGGAAGTGCTAATTACAAATTTTAGTTACTTTCAGGGCTTATTGATGGAATGGATGGACCTGTCACAAGCGCGCCCTGAGAGGGCAGGCTCCTGACTCCTAAGATAGCTTACTACTGGTCTACTATGATCGGTTTACAAGGAGGTAATACATGATTCTGTGTATAAAATCCGATCTCCTGTAAAGACGGTACAGTTTGTTCACAAATTCCCTCCGATGACGTGCTGTGCGATGTTGTGTTAATCCAAGATTGTCTACGATCAGTTTTCAAGTTGACAACATGAGGCTAGTGTGTGCAGGGCAACTACGCGTAACAATGAATTGTTAAAGTTGCTTTGAAAAATATATTCCTGCCGTCTCATGCGCATTCTAACATCGCGTGAAGCATTTTGTGACTTTCGGTGCTCGGGAACTAATCATTAATGAATGTTGACAATAGAATGGCTCTAGAAATCGTTTTACTGTTTTTGCGATTGGACAAATAAAACAAAATTAAACTGAAGCGCCAATGAATCTGGTATATGCATGTGTATTCAAATACAGAGATATGTAAAGAAGAAGAATGCTGCACTGCTGTCGGCAACGCCTATGTAAGAGAACAACTGTCTAGTGCAGGTTTTACATCGGTTACTGCTGCTACAATGGCAGGTTATCAAGATTTAAATGAGTCTGAACGTGGTGCTATAGTCGGCGCCCGAGCAATGGAACACAGCATGAAACGTCCCCTTTGAACAATTTATACATAAGACTGTGCTTAACCTGACACACAATATTTTGTTAGCGCAACGCAATCTGACTATCAAAGATCCCTACAAAAGAATGGCCCTGACTAACATTAAACTATACCTTTCACAAATCACTAAATCACTTACCTCACAAAAATCTTCGCTGCTCAAGCTACTGCAATACAGCGAGCGCCACTACTGCCAGCTAAATAAAAGATTCAAACTATGGAAGGCACTAACTACTGATAGGGATAGTTAGCAAATGAAAGATATTAATAGAGAACAAACAATGTATTTACCTTAATATCATCACAAGTCATAATATATATATCAGTTCATGACAAATTTCAAAACTCCGCCATCTCTCTCCCCACATCCACCACTGCTGGCGGCTCACCTCCAACTGCGCAACGCTACGCGCTGTTCACATCCAGCTGCCGCTGCCCAACACTACAATGGCAGACAACAATGCAAACTAGCGACAGACTGCACACAGCACAGCCAGTGATTTTCATATTGAGCGCTACGTAACGTTGCCAATAAGAAAACATAAACAGCCTACTTACATAGAGAAAACATAAACAGCCTACTTACATACAGAAAACATAAACAGCCTACTTACAAGCATCTCCGAGATAGCGATGAAGCGGGAATTTTCCCGTACGATCATTTCACAAATGTACCATGAACATCAGGAATCCGGTACAACACCAAATCTCCGACATCGCTGCGGCCGGGTAAGATCCCGCAAGAACGGGACCAACGACGACTGAAGAAAATGGTTCAACGTGGCAGAAGTGCAACCCTTCTGCAAATTGCATCAGACTTCAATGCTGGGCCATCAACAAGTGTCAGCGTGCGAACATCATCGATATGGGCTTTCGGAGCCGAAGGCCCACTTGTCTACCCTTGATGACTGCACGACACAAAGCTTTACGCCTGGTCTGGGCCCGTCAACTCCGACCTTGGACTGTTGATGACTGGAAACATGTTGGCAGTCTCATTACAAACTGTATCAAAAGGATGGACGTGCACGGATATGGAGACAATCTCATGAATCCATAGCCCCTGCATGTCAGCAGTGGACTGTTGAAGTTGGTGGAGACTCTGTAATGGTGTGAGGCGTGTGCAATTGGAGTGATATGGGACTCCTGATACGTCTAGAAACCACTCTGACAGGTGACACGTACGAAAGCATCCTGTCTGATCACCTGCTTCCATTCATGTCTATTGTGCATTCCGATGGACGTAGGCAATTCCAGCAGGACAGTGCGACAACCCACACGTTCAGAATTGCTACAGAGTGGCTCCAAGAACACTCTTCTGAGTTTAAACACTTCCGCTGGCCACCAAATCCCAAGACATGAACATTATTGAGCATATCTGGGATGCCTTGCAACGTGCTGTTCAGAAGAGATCTGCATCCCCTCGTACTTTTAGAGATTTATGGACAGCCCTGCAGGATCCACTGTGTCAGTTCCCTCCAGCACTGCTTCGGTCGAGTCCACGCCACGTCGCATTGCAACACTTCTGCGTGCTCGTAGGGGCCATACACGATATTAGGCAGTTGTGCCAGTTTCTTTGTCTCTTCAGCGTAGTTGGCATCGTAACATTTTACGATTCTCATTATGCTTCGCATTTAAATCAACCCAATTGCCACATAATTACGCAGTGTTTATTGCACAAGCGTTAGAGCTCGAGACCGACGGAGAAGAAACGAATTGGGGCAACATGTACAAGATACAGGATCAGCAAATAGGCTACAATTCGGCCGCAAGAAGTGGGGGACAGGTGGAATGAACTTTCATATGTAAATCACACTAGTATCACTGCACGTCCCTGTGTACATATTGTGGCAGACGATATTTCGCACGTTCATACCACTGTCTGTTGTGATAGTGTTACACATGGCATCCGTAACTGTAAAAAGCGGCCAGTTGACGGTGTGTAATCGGTGTGGCAGAAGCAATGATCTTGCAGAGCGGAAATCACGTGTGAAATCTGAAATACGTAATTGAAGTGGGAGGACAGTGCATATTTGAAGAGAACTGTGAATTTGAATTTTGTTGTGAATTATGACATTGTGAACAGTGAACATAATGATTCCTGTGTGACAATAGAAAAGGCGTGATATTACTTGTCGCGAACGAAGGATGTTAGGGAAGAACATTGCTTTTGAACTGTGGGTGTGAAACAGATTTTATACTCTATGAATGGATGGTCGTTGCCACGATGTTAATCTGATGTGGCGTGTATACTGGGAGGGGAGCTGGACAAGTGACACGACGTCATCATCGCACGGCATGCGCAACTTCCAGTAAGGCGGCGGCAGAAACGTAGTACCGGCGACTGGAGGCGGTGCGGCCGGTAAAGTATGACCGTCTGGAGCGTCTGCCATTGGGCATTGGTAGCGTGCGGAGGTCAGAGCAGCACTGGCGTTTGGTGGGGGTGTGGCTGGGTTGGAAGCTCGACACGCGCGGCGGGTTCGTGACAGCGCGAAGGTAGCGCCTAGCTTTGCTGTAATTATTGTTAAGTTGCACTTACAAAATTACTAAAGAATGGAGGTTTTGCGGTAATTTCAGAGGATTTCATCTTGCAGCTTTACGATTTGTAAAATTTGTGTTTCGTGAATTATTTATGACGCAAGCTGAATCCTAGTAATGACAATATAGGTGTTGAGATCAGTACTCAAGCAATTGTTGCTGACATTGGGGACAATATTTATGAATTAATTAATAATGATAATAATAATTTACTACCATTGAGTGAATCACGTGATATAGCATATGACGAAATGAGGTGAATGGGTGACAGGATGTTACTGACACTGTAAATCACATTGATAATACAGTCGATGATGACAATGTTGATGTAAATGAGGCAGGAGGTTAGTGTAAATCATGTTCAATCGACAGAATTGTCAAGTAGTGATGATGAAATTAATATTGGGATTCCCACAGAATGTGATTGTAGAATGCTGTTACGTGAAATAAAACAGATGTCAAAGAATTTTCTTAATGATATGTCGAAAAAATTGCGTAGGGATCTAATATTAACCGGTAAACAAAGCAATGATAGTTTGCATAAGAGGATTGATAAAACTAACACTAAGAGTGAAAACCCGCGGTGTGTGGATGTGAAATCATACTGGGATGACTGAAATTGTAATTGCCCAATAGAATCACTATCTCAAAAATGACCCTAACATGGAATCTTAAGGTGGGGAGCTGCAATAAAATTCTACTGATTGATTATTTGCACTTCATCAACAAATAGTAATAATAATTCAAGGAAACGACAAGTTACTTCAAATGGATTACAAATAAAATTAAATTGATGTTTTATTATATTAAAAGCAATGACATAGAAGTAGATTTAGTTACTGTTAGAAAAAATGATTGTAGTAAAGAGTATTCGGGCAACCCATCTTCTGAGCCACTCTGCATTGTTGCCAGATGTATCCAAAATGGCGGCGATGACGTCATCCAAGATGGCGGCGTGTAGACTTGGAAACAGCGCATGATGTTATCCAAGATGGCAGCTGTGACGTCATCCAAGATTGCGGATTTTGGTGGGAAGTTTGAATTTTGGCGGGAAGGTAGGTCAATTGGGCTACCTCCACTAACCTAAGCCCTCTCCCCCCAAAAATGGGAGGAAGTTCAAATTTCAACAGGATAATGCATCACACCATAGTTATCTCCACTAACCTAAGAAAATCACGCGAAGATAGGTTACTTGGGCTACCTCCACTAACCCAAATCACCCGACTGCCACCTCCTCCTATGGATTGGAGAGAAGTCCAAATTCTATCTAGATAATGTATCACACACACCACAGTTACCTCTAAAATTAAGAAAATGGCGGGAATATAGGTCACTTGGACCACCTCCACTAACCTAAGTCACCCGACCACCACCTGCTCCTAAGAACTGGCGCCAAGTTTGAATTTTGGCTGTAAAGAAAGGTCACTTGGCTATCTCTATTAACCTAAGAAAATGGCGGGAAAGATAGAGCAGTTGGGCCACCTCCACTAAATTAAGTCACCCGACCGCCGCCTCTTCCTAGGGATAGGCGGGGAGAGAACTCGATGTGTGATTCACATAAGTCTTTATTATTTTGCGTGCACTATTTTATTTAAACAATTAGAGGCACTACCACCATCCAGTATGGTCGCCAAGGGGTCCGGACTGGGAAACGTAGTTGCTGCATTACAAGCCAAATACTGCTGAGTCTACAGTATACAATATGAATATACATATGAATCGAATGGTCGAAGGTTCCTATCGCAGAAATTTATAAATAAAAGATTGCAAAAAAATAAAATCTGTAGGTACTATCTTAATGACATTAAATGATGAGTATGATAGTAGAAGTACTTTTGAGAATACGGTATATTTCTGCAAAACACTTATTGGTGTCGAAGGTGCAGCTGTTAAATAAAATATAAGTTGATAACAGGGAAGCAATAGATTCCTACTGTACATAATTAGTTATGAACAACAATACAGCTCGCAAGATATTCACTTCTAAACGCATACTACGTCTTCACTGTAGAAGCCGCGGAAATCTCTCAACTATACAAGTCAGCACTCCAAAGTACTATATTTCTCTCTGCCACAACCACGCGCAAACCACTCTATACTCTCCAAGTGTCTCCCGCAACCGTGTGTACGTCGCGCTGTCGCGTCCAGCACTTCCCGTTCCTGTCCCGTACAGTCCCGCACTCTCTCGCTTCCATCCAGTCTCCCCATTCACGAGTGCTGTGATAGGCTACAGCACTTGCGCCATGTCTTCAAGCCAACGCACCCACACAAACATAATGAAACACATTCGAAATACTGGATTTACATTTAAATAACTTGAAATTAAATAAATATTCCTGCTGCTGGACCATTAACACGCTATAACACACATTATTAGATACATAAACAAATTAAATAATCATAAATCAAAGGAATATAACAAAAGGTAGGCCAGTAGTCTAATGTCTCTGTGCTTCCTAACCACAGTAAATATTTAACCAGTTTCGTCATGAATTGTATATATCGGATATAAACACAGACATAGACGATTAAATATATTTATAAGCATGCTGCTACCGACTCTTTGTGTCACTGCAGAGTACTTATGGCCTGACGCGATTGATAGTAATTGGCCACTTTAACCTCTGATAACTCATGTACTGTTCAAGTCACATGCCTGTAATTTATACCAATTTTAGGTTTGCACTAATACCTTTCTAAAGACATTCCGATCGACGATATCGGATAAACCATTCGGAGTTTGGAAATTCGTTGCTGGGTGTTACTTGTATAATTTACAGTCAGATACTAAACTTTAAAGTAACAAAGATATTGAAAATCTGATTACACAGATAATGGTAATGTACATGTATCTTTTTGAGGTATCATGATTCATCTGGCTACTATTAATTTCTATACGAGCTGTGAAGTGTCTGTCATTAAGGTTCCACAAAGTCCGCCATCTTTGGCACTCCTGGAGTGTATCCTTCATCAACACAGCATCACCACAGAATTCTCAGTTACACGGCTGGACCACACACTGGGGCTACTCTTCATGCTCAGCTAATGTTTGGCACCACGTGGTTGCCCGCAGAGGGGCCCCCATGTGGCTCCACCAGCTCTGAACTTAGAATATTTCCAGGGCACCACAACTCGCCCATTATATCACAACCACCACCAGGGAGTGTTGTCATCCATTTCGTGATGTAATCCAAGATGATGATCCAGGGTGGAGGAAATCGTGGGGAAAGGACTCTGCCTGTGCTGGACATAAGTCATTATTTTGCAGACAGTGTCTCCACCACGAGATCTAGAGTCCAACTGATCTAGTACACAGTACTGCCACCAGAGGGTGCTGTCATCCCTCCTGTGACATAATCCAAGATGGTGGTCTGGAGGGGGAAAATGGCGCAGAAATGACTCAGCCTGCGTTGGGCTCCTGGAGAGAGTAAGGAAGGAGTGTATTCTATCTATTTTGGAACATTTTGTATGGGGATGGACTGTATCAGTGTGATGAATATACATCACACTGATATAGAATACACACTCTAATATGCTTAGGCCCACGCCACACAGCCCACAGACCTGTAAACTACTCCTAAATAACGCTCTGCAAACACACAAACAACTCCTAAATTACCGAAATAATTTCAGTACAGGCATGCAAACTCCTCCTAAATAATGCAGTACACAGATTTGCAGACATGAAATCAAATTGTAAAATGTCCAAATAGCACATATCACAGCTTTCAGACCAGCTCGCAAAATAATGCAACAGACACGCAATCAACATGCACAAGCATTGTCCACCACCCCCTGTCCACTAGACTGCACAGGAGGCTACCGGCAGCCCTGTGAAGTGATGCGGCTGTCAGCTGTCAAGCCACGCACAGGTGCCCGTTTGGGTCTCGCAAGCATGAGGTGGCGACATCCCATTCATACTTGGTATCTGGGAAATTCCTCTCAAAATACGTGTTGACCTAGACACCGTTACTGACGCGACTGGACGGGAGTGAAGATCTATTTGTAGAGTGCAACGACTCCACCGTCAGACACTAGCCAGCACGACCCATCGCTCTCACACTGCTGCTGCCTACAGCGACAGGGTGAAAGTTGCTTCTATTTTCGAGTATACAGTTAGAGTTCTCCACGTGTTATACTAACGTCACAGATCTCCTATGTATGCTCAGGCTGGTCCCATATGCGAGACACTTCTGGCCAGCATGTGTGTTTTACCAAGAGGAATCCGAGAAAACGTCGACGTGGAAGTGATGGGAATCAGGGAAGCAGTCGATTTCGTTCTCCGCTGAGGCAGCATTATATTGTATGTCTATTGAGGTACCAGGTACCACTTGACTACTGTATATGACACTTTTCGGGAAGACAGAGAACCATACAGCTCTAAACTCACATGCATCTGTGTTAAAGTATAACAGAAAGTGGACGGGGTGATTGATTGAGATGGAGCTGTAACGAAGTACGATGTAATGGTAGACTGATGATGGTGGTCAATTTTCCCACTGTTCTGTCAGGATGCATCAGTCGCATGACATATCTTTCGTTCGACCGTATACAGCCACATATTCTGTGTGTGGTTTAAAGCACTGTCTACTTGCGATCGTTAACGGTAAACCTGTCGGTCATCAAAGGACTTCCGTCTCATATGTGTTGAAACATTTATGCGATGTAATCCATCCCCCTGTCGCATTTTGGGTGTAAAATATAGACTTCAGCTTCATAACTAAGTTAGCAATAGGTGCTTGTGAGGTGCTGCAATCCCCGTGTATACATTTGCCTGACAGATGTGTTGTTTACAGAGTTAGTGACGGAATGACTTGTAATTTTCACATGTCGGACGTTGCTGCTCCGCATTAATCTGCTTCCTTGTAAGAGGTATTCGCTGTTACTAATGATCACTTTATATAGGGCTAATGCAGGCATAGAATAACTTCCAAACCATGATTGGATGTGAACAGTGGGCACTATACATCTCCGGACAGCTATATTGTACTTGTATCACACAGAGCCAATGTTTTAAGGAAATAGTTTTTTCGTTTTACAGTTTGATAACATAGTTTATCATAGAGAAGCCGGGATAAAGGATGTATGTCATCCACTTGAAATATATTTTTTTCATTGGAATATTAACAGCACTACATTCCATATGACTGTTAGGTCGGAAATGCAGGTGATCTAGTTTTAAGTGCGGAACGTTGTAGCCTTAGGAGTGCATGTGTTTATCTTCTGTCTTACCAATACATTCCAGCTACTGATCCTAGACTCTAGAACCATACTTTAGAGTTGATAGCTAGGTTGATTTATGTAAAAATGCGTCTGTATGGAGCTCCATCGCACATAAAAATCATTCGTTTCTTGTTCATCTTAACAGTCTGCTATTACATCATGTTACTTTCAAGTCTGTTACTTTACATCAATAAAGTGTGATAACCCCCTCGACATGAGTGCATCTTGAGAAACCTTATGCACTTGGATGGCTGAGGACTCGGAAAGCTCCATTCATTCTCGAGACGTGGAGTGTAGCGGTCTACTTCGGGTCGGTCGCATATTAAGTCGGTAACGGTGCTGTAGGGTGGGTCGGTCAATAACAGTGTGAGGAGGGTCTTTCACTCTCTAATTTTACCCTAAGACAGCGAGAATGTTCTATGAAACCCATACGTAGAGAGATAGATTGTAAATTAGGCACTATGTTCGAGGTGTTAGAAATATGCAGAGCACTGTCTGATATACTTTGATGATTTATGTGTTCAAGAATTAACAATGAATGGACGTACTGCACAGTCGTCTATCCACGTTCGCGATGATACTCGCAAAGTGGAGAAGGGGTGGTTTAGCTATGATGCTGAAATTGGGAAACGTGCTGTCATGTCATTGGTTAGTGTTGAAATTACTGTAAAATTGCTAAAATTGTTCACACTGTCAACTGTGATGCTTATTATTAGAGTACATTGATGGTGTCTTTTCCATCCCATCCGTCCACTGACACACTGTTGGTTACCACACAATGATTGACTGACATCGCTTGTTTGAGTTAGAGAACGAGTTTTGGTGGATGGACAAAACCTTCTGGGATGGATAGCACGGAAACAGTGATCGCGTACATGACTGCAATATGATGAATCAGTCGAAATGGAACTTAGAGTCATCAGCTATTCCATGACTATGACAGATGGGTATAAATGTAGAGCTCGTGAATCACCTTCAGACTGTAGTTAGGAAACTCTCCACAATGCGACCAAAGTCTACCAGATTCATTATGTTGTAACTGTCTTTTATTTAAAATCATCCAGTGTGTGTGGCGTGTTATGGCAGCCGCAGTATCAATATGGTTTACGCTGTGCGACGTCTAGTTTCCTGCAAGAGGGCGTGGGTCGGAACATCTTAATGTCAGTTTAGAACCTGACACAGGCCTCGAAGTCATGGCAGAAAAACAAAATGTATTGTGGTGTACAAAGCATGCTACAGCAGAAAAAAACAATGTTTCAAACAATGAGACATGGCCACAGGGAGCGTCTGTTGTGATTTACAGTATAGTCAGTGGGCTACGATCATCCTCCTACAGTATAGGTGATGAAACCTTAAACTGGCCTCGTCAGTGGATCAATACGTGTATATTTAATAGGATCGTCCCACACGGGTAGCAGCTGCAGCAGTTTGACAGGTGAATTCAGTGACAGACAGGCTGTTCCGTTAGGAATGCTAGGAGGAATGCACGCTGTGCTATTCTGGGGAGCATTGTGACATGTCTCCCCGCACTGGACCCCAGCCACATCTATACTCATCGCGCCAGCATTGGTGCCTAGTTGAGTTCTATATTGGATGAAGTTAGTATAGCTTTTATAGTTTGTGATTTTCCTATTTTCCTCTGTTGGATGGTACAGAATAACGATGATAGCATGTTGGGCTGATAGATGTGAATGGACGTGGATCTGCTTCGGACTGTAGTATCTGTATCTGGTTTCAAGACACGCCACTATGAGCACATTTCCACCGAATGGTCAAAACACGGTCCTGTTGCACTAATTAAGGTCGTTCTGTTTCTACATAGGTTGCACAAGGTGATGGATATGGCTTTCTCTGACTTCTGCCCAGTTCCAACTAAAATTGGAACGATCACATGCGCAAAGCTGTAGAAATGGGAGCAGTTGCAAGATGCGTAGGGGCTGACTAAAACCAGGTTGGAATTTTTCTGTAGCAGACATGTTTGAAAAAAGGTGACGTGTTTCAAGATATGAGAGTGCCAGAAATATGATTGAGTAGTGGTTGTAATCATTAAAGGACTTGTCAGTAGAATCCAATGCAGGTATGTACTTGAATGGAAGCACTTGATTCCAAATCATTGGCATCATTTCTAGCAGACTGAGTAAGACTACACATCTGAAAACCTAGTGTACATTTTCTTACGACCTCAATCATCACATCATCTACTAATACTGTTTGTGATCCTTCTCAATCAGTCATCGCCTTCAGCTCAGTGGATATATCGCAGAACCTCTGCCATGGTATCGATACAGAATACGTTACAAGTACTATAGAAATATCTAGCTGGGGCAGTGAGGGAGTCGCAAATACCGCTTTCATACCACGTTCCTTAGCTGAATCAGTTTCAAAATTCAGCGATTTTATCACGAGGTTGCATTGTGGGCTATGTGTAACAGGAATGCTGGTCTGATAATACACATTCCTATGAGCACCATCTAGGTATTTGTCCGGAAAAACCACCTCACTCAGAGGTAATGTCATACCTAGGTTTATGGAGCCAGTATAGTTTTTAACATGCATACTTGTGTGCACCCGTAGATCCAAGACCACTTGTGGCAGTAACATACAGTAGTTGTTGCGATCGGGTTTTTTGACATCTGGACGATTATGTCTCTCTTTCCAAGACACAGTGGTAGCACTCGCAAGAAAAACTTATGAGACATGTCTACCCATCGCTGATTTTCTCTCAGTATTATTTCGTATCGTAGACAATCAGTTACTGATTAAGTACTATACTTAGTAGTTGTGGGGGATGTGTGATAGGTTCACCTTGAGCATCAGGCTTATAAAGTATGTGTTTGTGTTCCGACATGTGCAAAGGAGATGACGGTGGAATACTGTGATAGCAGAGGGAAGATTATGTGAAGTCATAAGAATGGTACATGTATTTCTATTTCCAGAGTCACAGCTGTCAGCAGGGTGCATTCCTGATATTTCGCTCACTGTCGAATGCTGTTCAGTTGAGACTGCGATTGTAACATTTAATTGTAAGTAGAATGATAAAACATATATGTGACCAGTTTTCTAGGATGATTCCGTGCATGCGTGGCCTGTGGTGGGAACAATTCACGTTTCCTGTTAACAGTAGGAGATGTCAGAATGGATAGGCCTGTTAGAGTGCAGGAATGTAGATGACTTAACCATGTTGTCCTCTAGGCGACCGAATAGCAAACTAATACTTAGTATGTGTTGGGCAGCTTTCGTGATGAAGTGGAAATATGAGAAGATTGAATATGGAGGTGCGTTTGCACTGGGCCATTATTCCCGCCCATGTAAATTGTTCAGCTGAGTGCTTCTGCACATGTCGCGCCTTTATTTAGTTGAGAGAAGATCGATTGTGGTGTGTGCATCTAGTGTGTGGAAGACACGTTAGCCGGTTCTTTAGACATGAGAAACACCTTAGTTGATCTTGTAAATTATAGGGATGATTTGGAATCTGTTACATTAACGCCATCGGTATTTGACAGTAGAAATATCAGTTTCCTCTATTCGTTTCTCATGTAAAGGTCCTCGCAGATGGGATAAGTGTTAAAGTTTTGGGTTTGCAGAGAAATAATTTTCGGTCTATATCTTCGGAAGTATGTTGTGCAAGCAATTGGTAGGCTACTGCTGTGTGCTTGATATCGAGAAGTACCGCGAAAGTTGTATAATATTATGGCGAACGATGCGAAAATACATGTATTCTTGTAATCCCAGAGTCTGGAGATGGGTGTAGAAAAGCAAGGAAGCAAGCGGGTCCGGACCAGAAAACGTAACGCGTTTGTGCCGAGGGGATACGAGCACAAATTTGTAGAACAGTTCTGAGCGTGACTTCGGACCTCTGAGGGTGCCCTGGCCACCTATCGAGAGTGGATGCCCACCCAACTTCGGAGTAAATATACAGGGTGTTACAAAAAGGTACGGCCAAACTTTCAGGAAACATTCCTCACACACAAAGAAAGAAAAGATGTTATGTGGACATGTGTCCGGAAACGCTTAATTTCCATGTTAGAGCTCATTTTAGTTTCGTCAGTATGTACTGTACTTCCTCGATTCACCGCCAGTTGGCCCAATTGAAGGAAGGTAATGTTGACTTCGGTGCTTTTGTTGACATGCGACTCATTGCTCTACATTACTAGCATCAAGCACATCAGTACGGAGCATCAACAGGTTAGTGTTCACCGCGAACGTGGTTTTGCAGTCAGTGCAATATTCACAAATGCGGAGTTCACAGATGCCCATTTGATGTATGGACTAGCACGGGGCAATAGCAGTGGCGCGGTACGTTTGTATCGAGACAGATTTCCAGAACGGAGGTGTCCCGACAGGAAGACGTTCGAAGCAATTGATCGGCGTCTTAGGGAGCACGGAACATTCCAGCCTATGACTCGCGACTGGGGAAGACCTAGAACGACGAGGACACCTGCAATGGACGAGGCAATTCTTCGTGCAGTTGACGATAACCCTAATGTCAGCGTCAGAGAAGTTGCTGCTGTACAAGGTAACGTTGACCACGTCACTGTATGGAGAGTGCTACGGGAGAACCAGTTGTTTCCGTACCATGTACAGCGTGTGCAGGCACTATCAGCAGCTGATTGGCCTCTATGGGTACACTTCTGCGAATGGTTCATCCAACAATGTGTCAATCCTCATTTCAGTGCAAATGTTCTCTTTACGGGTGAGGCTTCATTCCAATGTGATCAAATTGTAAATTGTCACAATCAACATATGTGGGCTGACGAGAATCCGCACGCAATTGTGCAATCACGTCATCAACACAGATTTTCTGTGAACGTTTGGGCAGGCATTGTTGGTGATGTTTTGATTCGGCCCCATGTTCTTCCACCTACGCTCAACGGAGCACGTTATCATGATTTCATACAGGATACTCTACCTGTGCTGCTAGAACATGTGCCTTTACAAGTACGACACAACATGTGGTTCATGCACGATGGAGCTCCTGCACATTTCAGGCGAAGTGTTCGTACGCTCCTCAACAACAGATTCGGTGACCAATGGATTGGTAGAAGCGGACCAATTCCATGGCCTCCACGCTCTCCTGACCTCAACCCTCTTGACTTTCATTTGTGGGGCATTTGAAAGCTCTTGTCTACGCAACCCCGGTACCAAATGTAGAGACTCTTCGTGGTCGTATTGTGGACGGCTGTAGTACAATACACCATTCTCCAGGGCTGCATCAGCACATCAGGGATTCCATGCGATGGAGGGTGGATGCATGTATCCTCAGTAACGGAGGACATTTTGAGCATTTCCTGTAACAAAGTGTTTGAAGTCACACTGGTACATTCTGTTGCTGTGTGTTTCCATTCCATGATT
Source organism: Schistocerca serialis cubense (assembly GCF_023864345.2). Lineage (NCBI taxonomy): Eukaryota > Metazoa > Arthropoda > Insecta > Orthoptera > Acrididae > Schistocerca > Schistocerca serialis. Next base: position 748,324,316 of record NC_064640.1, read on the forward strand.
AATGTGATTTGAAGAGAAGTAATAAAATGAGCTCTAACATGGAAAGTAAGCATTTCCGGACACATGTCCACATAACATATTTTCTTTCTTTGTGTGTGAGGAATGTTTCCTGAAAGTTTGGCCATATCTTTTTGTAACACCCTGTACATACTGTGCTGTCTGTCTTCATTGTATATATACGAATGATATAAAAGGGCTGACTTTGTATGGCACCGGACAGGAATTTTATGTTCACTGCATTGACGCAGTATTTGATGATATATTGATGGGTTTGAGATCAGTTTCATGTTCTAATTTTCAGGCTCCTGTCCTCAGTGGGAGAGCAGTGTAACTGAGTAAGAGTCTTTCCATATTTGACGATATGTTGGGTAGTTTGTAAGATTTAATTGCTGGCGCAATATGGCGATCTGTGTAAAATAACCACTGAATGTCTGGTCTGCAGAAACAAAAAAAAGTGGTGGAGGGTCCTTCCACACCTGCGGCATCAGTAATTCAGAGGATAAATTCGATAAGAGCTAATGATAATGCTCAATTCATTCACACCATTTGTGCTGGGATATAGGAGTCTCTACATAACGGTGAGAACATTTGTGTATGTTGAAAGCAGGAGGGGTAAGATGTGATGGACAGGGTGCCACATTAGGACCGTGAGGCAGACTGTGCTCGACGTTATTCTGCGCTATTTTTGTAAACAGGTTCTGTTAGGGCAAGAATTTCCCTGCATACAACCTGAAACATCAAGAAAGCGAGCGTTAACTATTACTGGGACACTATACAATTTCCTAGAGGTCAGCTCGATTCTGATTTTACATAGCCATGTGACATCAGTATAAAATGGAGAATCTTGTTAGATGTGCTTGTGATGGCTTGTAGCTATGCAAGCATTTTGCAGCTTGAGTCAGTCACGCTGGGCGGCTAAGCACAGTTAGATGCATCTTGCATGTCGTGCTGGGAACAATGCACCCTGTGATATTCAGTGACATCAGTATCCCCAGGTATTGGATCAGTAATGGTAAAACACACGTCCAGTCACGTCAGCAATGGTGCTAGGTGAACACGTATTTCAAGAGGAATTTCTCAGTTACCAAGTATGAAAGGGATGTCGCCACCTCATGCTTGCGGACCCGAACAGGCACCTGTGTGTGATTTGACAGCTGACGGCCACGTCACTTCACAGGGCTGCTGGTAGCCTCCTGTGTGGTTTAGTGGACAGGGTGTGGCGGACGGTGTTTGTGCATGTTGATTGCGTGTCTGTTGCATTATTTTGCAAGCAGTTCTGTAGGCTGTACTATGCGCTATTTGGACAGTTTACAATTTGATTTCGTGTCTGCACATCTGTGTACCGCATTATTTAGGAGGAGTTTGCATGCCTGTACTGAAATTATTTCGGTAATTTAGGAGTTGTTTGTGTGTCTGCAGAGCGTTATGTAGGAGTAGTTTACAAGTCTGTGGGCTGTGTGGCATGAGCCCAAGCATATCAGAGCGTGTGTTCTGTATCAGTGTGATAAATATACTTCATCCCGAAATAAATTATTCCAAAATAAATAAAGTACACTCGTTACTTTCTCTCTCCAGCAGCCCAGCGCAGGCTGAATCATTTCTGCACCATTTTCCCCCTCCAGACCACCATCTTGGATTATGTCACAGGAGGGATGACAGCACCCTCTGGTGGCAGTACTGTGTACTAGGTGAGTTGGACTCTAGATCATGTGGTGGAGACACTGTCTGCAAAATAAAGACTTATGTCCAGCACAGGCAGAGTCCTTTTCCTGCCATTTCCCCCACCCCAGACCGTCATCTTAGATTACATCAGGGAATGGACAACAGCGCTCTCTGGTCATGGTACTGTGTACTAGAGTGAGACCTCGTGGTGAACACACTGTTTCCCGCCGTCTTGGATAATGGTACTTGCATCATCAGCTGACGTCATGGCAGCCATCTTGGATAATGTCACAGATGAGAGCGCCCTCTGTCAGAGGTACTGTGTACTAGGTCAGTTGGAGTCCGGACCCCATGGCGACCACACTGTTTTCCACCATTTCTCCCCACCATCTTGGATTACATCAGAGGAGGGATGACAGCACCTTCTGGTGGTGGTACTGAGTACTAGATCACTTCGAGTCTGGACCCCTTGGCGACCACACTGGATGGTGGTAGTGCCTCTAATTGTTTAAATAAAATAGTGCATGCGAAATAATAAAGACTTATGTCAAACACAAGTCGAGTCCTCTTCCCGCCTATCCCTAGGAAGGGGTGGTGGTCGGGTAACTTAGGTTAGTGGAGGGGGCCCAACTGGTATTTCTGTCCCGCCATTTCCTTAGGTTAGTAGAGATAGCCCAAGTGACCATTCTTTATTGTCAAAGTTCAAACTTGGCACCAGTTCATAGGAGGAGGTAGCAGTCGGGAGACTTAGGTTAGTGGAGGTAGTCCAAGTGACCTGTCTTCCCGCCATTTTCTTAGGTTAGTAGAGGTAACCATGGTGTGATGCATTGTCCTGATGGACTTTGAACTTCCTGCTAATCCATAGGAGGAGGTTGTTGTCCAGTGACTTGGATTAGTGGAGATAGCCCAAATGAACTATCTTCCTGCGATTTTCTTAGGGTAGTAGAGATAACTGTGATGCGATGCATTATCATGTTGGAATTTGAACTTCCAGCCATTTTTCTTGGGGAGGGGGGTTAGGTTAATGGAAGTAACCCAACTGACCTATCCTCCCACCAAAATTCAAACTTCCCACCAAATTCCGCCATCTTGGATGATGTCACGGCCGCCGTCTTGGATGGCGTCATCGGCACCATCTTGGATACATGTGGCAACAATGTAGAGTGGCTCAGACCATAGGGTGCCCCAATACTGTAAAGGTATGAAGCAACTGAGAGAGCTCTACTGTATCCTGACTGCACATTCAATCACCAACACAAATGCAACCCACCAAATGTTTTAGTTGCTCCAATGTATGACTGAAAAATAAATGAAAACAATACTATCATTGGTACAGCAATTGACGGTACTGTGGCAACGGTACGTCCCTTTGCAAACGTCAACGACCATCTATCGCCAGTGCTGATGGCATATTCACGCCAATCTGCTGTGACGGTAAGTCGGACGTACGTAGTCGCATGTGAAGAACAAGAATCTCCCTCGTCAGGACTCGGATGCTGTGATGCCCAATCCAACGTCTGTACTCAGAATTGTCGACATCCAAAACAAGCGACCTTTCTCCTTCCATACCCAAATCAAGAGCGTCTATATTCAAGTGTCCCTACTCCCGAATCTGCTGTTTGCGCCGTTCTCGTCGCAACCGCAAATCGGGAAAAATATTAGTGGTTTCCGCCAATAGCGTCAAAATTGCCAAGTTTAATAAATTCCCACCACAGAATGTCTCCGTATGCGAGCCAATCAGAGTACATCTTCTTCACCAGTTTGCTATTGAAATTCCCGTCTGATATCAATAGGCGATGGGCGAATTAGAGCATTGTTTATACACTCCTAAATTTCCAGAAGCCTAACCAACGCGACGGGAACTCCACGAGGCTTCCTCTCCCATCGCGTAGGTCCAGACTTCCAAGACCTGTGATTTTTCACCATATATTCTTAGGTTGCAGCCAGCACTTGAGACTACCACCCTCAGCTCTCTACAGACACGAACCGTGCCAAATACTGCGAACCCTGTCTTAGCTTGATTCATAGGGGAGTTCGGTGAGCCCTCTCAGTTGGCTCCTTGACATGCATAAGCTGGAACAAAGCCTCTGAGTGCCATGTCGTCTCCCGTGTTGCTTTCAAAGTTCTGTGCGAACTGAGTGATTCTCACGCTTTCTTAGAGCAGAATTACAATCCTCGACCGACAGCCACTGCAGTTTTATAAAATACATTCCCTAGCATCAACAACGTTATGTGGGCTTTTAGCATGCTGAAACGAAAGTGTCCTGCTTATCGCCATTCGTGACAAGGCGCAGATGGATTTTGCGTATAAATGGAAGGAGGCAAGCCAGACGGCTTGAAACCTTTCAAAATTGACAAATCTAGGAAAGATTTATCAAATAAAATTAGTGAGCGAATTGATGAGCTAACCAATCTTGCGATGAATTAAGAAAGGAAGTTACAACAGAAATGGCCGAACTGAACCCTGAATTGCTGTACTGGAAAATTACGTTAATGTCTAGGAACTTGGGTACTGACGGCGGCAAATTAAATATTCAGCAGGAAACATTAGGAAATATTTTTTGTGATGAAAATAAAATACAAGAAAATGACGATGAAATGGAAAAATGGATAAGAAGTACATAAGTAAATCGACTTGTGACAAAGATAATACTAATCATCTTGTGGTGTTGCGGTTCTTCTTGTTGTGTCCATGCTTGCTGCGAAAACAGGAACGAGGAATTCCGCCTTATGCAAGACGCCTCTCTTTCTGTTTCGTTTCACCCAAACATGTTTCAACACTTTTTGTGCTATCTTCAGTGGGTTATATATTATTTTCTAACTTACATGATGCTATTGGACATTTTATTTTGGTAGCTATTCTGCTACACAGTCTACAACTTCAAATGGTTTGGATATTGTGGTGCTTTCTGATATGTCGTTGGCGAAGTGAATAGGCTGATTTCGTGACCTATGATAGCTTGACACTGAAAAAGTGCAGTGTCAAGCACCATAGGTCATGAAATGAGCCTATTCACTTCGCCAACAACATATTGTGGGCCGGGAGTCCCCAATTCGGCGAAATTCGGCCGCCGAGGGCAAGCACTTTATTGCATTCGACGCCACATTGGGCGACTTGCGCGTCGGAGATGGAGATGAAATGATGATGAGGACAACATCCAGTCCCTGAGCGGAGAAAATCTCCTGCCCCAGCCGGGAATCGAACCCGGGCGCCTTGGCGTGGCGTGTTCGCCAAGGGTCGTTGTATTTGTTCGTGGCGGACGCCCTATGACGCTTGTTCAGTTTCATCGTTGATCCAGTAAATCAGTTTTTTTTATTACAGAGGGCAGCCAACCCCCTGACCGCCCACGCTGACTACCGTGCCGGCATCTACATCTACATCTACATCTGCATCCATACTCCGCAAGCCACCTGACGATGTCTGGCGGAGGGTACCATGAGTACCTCTATCGGTTCTCTCTTCTATTCCAGTCTCGTATTGTTCGTGGAAAGAAGGATTGTCGGTATGCCTCTGTGTGGGCTCTAATCTCTCTGATTTTATCCTCATGGTCTGTTCACGACATATACGTAGGCGGGAGCGATATACTGCTTGACTCCTCGGTGAAGGTACGTTCTCGAAACTTCAACAAAAGCCCGTACCGAGCTACTGAGCGTCTCGCCTGCAGAGTCTTCCACTGGAGTTTATCTATCATCTCCGTAACGCTTTCGCGATTACTAAATGATCCTGTAAAGAAGCGCGCTGCTCTCCGTTGGATCTTCTCTATCTCTTCTATCAACCCTATCTGGTACGGGTCCCACACTGCTGAGCAGTATTCAAGCAGTGGGCGAACAAGCGTACTGTAGTCTACTTCCTTTGTTTTCGGATTGCATTTCCTTAGGATTCTTGCACTGAATCTCAGTCTGGCATCTGCTTTACCGACGATCAACTCTATATGATCATTCCATTTTAAATCACTCCTAATGCGTACTCCCAGATAATTTATGGAATTAACTCCTTCCAGTTGCTGACCTGCTATATTGTAGCTAAATGATAAGGGATCTTTCTTTCTATGTATTTGCAGCACATTATACTTGTCTACATTGAGATTCAATTGCCATTCCCTGCACCATGCGTCAATTCGCTGCAGCTCCTCCTGCATTTCAGTACAATTTTCCAATGTTACAACCTCTCGATATACCACAGCATCATCCACAAAAAGCCTCAGTGAACTCCCGATGTCATCCTTAAGGTCATTTATGTATATTGTGAATAGCAACGGTTCTACGACACTCCCCTGCGGCACACCTGAAATCACTCTTACTTCGGAAGACTTCTCTCCATTGAGAATGACATGCTGCGCTCTGTTATCTAGGAACTCTTCAATCCAATCATACAATTGGTCTGATAGTGCATATGCTCTTACTTTGTTCATTAAACGACTGTGGGGAACTGTATCGAATGCCTTGCGGAAGTCAAGAAACACGGCATCCACTCGGCTAACGGGGCGGACAGCAAGAGCCGTATTGTACTGGAACACAGAGCGCCAGTGGGGATTCACCTACAACGCTGGGAGCCAAGAAGCGAATCTTTTATTATTTATATCTACTGTTTGGATATTAATATACAGCTCTAACCGTGCAGATAACGTTACTTGCACTGAAAACTTGTTAATATTAATTTCAAAGTCACTCAATTCATTAGGAAACGCTAATTAGGAATTTTAGTTACTGTCTGTGCTTATTCATGGAATGGATGGACCTATCACAAGCGCGTCCTGAAAGGGCAGGCGCCAAACTACTAAGATAACTCGCTACTGGTCTACGATCGGTTTCCAAGGAGGTAATGCATGACTCTGTGTACGAAATCTGATCTTATGTACAGACGGTACAGTTTGTTACAATATTGCCTCGGATGACGTACTTGTGTTATGTTGTGTTAATCGAAGACTGTCTACGATTGGTTTTCGAGGTGGCAACACGCGAACTAGTGTGTGAAGGACAACCGCGTATAAAGGCGGAATTAATTGTTAAAGTTGCTTCGGAAAACATATTTGCAGATTCTAAAATTGCGTGAAGCATTTTGTGTCTTTTGCGGTGCTCGGGAACTAATTATTATTGATCAGGAATCTTGTTATAAATCTTAACGGTAGACTGGCTCTAGAAATCGTTTTACTAATTTCGCGATTGGACAAATAAAACAGAATTAGTTGGCATCGTAACATTTTAAGATTCTCATTAAAACTACCTACTTGCCACATTATTATGCAGTGTTTATTGCACAAGTGTTAGAACTCGAGACTGATGGAGATGAAACCAACTGGGGCAACATCTACAAGACGAAAGGTAAGCAAATTGGCTGCAAATCAGTTTGGAGAAGTGGGAGCAGATGCACTGGACCTCCATGAGTAAATCATACGTATCATCACTATGCGTCCCTGTGTACAAATATGGCAGACGTTATTTCGAACATTCATGCCCCCGTCTGCTGTGATAGTGTTATAGGGTCCGCCGTCTTCTCTAACCCTTGACGAATAGACGAATCACGGATACATGTACACCGGTATCGACTAAAAATTTACATTATTTCCCATTTACAAAATGGTTCAAATGCCTCTGAGCACTATGGGACTCAACATCTGAGGTCCTCAGTCCCTAGAATTAGAACTACGTAAACCTAACGAACATAAGGACATCACACACATCCATGCCCGAGGCAGGATTCGAACCTGCGACCGTAGTGGGCGCGCGGTTCCAGACTGAAGCGTCTAGAACCGCTCGGCCACGACGGCCGGCTGCTTTCTATTCCCTCACTCGTTTGCCTCATGGCCAAAACGCCCACGTCTGTAACATTGCGGTTAATTTCACTGCACCTTCAAATGCCCTTTCTTTCCACAACAATAACAATTCTTTCAGATGCAAAAATTTGTTTGTCATTGCATAGTCGTGTAGTAATATCTATTTTCTGCAAATGCATGGCAACACGTTGTGCTCTAGCCAAATTCTCGGGATTTTCCATTCGTCGTTTGCTCGAAACCTCCGCTGGAATTGCCCGCAAAAACACTACAGCTGTGTTTTCTGACTTTCTGAGTATGACGCGATCCGTTTCTGGATTCCCAGTGTTTGTGCAGTTACTTTATGGATTCTGTCCGAAACAGTCCGGCAGTCTCATTTGCGTTGCGTGTTCAACCCAATCAACTTTTCTCTAAAAAAACTAGTACTGTTTTGCTTACTGTATCTCTGACGCAATCCTTCCGCTAATTGTACAAATGTGGTTGCCTCGGTCAGCGTTTCATGATACGTCACGTGTGTCTTGACTTCACCCCTAAGGCGTAATTTGGTCATCCGCAGAGTAGTTTCATCTGATAAATTACTCATTCCAGCTGCAGCCAATACACCATTAATGAATACCGTTATGTCCTTTGTTGTTTTGCCGGAGATTAAGTTAGCTGCTGAAGGGTATACTGAAAAGTGGCGCATTGCTACTGTTGACTTAAATTCACTCGAACACGACTATGGTTCTTGCGCAGCCCCCATTATACTTTACTGAAACTGCGTGCTTCCAACCGAGCAACATACATCAAATAAGAAGAATACAACTTACAATGTCCGGAAGTAGAGCCAACTACGTCTTTTGCCTGATCATCGCCCAGAGACACTCGCTACACTCGTGTTCTGCATGACCGTACCGGCTACAAGTAGGAAAATATATGGTAAAAACTTACTGCATTGCTCACTATAACCCGCTAAATTACAAACAGTAAATCTCATTGGTACCAAACATGCCTCTTTACAATTTCCTCTGAATTCTAATAAATCTACAGGTTCTGTAGGTTTCACGAAAGGTACTTTGGACAAAAAACGTCCATCAGTACGCCTAAACACTGCCATATCAGAACAAGAGGAAGAGAAAATGTCTTTTGCGCATATCACATTGCGGTTACTACTGCCATTTATGAACGTCGTAGATGCAGACCACTGTCCCCAAATTCCAGGCACCGAAGTAGATCACTTCGAATGCCAAATCCTCTGATGACGGCGATGGAGGCATGCTTCTGATATCAACTTACAGACGGCCGAGCGGAGACACCTCAGGGTGAAGTCAGGATAACTGTTGGGAACCTGTGAAGTACCAACAACGCTAGTAAAAGAACATTAAATTTCAATCATTTATTCTCAATGTTTACAAGTCGCCGTTCTTCCGCATCAGCCATGACTGTTGGTCAATTAGATGCGTGTTAGATTTCACACTGAAGAGCCAAAGAAACTGGTACACCTGCCTAATATCGTGTAGGGCACGCGCGAGCACGCAGAAGTGCCGCAACACGACGTGGCATTGACTTGACTGTCTACAGTAGTGCTGGAGGGAACTGACATCATGAGTCCTGGAGGGCTGTAAGAGTACGAAAGGGTGGAGATCTCTTCTGAACAGCACGTTGCAAGACATCCCAGATGGGCTCAATAATGTTCATATCTGGGGCGGTTGGTTGCCAGCGAAAGTGTTTAAATACAGAAGAGTGTTCCTGGAGCCACTCTGTAGCAATTCTGGATGTGTGGGGCGTCGCATTGTTCTGCTGGAATTGCCCAAGTCCGACGGAATGCACAGTGGACGTGAATGGATGCTTATGTACGTGTCACCCGTCAGTGTCGTATCTAGGCGTTTCACGGGTCCCATATCACTCCAACTGCACACGCTCCACACCATTAAAGAGCCTGCTGACATGCAGGGTCCATGGATTCATGAGGTTATCTCCATGCCCGTACACATCCATCCGCTCGATATAATTTGAAACGAGACTCATCCGACCAGGCAACATGTTTCCAGTCATCAACAGTCCAATGTCAGTGTTGACGGTCGCAGTTGAGGCGTAAAGCTTTGTGTCGTGCAGTCATCAAGGATTCACGAGTGGACCTTCGGCTTCGAAAGCCCATATCGATGATGTTTCGTTGAATGGTTCGCACGCTGACACTTGTTGATGGCCCAGCATTAAATTCTGCAGCAATTCGCGGAAGGGTTACACTTCCGTCACGTTGAACGACTCTCTTCAGTCGTCGTTGGTCCCTTTCTTGCGGGATCTTTTTCCGGCCGCAGCGATGTCGGAGATTTGATGTTGTACCGGATTCCTGATATTCACGATACACTCGTGAAATGGTCGTGCGGGAAAATGCCGACTTCATCGTTACCTCGGAGATGCTGCGTCCCTTCGCTCGTGCGCTGTCTATAACAGCACGTTCAAACTCACTTAAATTGATAACCTGCTATTGTAGCACCAGTAACCGATATAACAACTGCGCCCGACACCTGTTGTCTTACATACACTATGTGATCAAAAGCATCCGGACACGCCCTGAAACATACGTTTTTGATATTAGGTGCATTGTGCTGCCACCTACTACCAGGTACTCCATATCAGCGACCTCAGTAGTCATTAGACACCGTGAGAGAGTAGAATGGGGCGCTCCGCAGAAGTCACGGACATCGAACGTGGTCAAGTGATTGGGTGTCACTTGTGTCATACGTCTGCAAGCGACATTGTCACACTCCTAAACATCCATAGGTCCACCGTTTCCGATGTGATAGTGAAGTGGGAACGTGAAGGGACACGTACAGCACTAAAGCGTACAGGCCGACCACGTCTGTTAATTGATAGAGAGACAGCTGACAGTTGAAGAGGGTCGTAATGTATCCAGACCATCACACATGAATTCCAAACTGCATGATGATCCACTGCTAGTACTATGACAGTTAGGCGGGAGGTGATAAAACTTGGATTTCATGGTCGAGCGGCTGCTCATGAGCCACACATCACGCTGGTAAGTGCCAAAAGACGCCTCGTTTGGTGTAAGGAGAGTACACATTGGACAATTGAACTGTTGAAAAACGTTGTGTGAAGTGATGAATCACGGTACACAATGTGGCGATCCGATGGCAGCGTGTGGGTACGGCGAATGCTCGGTGACCGTCATCTGCCAGCGTGTGTAGTGCCAATAGTAAAATTCGAAGGCGGTGGTGTTATGGTGTGGTCGTGTTTTTCATGGAGGGGGCTCGCACCCCTTGTTGTTTTGCGTGGCACTGTCACAGCACAGGCATACATTGATGTTTTAAGCAGCTTCTTGCTTCCCACTGTAGAAGTGCAATTCGGGGATGGCGATTGCACCTTTCAACACGATAGAGCACCTGTTCATAATGCACGGCCTGTGGCGGAGTAATAGACGGGCCTACACAGAGTCCTGACCTGAATTCTATAAAGGACCTTTGGGATGTTTCGGAACCCCGACTTCGTGCCCGTCCTCACGGACCGACATCGATACCTCTTTTCAGTGCAGCACTCCGTGAAGAATGGGGTACCATTCCGAAGAAACCTTCCAGCACCTGATTGAACATATGCCTGCGAGAGTGGAAGCCGTCATCAAAGCTAAGGGTGGGCCAACACCATACTGAATTCCAGCTTTACCGATGGAGGGCGCCACGAACTTGTAAGTTATTTGCAGCCAGGTGTCGGGATACTTTTGATCACACAGTGTAGGTGTTGCCGACCGTAGCGCCATATTCTGCTTGTTACATATCTCTGTATTTGAATACGCATTCCCATACCAGTTTCTTTGGCGCTTCAGTGTGGCTGTCATCTGTCCAGTCAGCTCCGCGGTTGCATGCCCAGGCGACGTTTAGCGATCCCAATGCAGCGGCGGGTTGCCGGCGGGCAGGCCCGCCCATTCCCCAGATCGAAGTGGCCCCAGGCTCTGTCTCTGACACGACTTGAGTTCGCCTGTGGCAATGTGAATGAGTTTTAATAAATTTTTTGTAGTTGCTACCCCTTATTATTATGGGTCATAGCAGACCTCTCACAGAGCCGAAAGGAATTATTGTCATATGTAGTGGCACAAAGGTTGGTGTCCCAACACTCATGTATGCCACAAGAACTGAAATTGAGATTAAAGAAAAACAGTAGCACTGCCACAGTTGAATTCTAACACCATTCCAAATATGAGCGATATAGGTGTCAGTGTCAGTAGCACTAACCAACAGCTGAAACTGCAAAAACTGGACAAAGCTCTAGTTTCCAATGGAATACCTATTAGATACTGTACAGGATTTGTAGCTGAATTAGCCCCTCTTTTAACAATAACATTCTATAGATCACGCCAACAAAAATTTTTGTCCGATAGTTGGAAGGAAGCGTAAGGCACATCTGTCTACAAGAAGAGTGGTAGATGTGATCCACAGAACTGCCACCCATAGACTCTTAGAACATGTTCTGAGCTGAAACATAATAAGGTATCTGGAACAGGATGACCTTGACCATGCAAATTAGCATGGGCTCAGAAAATATTTGTCATGCTAACTCCAACCTGCGCTTTTCTCACATGACATCGTGAAAGCTATAGATCTAGACAGTCAAGTGTATACAGCATTTCTTGACTTCTGAAAAACACTTGATTCGCGCTACACCGACACTTGCTAACGAAAGTACAATGTTATGGAGTATCATACAAAATATGTGGGTGTACAGAGAATCTTTTTCTAGAGAGAAAACAATATGTTATCTTAGACGGAGATCTATCAACAGATGTACCAGTAACTTCAGGTATGCTCCAGGGAAGTGTGGTGGACCATTGCTGTTCATGTAGTATATTAATGACGTGGCACACAAGTGTAGTAGTAACCTCAGCCATTTGGCAAATTATGCAGCTGCCTATAATGAAGTATTGTCTAAAAATATACGTAAAAATTTTGCCGGCCGGAGTGGCCGAGCGGTTCTAGGCGCTTCAGTCTGGAACCGCGAGACCGCTGCGGTCGTAGGTTCGAATCCTGCCTCGGGCGTGGATGTGTGTGATGTCCTTGGTTTAGTTAGGTTTAAGTAATTCTAAGTTCTAGGGGACTGATGACTTCAGCAGTTAAGTCCCATATGCTCAGAGCCATTTGAACCATTTTTTTTTGTAAAAGTTATCAGTCACATCTTGAGAAGATTTCATAGTTGTGCAAAGATTGCCAAGTTACTTTAAAATTTCAGGAATGTAAAACAGTTCTCTTAAAAAAACGAAAGAAAGTAGTAATCTGTGATTGAATATCAATGGTCTACGGTTCCAATCATTCAAATAATGGATGTCTTGCTGAAACAATCAGTAGGCATATGAAATAGAATAGTCACAAAGGTTCAGTTGTTGGTAAAACTGATGGCAGACTTTAGTAAATTGGTATAATAGAAAGAAAATGCAATCATTCCACAACGGAGATTGCTTTCAAATCATTCGTCTGACACACCATAGAACTGCTGATCATGTGTGTGGGATCCATACCAAATAGAACTAAGAGGGGATACTGAACATATACAAGGATGTGTAGCACGAATGTTCACAGATACGAGTATGTTTAACTGCTGAGAGTGTGTCATGGAGATGCTAAAAAAATTAACTGGCAGGTGCTTTATCATAGACGTTGACTGTCCTGTGAAAGCATAATTACACTACTGGCCATTAAAATTGCTACACCACGAAGACGACGTGCTACAGACGCGAAATTTAACAGACAGGAAGAAGATGCTGTGATAGGCAATTGAATAGCTTTTCAGAGCATTCACACAAGGTTGGCGCCGGTGGCGACACCTACAACGTGCTGACATGAGGAAAGTTTCCAACCGATTTCTCATACACAAACAGCAGTTGACCGGCGTTGCCTGGTGAAACGTTGTTGTGATGCCTCGTGTAAGGAGGAGAAATGCGTACCATCACGTTTCCGACTTTGATAAAGGTCGGATTGTAGCCTATCGCGTTTGCGGTTTATCGTATCGCGACATTGCTGCTCGCGTTGGTCGAGATCCAATGACTGTTAGCAGATTATGGAATCAGTGGGTTCAGGAGGGTAATACGGAACGCCATGCTGGATCCCAACGGCCTCGTATCACTAGCAGTCGAGAAGACAGGCATCTTATCCGCATGGCTGTAACGGATCGTGCAGCTACGTCTCGATCCCTGAGCCAACAGATGGGGATATTTACAAGACAACAACCATCTGCACGAACAGTTCGACGACGTTTTCAGCAGCATGGACTATCAGTTCGGAGACCATGGCTGCGGTTACCCTTGACGCTGCATCACAGACAGGAGCGCCTACGATGATGCACTCAACGACGAACCTGGGTGCACGAATGGCAAAACGTCATTTTTTCGGATGAATCCAGGTTCTGTTTACAGCATCATGATGGTCACATCCGTGTTTGGCGACATCGCGGTGAATGCACATTGGAAGCGTGTATTCGTCATCGCCATACTGGCGTATCACTCGGCGTGATGGTATAGGGTGCCATTGGTTACACGTCTCGATCACCTCTTGTTCGCATTGACGGCACTTTGAACAGTGGACGTTACATTTCAGATGTGTTACGACCCGTGGCTCTACCCTTCATTCGATCCGTGCGAAACCCTACATTTCAGCAGGATAATGCACGACCGCATGTTACAGGTCCTGTACGGGCCTTTCTGGATACAGAAAATGTTCGACTGCTGCCCTGGCCAGCACATTTTCCGGATCACTCACCAATTGAAAACGTCTGGTCAATGGTGGCCCAGCAACTGGCTCGTGACAATACGCCAGTCACTACTCTTGATGAACTGTGGTATCGTGTTGAAGCTGTATGGGCAGTTGTACCTGTACACGCCATCCAAGCTCTGTTTGACTCAATGCCCAGGCGTATCAATGCCATTATTACGGCCAGAGGTGGTTGTTCTGGGTACTGATTTCTCAGGATCTATGCACCCAAATTGTGTGAACATGTAGTCACATGTCAGTTCTAGTATAATATATTTGTCCAATGAATACCCGTTTATCATCTGCATTTCTTCTTGGTGTAGCAATTTTAATGGACAGTAGTGTACAAAGTTTCAAGAACCAATATTAAATAGGATACCCTCCTCCTCCCTCCTCTGCACACAGGCTCTGGTTCAACTGGCTCTGAGCACTATGGGACTTGACATCTATGGTCATCAGTCCCCTAGAACTTAGAACTACTTAAACCTAATTAACCTAAGGACATCACACAACACCCAGTCATCACGAGGCAAAGAAAATCCCTGACACCGCCGGGAATCGAACCCGGGAACCCGGGCGCGGGGAGCGAGAACGCTACCGCACGACCACGAGCTGCGGACAATGTACACACAGGCATTTGCTATCATTTTTCCCACGTTCCATATGCAAATGGAAAAGGAAGAAACATTAATTTGTTATGCAATGTGAAATACATTCTTCCATGCACTTCACAGTGGTTTGCAGAGCATAGATGCAGATGTTGTCTAAAGCAGAGGAAACAGAACATTGTTTTACATTATCACACTTTTAGAAATTAACTAATATCTCATTCATCTAAACCACCCTAAAATGTTGATCATGTGTGTGAGATCCATACTAAATACGATTAATTGGGGAAACTGTAACCGTAAAGTACATTGCGCAACATAATTAAAGGATCACGTTTTCGAAACCTCTTAATTGTTTCCATTGCAACACCTTAGTTTGAAATTTGGCTCAATAGTGGCTACAGCCTTCTTCCATAATGGTCACGGTCGGGCGCGGCGGCGCTGCAAACAGCGAGGTATCGACACATGCGGAAGGCCACAGTTTGGAAGTTCACGTGAGCTGTAATGTGAGTTAATTATGTCACCTCAGTTCTGCCCAACGCCATCGTGGACGTGTCACAGTCCCTCTTATCCACATTTCACCCATTCTTTTGATGTCTATGCGATGGAGTTTAAAAGTGTGAGGCCCAGCGTTGAAATTACGCGGTTTTCATTATGGGCTGCCGAGGAAAGCACTTCAGACACACAGCGGCCAAGAACCGAAACGAAAAGGCTTCTTTGGGTGGCATGTTGTTGTTGTTGTTGTGGTCTTCAGTCCTGAGGCTGGTTTGATGCAGCTCTCCATGCTACCGTATCCTGTGCAAGCTTCTTCGTCTCCCCGTACTTACTGCATCCTACATCCTTCTGAATCTGCTTAGTGTATTCATCTCTTGGTGTCCCTCTACGATTTTTACCCAGCACGCTGCACTCCAATGCTAAATTTGTGATCCCTTGTTGCCTCAGAACATGTCCTACCAATCGGTCCCTTCTCCTTGTCAAGTTGTGCCGCAAACTCCTCTTCTCCCCAATTCTATTCAATACCTCCTCATTAGTTATGTGATATACCCATCTAATCTTCAGCATTCTTCTGTAGCACCACATTTCGAAAGCTTCTGTTCTCTTCTTGTGCAAACTATTTATCGTCCATGTTTTACTTCCATACATGGCTACACTCCATACAAATACTTTTAGAAACGACTTCCTGACACTTAAATCTATACTCGATGTTAACAAATTTCTCTTCTTCAGAAACACTTTCCTTGCCATTGCCAGGTAACATTTTAAATCTTCTCTACATCGACCATCATCAGTTATTTTGCTCCCCAAATACCAAAACTCCTTTAATACTTTAAGTGTCTCATTTCCTAATCTAATTCCCTCAACATCACCCATCTTAATTCGACTACATTCCATTATACTTGTTTTGCTTTTGTTGATGTTCGTCTTATTCCTCCTTTCAAGACACTGTCCATTCCGTTCAACTGCTCTTCCAAGTCCTTTGCTGTCTCTGACAGAATTACAATGTCATCGGCGAACCTCAAAGTTTTTATTTCTCCTCCATGGATTTTAATACCTACTCGGAATTTTTCTTTTGTTACCTTTACTGCTTGCTCAATATACAGATCGTATAACATCGGGGGAGAGGCTACAACCCTGTCTCACTCCCTTACCAACCACTGCTTCCCTTTCATGTCCCTCGACTCTTATAACTGCCATCTGGTTTCTGTACAAATTGTAAATAGCCTTTCGCTCCCTGTATTTTTGCACTGCCACCTTTAGAATTTGAAAGAGAGTATTCCAGTCAACATTGTCAAAAGTTTTCTCTAAGTCTGGCATAAAGGGTATCAATGAGACACCGCTTTTCCTGAGGCGTTGGGTCTCTGACTTTTCACAGTCCAAAACGGCAGTTCGCAGTGCGATGAGCACTAGGAAGAATCTGACATCCTTTGACAGCGCTGACACCCTTGGACGTTTCGACTCTTCTCTAAGGACATTGTGGGACTGCATCCCCATTGAACGTGATCACACCCCTTTGGAGTGCAGTTAGACCGCAAATTTTGCTCCCGTGTACAGGTTGGAACCAGTAGGGATCGTTGAAAACCATTCGACGAATTTTGAACGTGAATCGAAGCAGTAAAGGATGCTTATGCTTTTTCCACTCTCGTTTTCTCCGTTCTTCTGTAGAGTGATCACGCGGAAATTCAACATCAAAATTTGCGTGAATAAAACGAAAATTATTCGAACGACCTGAATTGCGTTTCATCTGATTTACATCCAGTCCACATAACGTAGCTATCTTGCAGGTCCTCTTATATCTTTGCAGTACAGTCGTATGACTATACAAAATGAATACCACAGGAGATCCCTAGAGAACATTGTTTTTTAAGGTAATCAGTCCACATGTAAATCAAAATCATGATGTTGCAAATATGAGGAAACGTGTCATTAGAGACGAGACAATCCGTAAAGCTTGTAAATTCAATTTTGTTACAGAAGTGACATTCAAGATCATTACCACAATAACTAGAATTTGAGTTAACTAATTCCATCACATAAATCAATCCAGCGATCTTTAGGCAAAATTAAATACTTTTTGAACAAGATATTTTGAGACAGTATCTGGATTCGCTAAGTTCTCTGACAATTCGGAGTATTTTTGCTCTTTAAAGAGTTTTTTCACACGTGTGAAACGTCGTTTCTGATACGAGTTGTTTGTCAAAAAAGTGGATGTTGAACTAACCTGTTAAAAGCAGCACGATTAACAGCGGCAAGCGCTCTATGAAAACCTCAAAATTAACATCGTATCACTTGTAATTTCTTAGTACTCATGATTGAGCAATTATTTGTCCACGCATCTGAACTTTAAACGACACGACTAACTTTTTTGTTCTCTATCTGGATTGAAATCAAGCACCTATAGCCATTATAACTAAGCAAAGTTTTCGTGCCTGACCGAGACTCGATCACAGCAACGCTCGTCACTGGTGACTAGGCATAAAGAGTGGTGAAATATCGAAGTTTTCGTCAGTATCAGTTAGCAAATCTAAACTCAAAAAATTTTGTCTACTGTCTGGAATCCTGTGAAGACTTATCTCCCTGTTAACCAACCACGGAAAACGTTTAATATAATCTCAAATAACAAAGTTAGCACCTGTTTAAAACGAAGTTCCGTGATGTAAAGTTTTGAGACGGAGACTCGAACCTAGCATGTAATCAGACAGTAAACTGAGTAAAATCAGATGTTAGATATCGAATTTTTTTCATCAGCTAGGAGATATCTGAATCTGAAATGTGGATACAATTTTTTAGCCCGATCGGGAAACGAACCCGGCGTCCATCGCCTTTGTTTTCTGTCCACGAATTGCTTTCTCACCAGTAGTGAGATGTGTGAGTGCTTCACTAGAAATAACGGCTCCTATCATTACTGTCGACAACACACGAAGAGACATTAAAAATGAAAATTATTTGTCACTAGTGGTTCAGAATTCATATGCTGGGCTTCAAATGAAACCCTGAATATTTTTGTGCCAGGCCATGATTCGAACCCACATTTGTGCCTTTCGTGGAGACTTAGAAGAATTTGCAATCTTGGGGAAAACAACGAATTTATTGAACTATATTATTCCGTGTGGGTATGATACCACAAAAGAGGAGATCCGAATTTGAATTCCAGCCCCAGCAGTAAATTTTCCAGCGTCTCAGGTTCAAATAAAATAAGAGCCCTTTGGCCTGAAGCGACCACTAGCTCATTAAATAAAATGAAGTTTATAGTGTAAGGAAGCTGAATGCCGACAGAGTTTCTGTTTGCAGGGATTTCCGTGTCTGCTATGGCCGAACATAAACGGGATCTGCACCAGTTGGTAGCGAAGACCTAGGGTGCATCCTGACGTTCTTCACCTGCCATTACTAAAGGAGAAGGATATCTGTTCTTGTTTGTTTAAAATACATGACGGAAGTGGTAATCGAACAGGTATCTCGCAACTAAGAAACTGGGACCAGTCCGCGAGACTACTGATGCCCACATTTGCTGCGTTCATCGTTATGTCGTAACACATCATACTTCTAGCGTACAAATTACAGACGCTGTAAAAAATTCAGTTCTCTATTAACTGGTTAATTATCAGCAGGCTTCTGACACGGAAATTATGCTAGTCTCATGTCAGCGGGATGTAAAGACGCTTTTAACCATCATAGCTTCGAATCGAAGCCATTTTGAAATTCTCGCTAGTTCAAGAAATTTTTTAGATTGAGAAATACCGTTACAGAGTATAAAGTTACCAAATACTACGATTATTCCTGCCATTACCCCTATTAACTTCCTCACTCTGCTGTTTCTACACGCGTGCTTGAAGCGAGTATTTAATGCCTCTTAGTCATTTTTAGAATGAGTTCCCAAAATTAGGTAAATATTTAATTCGTAACAAACGGTTGCGGCATTCTGTGGCAAGTGAACCGTAACAGGAAGTTATTTAGCTCTTTCATGTCTAGGGAATACTTTTCTATTTAATATCGAACAGCTCCAATTATTCCAAGATTACAAAAAAATGGTTCAAATGGCTCTGAGCACTATGGGACTCAACATCTTAGGTCATAAGTCCCCTAGAACTTAGAACTACTTAAACCTAACTAACCTAAGGACATCACACACACCCATGCCCGAGGCAGGATTCGAACCTGCGACCGTAGCAGTCCCGCGGTTCCGGACTGCAGCGCCAGAACCGCTAGACCACCGCGGCCGGCCCAAGATTACAATAAAACGAAATTAACTGATGAAAATGTTACTTCATAACAGAAATTGCGTTGCACTACTCCTTTTACTTGCGCTTAGCAACGAAGCTTGTAAAACAGTAAAACTGGCGATAGATACTAATTTCAAAGCCAGAGAATGTTAATGTCCTCTGTTAAATGTTTCGATCATTCTCTCTAGATGTCTTGCCCGACGTCACCTATTTAAAGTAGTACAAGGAAGAAAATATTGCAGAAGATCAACAGTTTTTCGTTGCAGTAAACTCATTTTTTGTGGTCCAGGTTCACATTTTGTTGGAATTACTCTAACTGTAGTATGCACATCAACAATGTAGGAAAATATTTCAACATTGCAAAACTGACATCAGACTCAGAGGCCTTACACTTAGTCGCTAACAAGAAATTTTAACTCTGTGGGTCACCAGTTTCTATAAACTGATGTAACGAATACTGTTTACCACTGCTCTTTCTTAGACGAAAATACGCAGCTGAATTATTGGGCTCTGTAACTATACCGCAGAGTAATTTCGTGTGTAGGCAATGCAATTGAATTGCATTATCTAATAGTGCCCTGGCTTCAGTTGTGTATATTCCTGACATAAATTGGCTCTGCGTCATTTCAGGCCCCAGATACTGCAACGTCATACTGCCACCAACAGTGTGCTCGTACTGCCAACATGATTGTTCGTTTCACTTGATTTTGTAACTACTGAAATGAAAGTCACATAACTTCCTAACATGAGATGTTTCAATTCGTTCCTCCTTCCCTCAGTAACCTTTTTCACCTCTCACCAGCGAAATGCGACAAAATGTGGCCAGCAATCGCTTCACAAACCGCTGCTTACTGTTGCTAAGAAGATTTCTTTTAATGTAGTCGCAGGTGAAGTAATTTAGTTTAATCTTAAACCATCTCAGCTACCAACATTCACAAATTTACCGAATAAGTAAAGCTTATTGTCCAGGTAGGAAAAGCTTTAAAAACAATGTCTTCACAGTCTGGGCCTGGTCGATCTTTTCATCTGATAGCACTGCATTATAGTCTGTCTAAGAGGTATCATACATTGTGTTCTGTAGCTGTGGAAATCATTAGTTGAATCCAAGTTTAAACCAAAGGCTGAGTTCCCCTTTAAACAGAGGTGCATTTATAATAGGGAAGCCAGGTAAGACCGTTGTACTCGCCTTCTCGAATGAGCATTAGAAGCCATATACACAAATGTTTACAACACTACGAGTACTTTAAACGATACAATTGACGTTGTCCTCTTAAACTAACAATTCTTTGTTTACAACGAATTACAATTCGCAGAATCGGCAGAATACTATCCCGATAACAAGAGATTACAAACTCACCGCTTTACCTACTCCACTATCCTCCCACGTGTATAAAGCGATGTAACGGACTTTTGTGGTTTAATATGTGAGATAACACAGTTGACTAAAATATGATAGTCGGAACAAAATGACATGCATCACAACGAGAATCTATATTTTAGTTTAATCTCTGAAAACGGTGTCATTATTATTACTCCGTATGATGTTTAGAGACAATATATACTTACACGAAACTCTAAACAATACTTACAAGGAATTAATTTATTATATCTTTTTTCAAAGCATTTAATAATCAATGAATTCGACTTCTGTGTAGGAGGAACTGATCTCCACGTTCTATCGCACTTGGTTTCCTTCTGCCTTGTCAGTAGGTCGTTGCTTGAGAAATATCACAGCTCAAGGAATTTGATTAAAATCGCATTCTTGCACTTTATGAAGACTGATACATTACCAGCTCCCTTTCCCGCGCCCTACGGTACAGAAAATCCTTGATACATCTATGGGTGAAGAAGATGGCGGGGGAAGGCCACGTCAACCGTCCTCCACGGGCTACCACTGAGGCTCAAGACAACAGTTTACTCCACTTCAGTGGTGAATACCCTTTGAGGACGAGCACAGAAATTAGGAACATCCCACAGATAAGTGTTAGCAGGTCGACCATTCGTCGTCGTCTCAATGTAGCTGAAGGTGTTTTCTTCTGCACCACGTACTTCAGTCCATGTATATCGACCAAGTGGAGCTAGATTCGACAGCAAATATGTCCATCAGAGGCAAAGGTGTGGCTGAACTGCTGTCACAGTTTGGGGATGGATATCAGCAAGTGATTGCGGCGTTCTGCGGAAACCGGACCGTCCGTTTTCTAGTCATTACTACTGCGAAGTACTGAATAACGTAATGCTTGCTTCTATTCGTCTGAGATTTTCGGAAGGCAGAATTATCTTCGAACCTGACCGTTTCCTGTCCACACAGAGAACTGTATAAAACACTGATTCAAACGAACTGAGACTTCGAGTTGTTGGACTGTCCACCCAAGGGTGCTGATCTGAGTCCCATACAGCAAGTATGGGCAGAAATGGAGAAAAGTTTTAGGTGTAGAAGACCAGCACCGACAACTAGACCAGCGCTGTGCGAAGCAGTTCATGACGCATGGGAAGAGATGTCACAGAATAACAGAGTCATCCGGAAACCTGTTGTCTCCGTACCCTGGCGGCTAAACGCACTTGTAGAGGAGGATAGAAACTGAACACGTTACTGAATAATTGTGTTGTTAGGGAGAAGTTTTGTATATGAAAAATGAATATTTGGATTTCCCTGGAAGAGGAGGAAAATTCGTTTGTCTTACCTCTCTTTTTTTTCTGAGAGGAGCAGTTTATTCATAAAAAGAAGGCTGTCTATTTCACTCTTTTCAGTCGTTAAACAGACTCGTGTCACATGGTGCATGAGTCAAAGCCAATGAGGGCATCAAATAAGAGTATTTAGTTTTTTTTAAGTCGAGAAAAAATATCACATTAATTTGTGTTCTCTTAATTTACAATCAGGTGGGACGCCAATACCATCGATAGGACAAAGGAAGTATCATTTTCTTTTAATGCCAATCAGAAATCACAATACATAAAGAGAAAAAGTGGTGCTTGACTGGCAATTTAGACGCAATAGAGCGTCCACTATATCCTTAGTTACATACTTATGAATACTTTAAAATTATGAATACTTAATAATTTTCGTTGTCCTCCTAAACTAATAACTTTTACCATGAAGTAAAATTCATGTAAATGGCAGGATTCGAACCCCTACATGTGAATTACAAACTGATCGCTTTAGGCATCAGGCCAGTAAATGGACGGAGTTATGAAGAATATAAGCCAACTGAAAGTGACACAATAGGTATTACGCTAGGTTTTATAAGATCTGCTTGTTTTGAAGATGCAGTGTGTGGGAGAGTGTGAGAACTTAATAGCTACTAATGCAAGTGATATAAAATTTCGGCACAGTGATAGCAAGTGGCAATTACTCGTGTACGACGAAAATGTAATTCTCCTGACCTAGATATAAATAGAAGGTAAGAAAAAATGTACAATTCTGCTATTCAATACATTTTTCACCTCCAAATTTACCTCCGTATGTTCATTGGTTCCGTAACGTTTGTCTCGGGTGGTGATTCCCTAAATGACAAGCAAGACACAAATTACTGCCATTAATTGTCCCTTCGAGACTTTTATGAGCATTTCTTGTGAAGTAATTCCTTATTTCCAAAACAGACACTTCTGCTCACTCCTACAATCTATTGAATGGAGGTTGTGAGATGATTTATGATGCGGAGCCTCTCATACCATTTAGTCAATGAATTTTGTTCTGGCCATTTGCAGATCGAATAAATGAAACGAGAGAAAGACTCCCAAACTGTAACGTTTCTCCAGCGAGATCCAAACGGAGATTCATATCAACCAACGCATCGGGGATCGAGCATGTTACAGCTAAACCAACATGACAATGATGTGGTATACTTTTTTACTTTACGTCCAGGAATAGCGTGTGGGGCGAGTGCTTTTGGGTAAAACACGTCAGAAAAAGATTCTTTGCTTCAAGTAAAATCGTTCTGGCATGAATCATTTTGCACATTCAGCGAGCCTCGATAACAGACGTATGCGATAAAGTGCGACCATTTGAGTGTCGCCCGACATTTGCATTCAATAGGCAAAGTTCAGAATTGGGAGCAGTAGTACTGCATGTTCTAATCTAAAACAACAAAAATCAAAAGGTTACTATTAACGCGTTATACTCCTACCGCTAACTAGTTATGATGTCTTTATATTAACTTCTTAAGAAGAATTAATGGGTGAACTCTGACAAAACGCAGTGTTAACGTATTTTACCTCTGGTGGCTCAAAAAGGGCATTATGAAAATCTCCCCAAGGGAGAGTACACTGCAGCTACTATTCTTTGCCAACAACTAAGACACGTATCGGTCGCAATATAAGAAAAACGACCTACAAAACTTCATCACGTGTTGATACTACACGATAACCGACTCTGCCGATCTCACTAACCGCTACGGTCGCAGGTTCGAATCCTGCCTCGGGCATGAATGTGTGTGATGTCCTTGGGTTAGTTAGGTTTAAGTAGTTCTAAGTTCTAGCGAACTGATGACCTCAGATGTTAAGTCCCATAGTGCTCAGAGCCATTTGAACCATTTGAAACGTGTAGGAAAGGAGAATAGCCCATACAGAAATGAAGATCTTTGTGTATGTCTGCATTCAGTACTGACTGTTACCACAACCCTTTACACATTTGTAAGAAAATGAAACACCTACAACCGTTCTTAAGATGACAGGCTGTGACATCTTAAGGACATCTGTAGGTGTTTCATTTTCTCACAGTAGCGAACGGCCATAGTCCCTCAGACCTAAAGCCACGAAAATGGACATACAAAAAACGTTACAGAATTGACGCAGCATAGAACGCCATTATCAGAGTATTTCAGACATCTTTCTGACGGTTGTCAGGAGATTGACTGAAAGTCAGATTAACGCAGCTTTCTGAGTTATCTCATCAATTTCTTTGTGCGAAACTTGCTTCTTTCTTCATTAATTGTTGCCGCGCTTACGAAGTATGCGAACCAGGATTCTATGGAATAATTATGTCCTGAAACAGTATAATGTTACAGCAGAGCTCCTCAAGGGTACCAAAGAAGCAAATGAAGTTTGGGAAGCCTAAATTGTAATTGAACAACCGACACATACCGCACCACAATTATAGCTGAGAAACTATGTTTCCCACACAGGCTAAGGTGTCAATTACGAGGCACGCCAGCAGAAAGCAACACTGGACGTTGATTTCTGGCCACCCACTGACACCTCCTCCGCCAAATACCCCGATAGCCAATCCAGCAGCGAACAGTGATCAAAACAATTCTATGTTAAGTTATATTAAGATAAATTTAGCTTTAATTAACAGTTTTGTGTATGCATTAGCGTCTGATGATGAGCAAAACATGCTTGACATGCGATGCAATATGTTAAATTACACATAAAATAAATAATTAAACAACTTACCCCTGCTTTAGTCTTTATTATACCACTGCGAGAATGTTCACATTCTTGATTCCTCAGTAGCTGAGTATTACTAAAACTGTAGCCATAGATTCAAATACGGCTGGGATAGTATATTTCAAGTCCTCCTTTGTCTTAAAAGATAAAGACCGCAACGAATTTAAGTAACAGATTCCTACGAAACCTTTACGTCTGTACTGCAGTGCTGTGTAGGTCAAAAAGCAGTTTTCCATAATCGTCAGATGACTGATGAAGTATGGTGAATTTCACAGATTATTAGTTATTAATTCGTAGGTGCTTCTCTGTCGCTTATTTTCACAATTTTTCGAATTACGCATCTGGAACAATGGAGACACTGCGTGATCGCCATACAGAATATTCGCATTTACCGTCAGTATTTTTCTTCAGACCAACTTCGCAATACCCAGCCAGAAAAACTGATAAGGAGCTGGATAATTTAGGTATAAATATGGGTTTGGACTCATAATTAATGAGGCATCCATAGTGGGGGTTTTGTGGGGGAGGGGGTGGGAAGGACGGATTAGGCGTGAATGATGATGTGACAGACCGTAACACTTGTTTATATCCTCGGTAACAGGGTAACAATCTTGCGAAACAAATTAAGTCGTCGGCAGAAAGATGCGACATGGGGCATTTTGTTGCAATTAACTGGCATGTAATGGGACTGTTGTTTGTAAGAGGAGGGGTTGCTGGTGTTGATGTTATTCAAGCACTGTTGAGCAATTGTTTCAAAAGTAGAAATTATGTAGGCCTACGATCGGATGTACTGGTAATTTGGCGTTATGGTTCAGCACCATATGGATAGTCTCTGCAAATTCTAGAACCACCTGCCCATCTGTACCGCCGCAACAGAACTCGATAATTTTCATATGTCTATTGTGGTAATGAAGAAGCGTTGCTAATATTAAAACGTTAGTGGCTAAATTAATAACACTCTGTGGAAGCGACGCATAGAATCTCGGCACCACGCTCAACTTAGTGAACCTGTTGTTATTTCGGATTTTCTCTGTCTTAAGCATACTGCATGTTGAGAAGCTCTTCAACACAGGCGCTTTTCGCTTTCATGGACAAAGCATAAAGTGCTGTCAGCGTTTTGTGTTTCTTGTTCCACTTTCTGATAACAACTTCTCCATTTGTATTAGCAGAATCTGGAATCGAAGTCACACTGCATATATTCGCTAGTTTAATTTTCGACGGAATTTTGAACTTGCATTTTTTGTCATTTCTTATGGTTTCGTGCACAGTAGCCTTTCTTGGTTTGGAACTTCATATTATTCGTAACTTACGAGGTCAGAAAAACGTGGTATCAAAGCCAATAGAACCTGGACTATGGAGCAATGAAATAAAATCATTTGGTCAGATGAGTCTTGTTTCGCACTGTTTCCAACTTCTGGCCGAATTTATGTTCCAAGGGTGAAACATAGTGGAGATTCGGTGATGATTTGGGCGGTCACATGATGGTAGTCTATGGGCCCCGTGGGTACTCTGTGTATGATCGCATTATTGCCAAGGATTATGTGACCATTTTGGCTGATCAGGTCCACCCCATGGTACAATTATTGTTACCCAATGGTGATGCTGTATTACAAGACGCCCTGGCCTCTGGTCACACAGCTCACATCATCCAGCACTGGTTTTGTGAGCACAAAGATGAATTGTTGCATCTCTCCTGGCCACAGAGTCACCAGATCTCAATATTACTGAGTCTTTGTGGTCTACTTTGGAGGGAAGTGTGTGTGATCGCTATCCACTTTCATCATAGTTAGTAGTGGGGCAAGGCAGTTCATTGTGCATTTTGTTAGTGCAGGTTGTCTACATCAGAGGCAGGAATGCACTAAAGGAATAACCTATTGTTCTCCTTTGATTGACAGGTACTTAACGTATTGTTCTGTTAAGTGGTTTTCCATGTCATTCCCATTTCCTTTTGATTGACAGGCACATGTCCTATTGCCCTCTCACCCCCTCCCCCTCCCCCATCACCTCTCCCCCCTGCGCTGCTACAGGTACACTTTCAGGTCTGAGTTATTGGAATAGGCCGTCGCTCACTCTTATCAATTTGAGTGACTACTTATTAAATTAATCAATTAATTAACCTTTCACCCACTGTTAAATCCCCTCTCCTCCCCCTCCCCTCCCCCTCCCCTCCCCTCTCCTCTCCCAGAAAATAGCGGGAAGTTCAAGTTCCATCAGGACAATGCAACATACCACGGCTACCTCCACTAACCTAATAAAATGGTGGGAAGAAAGGGCACTTGAGTTACCTCAACTAACCTAAGTCATCCGACCGCCACCTCTTCCTAGCAATTGGCTGCAAAAGGACTCAGCCTATGCTGGATAGGATGAACATAAGTCTTACTTAACCTATTGTTCTGTTAAGTGGGTTTCCATGTCACCCCCATTTCCTTATACTATTGTACCGCCTTTGATGCCAAATAAAGTATTTAGTTATGTCCTCCCACCATTTTCTGGTTCACTTTTCGAATTTCACATGCTTTTGGACGCCATTTCTGGCGCATTCTTCTTTGTCACCCACCCCCTTAACCAATTGTAATGCATTTTACATAAAAATTATACAAATTAACCTAGTGTTATGAGCTAACCTGCTGTCCTGCTCCATGTCACCGACTCACGCAACGCCCTCCCCCCCCCCCCCCCTTAACTATTGTACAGCTAACACCACGTTGATATAAAAAATGTATGGAAACTAAATAAATCGATTTTTTCCACATGTAGGGGGTAGTTTTTTTCTTAGTTGCAGCATCCTAATGGTAGGGGAAATCAATGGAATATAGTTTAAACAAAAGATTGCTAATAAAAAACACATCCCCTCCCCAACTCGACGCCCACCGCCGCCGCCGCCAACAGCTGCCAAGCGACGCGTTGTGTCAGTTCAGGTCCCACAAGGATGAGGTGGCGACATCTCTTTCATACATGACACCCAAGAAATTCCTGTCGAAACTAATGTTCACCTAGGTACCGTTGCTGGTGCGATGACACATAGCTGCGGTGTGGGTCTAGTTCTGAGATAGATGCCCCAATGCTTCCCAGTGCATTCTAACTAGTGATCGTCACTGAATTTACACGTCAGACTGCTGCTGCTGCTGCCGGTGTGGGAGCATCGTCTCAAATGGCATTAGTTTTTGCTGAAGATGAGTGCTATTAAGGAGTGAAGTTTAAGATGGAAGATAACAAAATATATATAATGGTTGCATGGAATTACGCCTATCATGTAGCACGAATTGGGTTATGGGAGCAGGAGGCACGTGACCGTGTCTGCTTCCAAAGATATATAGCACACATGTCTAAAATTATGTCTCCTGTACCTGAAGAAAACCACAGACATAGCATGTGGTTAAAAAATTGTACACAGTCACAGCAGGAGCAGAGTTAAGAAAAAAGAACACAGACGATGTGAGGTAAAAATTCATTTACTTCTGATCCAACTTAAAAGTAATTTTATATTTTCTTAAGCAGACACAGCAACTCTTTTTTCATACATGTTATTGAGTCAATTTGAACATGTTTGTGTATTCTCAAAAACACTGTTTCAACCCAAGTATCAGCTATCACAGGAGATATTTCGAGGTGTAAATGGTGTTACATACATGACATTCAGTGAAAGTGGTGATATCCCCCAACGTGAAAAAGCAAAGCCAAACACTGTCTTCATGTATGACGATGTTGCTGTGGAAAACCTATACCAAAATCGAAAATATTTCTGTTTCTGTCGCCATATGGGTGCTGATGTATTTTCCTAAACCAAACGTGTTCCAGAATCCCGAAACAGTTGGTTAGGGATAATGAAAAACTCATTATAACCTTCAAACAAGACAATCTAAATTTAAAACACATCTAACAGGCACATGTCGGAACTGACATGTCGTTCAATGATTTGTAAAGATATGTGCTGATTGCTGGAATCATTCATAGTGTGGATTTCTCGTTATTGAGAAAACAAGAACACTGAGTGATAGTAGGTACAGGCGAAACTTTCAAGAGTTTCTGTATATATAGCAAGAGAGGGTAGTACGTCAGTATACGCTGCACCACGGACAAATTCACGCGGATGTCTAGCTCTCAACCCGAGAGAGTGGGTATACACAGACGGTACATTCGCCTGTACATGGATGCGAAAATTCAGGCCATTGTCCATAAACTTGGAGGTATGTACAGGGAACTAGAGACGTATTACCAGACTCTTCTGAGAATGGTGAATGCTATAAATGCGTTAGTTCAAAAAATGGCTCTGAGCACTATTGGACTTAACATCTGAGGTCATCAGTCCCTTAGACTTAGAACTAAGTGCCTAACCAACCTAAGGACAACACACACATCCACACCCGAGGCAGGACTCGAACCTGCGACCGTAGCGGTCGTGCGGTTCCAGACTGTAGCGGCTAGAACCGCTCGGCCACAGCGGCCGGCTCAATGAGTTAGTTAATGAAGTCTGTAAGAAAGTAGCTGACTTAACTGAAAAGGTCGAGGCTATTGAGAGGAAAATAGATGTAGAGTTCCTTGTTGTTGAGAAGGGGGAGCAGGTACATAGTAAGAGGAACAAGAAAATGAGCGGATATATAAAGCCTAACGCTGCGGAGATGTCTGATTAGTATACATGGAGATGTCAATGAAACAGAAAGTGATTCAAGCGCGGAAAGCAGTTCGAAAGAAATTGCGGTTGTTGAGGTTAGGGCATATGGATCGACAGCAAACACTAAGAGAGACCGTTAAGCCGGTTACTGAATCTCTCCGACAGCTCTCAGCAGAAACAAAAACACACGATGGTGTTGTCATTGACGAATTCATTATCCGTGACGCCCCTGGTCAGAATGATAGAACATTCGGCATTAGCAGGGATGACACAATGCAGATTGGTGATAGGCGGTTTGAGAGAACACCTGGCTTATTGAATCTTATTTTCCTACGACCTACCAAAAAACCTATAAATTATTCATTTAATGATAGGGAAACGTACCGTGAAATACTGCACATGACTGATGTACATACGATCGCAAAAAGCCTGGGAAACAAGAAATATAAAACCAATACTTGAAGGCGAAAACGGCAACAACAACAACAGCGGTGATGGTATTGACATTGAGCATAAAGCAGTGAACAATCGAATCCCGCAGTAGGCCTATATATATTATGACGACCCCAGCGAGCTAATAGATCGACTACGGCTGCTCATGGCGTCAGCTGCTGCAGGTAATACAGCTCATTCAAATGAGGTTGTTTCAGTAATCTCTGAGCTTAGAGAGAGAGGTATCATCGAACAAGTAGAGAGATAGTAGTTCGAGAACTACACAAACCAGCACGCAAAACATACCCTCTTAGGCATGTTATGATTAAAGGTTTGAATGACTTGTGGCAATTTGATCTTTTAGATATGAGGGAATATTTACATGAGAATAATAGATTCAAATATATTTTAATGGTTATTGATACATACTCCAAATTTTCCTGGGCATTACCTGTCAAAACAAAAACGAGTAGAAATGTCGCGAATGTTTTTGAGCGTTTGCTACAACAGGGACGAATCGATGCCCAGACAACCTCCAAATCGATCGCGGCGGTGAGTTTTACAATAGGTATTTCAAGACCGTGATGCAGCGGTATGGAATACATCACTACTCAACGTTCACTCACCTGAAGGCAAGTATCGTGGAGCGTCTGAACAGAACAATAAAGGGTGGAATGTGGATGCGTTTTAACCTTCGCGGCTCATACAAATGGACAAATATCCTCCCAGAAATAATTGCTCAGTATAATCGAACCAAACATACTACAATAAAAATGAGACCAATCGATGTTCATGATAATGGACTCATGGATACGGTGTACTTTCGCATTAAAATTTTTGATCCACGCAGACAAAAATTGAGCGTAGGTGATTTGGTACGTATCTCAAAACACAAGGCGGCATTTGAGAAATCATACCTACAGAACTGGTCAACAGAGATATTTACAGTTTCAAAGGTGCAAATAACGAATCCTAGAACTTATACAGGGTGAGTCACCTAACGTTACCGCTGGATATATTTCGTAAACCACATCAAATACTGACGAACCGATTCCACAGACCGAACGTGAGGAGAGGGGCTAGTGTAATTGTTTAATACAAACCATACAAAAATGCACGGAAGTATGTTTTTAATAGAAACCTACGTTTTTTTAAATGGAACCACGTTAGTTTTGTTAACACATCTGAACATATAAACAAATACGTAATCAGTGCCGTTTGTTGCATTGTAAAATGTTAATTACACCCGGAGATATTGTAACCTAAAGTTGACCTTGAAACCTCCGACGTTCAGTTGCGTGTTGTAACAAACACTTCATTGCAGGGGCCCAAACAGCTGCAACATACATCGCGTTTCTACAGAATGATCTGCCAACGTTGCTCGAAAATGTCCCACTGGAAACGCGTCGACGTATATGGTATCAGCATGATGGTGCACCTGCACATTCCGCAATTAACACTAGGCTGACCCTTGACAGGATGTTCGACGGGCGTTTCATAGGACGTGGAGGACGCATAAATTGGCCAGCCCGTTCTCCTGATCTTACATCTCTGGACTTCTTTCTGTGGGGTACGTTAAAGGAGAATGTGTACCGTGATGTGCCTACAACCCCAGAGGATATGAAACAACGTATTGTGGCAGCCTGCGGCGACATTACACCAGATGTACTGTGGCGTGTACGACATTCATTACGCCAGAGATTGCAACTGTGTGCAGCAAATGATGGCCACCACATTGAACATCTATTGGCCTGACATGTCGGGACACACGCTATTCCACTCCGTAATTGAAAACGGAAACCACGTGTGTACGTGTACCTCACCCCTCATAGTAATGTACATGTGCGTCAGTGAAAAAGACCAACAAAAAGGTGTTAGCATGTGCACGTAATGTGCTGTTCCAGTCTCTTCTGTACCTAAGGTCCATCACCGTTCCCTTTGGATCCCTACGTAATTCGGTGCTCTCCGATGCACACGATCGAACAGCGGAGGAGTGGTACTCAAACGTCAACTTTAGGTTACGAAATCTCCGGATGTAATTAACATTTTACAATGCAACAAACGGCACTGATTACGTATTTGTTTATATGTTCGGATGTGTTAACAAAACTAACGGGGTTCCATTTAAAAAAACGTAGGTTTGTGTTAAAAAACATACTTCCGTGCATTTTTTTATGGTTTGTATTAACCAATTACACTAGCTCCTCTCCTCACGTTCGGTCTGTGGAATCGATTCGTAAGTATTTGATGTGGTTTACGAAATATATCCAGCAGTAACGTTAGGTGACTCACCCTGTGTATTGAAGGATAGTAAAGGTGAAGAAATTGCAGGCTGCTTCTACACCGAGGAGTTGCAGAAAAGCTCAGAACAGGATGTTTCTCTCGTGGAGAGAGTCATAAGACGTCGTGGAAATAAAGCACTAGTCAAATGGCTTGATTTTCCTGCTACACAAAACAGTTGAACTGATGCCGACGATTTGTTATATAATGGGGGCTCATAGTTTACAACCACCGCAGTAGCATAACATGCGTGCTAGGAGGCGCAATAGAGGAGGTGGTGGTTTCTAGACAAACTGCCAGTGGAATTACACATCCCTGGGTATAACTAGACACTGCAGGCGCTGCAAAATAAATATCTATCAAGTCGTTACATTGCAGATAGGATTTTAGCTGATAAGGCTAAGGCATCGCAGCATTTTCAGCTGATAGAACCATGCTAGGAAAAATTAAGTTGTGTTTAGGAGTGATGAATTTCAAACAAGCCATGAATGCTGCATGTTGTGCACTAAACAAGAAGAAGGACAAGGACGGGAAGCAGAGCTGTTTGAAGAACTGTATCCTGACAGCGATGTATGCAGCTAAAAACGCACTGAAGCAGAAAGATGGGGGAAGAAGAAGAAGAAGAAGAAGAAGAAGAAGAAGAAGAGGATCGGTTAAGGCACCTCGAGTTCTACCAATACCCAAGACATCTGGCGGTTTTCTTCCATTTCTCATCCTGGCCCTCTCCGCGCTCTCGGTGGTAGGGTCACTCGCTGGTGTTGCTGTAGCTATCGCTCGAAGGGTCAAGAAAGCGCTAAACTGAGAAGCCCAGTTAGAAGAGGCAAGAAGACATAACCGCATGATGGAAGCCGCAGCCATCGGAAAAGGACTATACTTGAAACCGTACAGGAAATGGCTTGGTCTATTCGTAAATAAAAAAAAGTCCATTAGCGGTCCTACCAGATCGACCACTCACAAATACTGACCTTCTTAAGTTTGTTAGATACTAATTCAACATACCAAGATTCCGTGGTGTGTTTATGTGGGATACATGACCGAAGACTATGTGGAAAACTGGTGAATGTGGCATTGTGAATTTAGATGTTGCTGGAGGCCCCAGCTCCCACTGGGTATCATATGTTATGAAAAACGCGAATACCGTATACTATTTCGACTCATTTGGTGACCTGCAATCGCCAGAAGAATTACAACGATACTTCACTCACAGAAGACGTGTGTTCTACAATTACTGGCGCTGTCAGGTCTATAATACATACCTCTGTGGGCACCTATGCATCATGTTTCTCTTGACGTTTGCAAAGAAGAAAGGGCATGCTATATAAGGAGGAGCTTTAAACATTCCTTCATCAGTTGAGGTTCAGATGCAATGTCGTACACTTTGACATTAAAAGGACGATCATCTGTATTGCGTGCAAATTACTTCCCGCCAACTGATTTGAGTGTTGGTGAATGTAGTATTGCATTGATTTGACTGGAGACGTACAACAGCATCCCAAATATCAATGAGACTAACAACAAACTGCATCTGGATATTAATGTTGAAAAAGATATTGTGAAAACAGAACTAGGTGCATACGATATCGACGATTTAAAAGAAGTCTTAAAACAGTCTGAAAAAGGTATTGAACTACGTGCAAACATTAATACACTTAAATCTGAATTAATAACTGTAAATGCAACGATTGACTTTAAGCCGAAAGGTTGAATAGGGCGTCTGATGGGTTTCACAAAAGGGATCCAAGTAAATTTTACAAGTCAGATCAGACTGTGATCAGACAGTCAGCACAATCTGATTCGAGTGTAACATTGCAACGAACCCCTATCTCAACGATAGTCTGATTCATACTATTTACGGATTCTTTCCCTCAGTTGCAACAGGGTATAATATTTTTGAGACTCCTGCCAATGCAGTATACCTTCCAGTGACAGCTCAGACAATGCATTATTTGGAGCTGCGTATTGTGGACCAGAATAACCAACTTGTTGACTTTTGTGGTGAGGCTTGAAACCGCGCAATGACGTCCTCACTCAATATAACCAGTCCAGTAGAGTATGGCT
This sequence comes from Schistocerca serialis cubense, assembly GCF_023864345.2. NCBI lineage: Eukaryota > Metazoa > Arthropoda > Insecta > Orthoptera > Acrididae > Schistocerca > Schistocerca serialis. Next base: position 748,358,573 of record NC_064640.1, read on the forward strand.
CAAATGGCTCTGAGCACTATGCGACTTAACTTCTGAGGTCATCAGTCGCCTAGAACTTAGAACTAATTAAACCTAACTAACCTAAGGACATCACACACATCCATGCCCGAGGCAGGATTCGAACCTGCGACCGTAGCAGTCGCGCAGTTCCGGACTGAGCGCCTAGAACCGCTAGACCACCGCGGCCGGCCCAGTAGAGTATGATGAGAGGATTATACGTCAGGAATACATCTCTCATATACCTTAAGCTTCAACCACATTTAACAAGAATGGTGAAATTAGGATTGTCATCCAGCACCAAGATACACTCACGTTTCCATGCAAGAGTTTCATATATCTAGAGGGGTCATTCAAGAAAACCGATGGCAGCGATACAGTGGGATCCAAGCTTACACGTAAGGCTTTAGCATTTCTGTTTCAAGAGATGTGCTATGAACTCAGTGGGTCTGAGATCGATCGTACACACAATGTTGGCATAACATCGACCCTTAAAACATACATCTCTGCATCACCCGCAGATTTGCATAGTTTAGAAAATGCGGGATGGTTCACAGACGATTCAGAGGATAGAACAGTCGCAGAGTACAAGCGATTTACTGCACGCATACCTCTAAAAATGCTTCTGTGGTACTTTGAGGACATGAGACAGATTATTATGAACGCTAAACAGGAGCTCATTCTGGTGCGGAGTGCGACGGACAATAACTCATAGATTCAAGGAGTTCAGCAAGATAATATGGAAAGTACCTCACATCAGTGTATCCGACGAGGAGCGTTTGAAACTTTTAAAGTCCTGAATTCCAACACATTTCTGTCACTGACATTTCGCTCGTGGGAGGTTTTCGAGTACCCAGTGTTACTGACTGCGAGCAGACAAACGTGGGCTATTAAAACCTCTTCGCAGCTAGAGACACCTAGATCCATCATACTTTAGACTGATAGAAGAGGTAATATAGCAAATAATTCCACTGTGTTCGTCAAATCCAAGTTAAATAATGTCAGAGTCTACCTCAATTTAGAATTCTACCCATATGACGATTTACACTCTGACAGAAGAGATAATACAGCAAATGATTCCATTGTGTTCAACAACTGCAAGTTAAGTAATGCCAGAGTCTACCTCAGTTTAGAATTTTACCCATATGAAAATTTACATCTGAAGAGGAATCAAAATGTATACAGTCTAGCTTATAACTTGTATGCAAGGTTTCGTGCTTCTTACTATGAAATTTCTGAAGGAGAGGGAGGAGGGTGTCTACTCAGTTCATGTAAGTTCAAGGAGATTTCACTGATCATAGTAATAGACTGCTCGAAACAGAACGAGATAATTAAGTCTGGACCTATAGATATGCGAATTTGAATCTTCAACAAACTTCCCAGAACACACTGCCGCGTAACACACTGCCGCGTACGCTCTAGTTCTACATGATCGTGTGATCAATTACTGCCCGCTCACCAGTGTTGTGCAACGAGATGTATAAATGAATAGCTGCTGCACCATACCTAGAGCATTTCACAATGGTGTCTCAAGGTGTGAACATCATTGCAGATGCTCAGGGTTTCAGTGATGGTGAGTGTAGAGAGTTCATATTTGAAGATGTTGTGATTGTAGTGTACACACAAGATGCTGGAATAATAGAGACATTCTCAGCAAACATTGCATCACTGGGGTATTTCAAGTACGTGAAGTGTGCTAAGATACGGAAGAGTGCAAAGTGGTTAACACATTTCTACCATGTAACTCACTGGGAAGATCCTGGCATACACTATAAAAATATGATGACAGCACTTGCATTATTCAATGACACAGATACCATCGTCTACGTGAAGGGGAAGGAGAAGATCTCCTGGATTCATCGAATCTTTAAGTTTCCTGCTATTCAAGACCACACTTGAGCTCGTCTACGTGAAGGGGAAGGAGAAGATCTCCTGGATTCATCGAATCTTTAAGTTTCCTGCTATTCAAGACCTGGAATTCTACGGATGTCCTTCTCTCCATCGACTCAAAAACAGGTATGAAAAAAGTGTCGCTCTGTCTGCTTATGAAAATGTAAAATTACTTTGAAGTTGGATGAGAAAAAAATTAATTTTTACCTCACAACTTCTGTGTTCTATTTTCTCAATCTTGCTCCCGCTGTGACACTGTGCATTTTTTAGCCACATGCTATGTCTGTGGTTTTCTTCAAGTACAGGAGATATAATTTTAGATATGTCTGCTATATATCTTTGGAGGCAGACATGGTCAAATGCCTCCTGCTCCCATAACTCAATTCGTGCTGCATGATAGGCGTAATTCCATGCAACCATTATATATATTTTGTTATCTTCCATCTTAAACTTCACTCCTTAATAGCACTCATCTTCAGAAGACTAACGTCATTTGAGACGATGCTCCCACACTGGCAGCAGCAGCAGTCTGACGGCTAAATTCAGTGACAATCGTTACGAAGAATGTACACTGCGCTATTCTGGGAAGTATTGGGGCATCTATCTCGGCACTAGACCCACACTGCAGCTATGTGTCATTGTGCCAGCAACAGTACCTAGATGAACACGTGTTTCGACAGGAATTTTTTAGGATGTCATGTATGAAAGAGATGTTGTCGCCTCATCTTTGCAGGACCTGAATTGACACCTATGCTTGGCAGGTGATGGAGGCGGCGGCGGCGGTGGCGGGGGGGATGTGTTGTTTGTTGGCAATCTTTTTTTTAAACTGTATTCCATTGATTTCACCGACTATTAGGATGCTGCAAATTTCAAAAAGCTATCCCAACATGTGGAAAATATCGATTTATTTAGTTTCCATAAATTTTTTATATCAACGTGGTGTTAGCTGTACAATAGTTAAGGGGGAGAGGGAGGGTCCATGAGGGAGTGACATGGAGCAGAACAGCAGGTTAAGTGCATAACACTAATTTAATTTGCATAATTTTTATGTAAAATTCAGTACAATAGTTTAAGGGGGTGTGTGACGAAGAAGAATGTGCCAGAAATGGTGTCCAAAAGCATGTGAAATTCGAAAAGTGTACCAGAAAATGGTGGGAGGACATAACTAATTACTTAATTCGGCATCAAAGGTGGTACAATAGTTTAAGGAAATGGGGGTGACATGGAAAACCACTTAACAGAACAATAGGTTAAGTAAGACTTATGTCCATCCTATCCAGCACAGGCTGAGTCCTATTCCAGCCAATTGCTAGGAAGAGGTGGCGGTCGGAAGACTTAGGTTAGTTGAGGTAGCCCTAGTGCCCTTTTTTCCCGCCATTTTCTTAGGTTAGTGAAGGTAGCTGTGGTATGTTGCATTGTCCTGATGGCACTTGACCTTCCCACCATTTTCTGGGGGGCGAGAGGGGAGGAGGAGGGAAGGGGCAGAGGAGGGGATTTGCCAGTGGGAGAGAGGATAATTAGTTGATCAACTTAATAAGTAGTCAATCAAATTGATAAGAGTGAGAGGGGGCCTATTCCAATAACAGACGTGAAAGTGTACATGTAGCAGTGAGGGGGTTAGTGGGTTGGGGGAGGGGGAGGAGGTGAGAGGGCAATAGGATAAGTGCCTGTCAATCAAAAGGAAATGGGAGTGAAATGGAAAACCACTTAACAGAACAATAGGTTTAGTACCTGACAAACAAAGGAGAACAACTGATTTGCCCCTGATGTAGGGAACCTGCACTAACAAAATGCACCACAAACTGCCTTGCCCCACTACTATCGTTATAGGAACTTGCCACTATTATGCAGGAAGAATGATATAAGATGCCCTTAGAAACCACACATGACCTGTATTTATCCATTCTGAGACGACTACAAGCTATCTAGAATGTCAATGGCTTACCTATGTAGTTATAGGGACAATAATGTGTTGTGTTTGTGGTGTTTGCATATTTTTATCCATTCCCTTTGTGTCTTCGATATGTTCTTTGTCATCTACCTTCTCGGACACATTTTGCTGATAATTTTCAGAGGCCTCTTCTTCTTCTTCTTCTTCTTCTTCTTCTTCTGTGATTCACATTTAGCTTTGTCTATTTCATTAGCTTTCTCTTGAACATTTCTGTAGCCATCATCAACTTCTACTTCCACTACGACAACGTAATTGGCATTCCGGACGCATTTCATTTTAATTTTGCCTATCCTCGGGTTGACTGCATCAGTAGGTTTCTTTTTGACAACTTTGGCGTACTTCTTCTCGATAGGTATAATGAAGAGCGTGTTAATGTTCTCATTTGCTGAATTCTGTGTCATAATTAGCTTCAGTTTTTGCGAAACTACGACACTGGCAAGTAAGGTGAACAGAAGCAGTCGCTTTTTGAGTCGCTCTGGGTTCTCCAGTTCCAGTAGCTTAAAACAAGCTTTCAATGCTCTATTGTATGGTCTCTTTACATAATCTTCCGTTCTCTACTCGCTGTCCCTGTATTTGTTCATCCAAACTGGACTGATAATTGGTCCATTTGGACACTTTCTGGGTTAGTTCGTTTGTCAAAACAGCAGCAGCCTTCTGTGCCTCTTGAAGGAAGTTGACGTCGTCATCATATAGTGCCTGAGGTGGATTCCCCAGCCATTTCTAATGTTATTCGAGCATCCCCTGTACCTCGCTTGTTACCGACGTCATCGAGGCGCTAGCACTCACGGTGACATGGCATTCTCTGCCACTTACAGTTACTACAAAAGCAAAAGCAAACTGTTTTCGTACTCTTGCTTGTGACGAAGATTTTGACGAAACTGCCACTAGAAACGCTGTCGGCTAGCGCGGACACGGTCGGAGCGGAAACAGTTGGCAGCTCGTGAACGCCTCGAGTGGTCCAGTTAGTGCTGGGGAAACGAGACTGGTCGCGTTTCCTAAATCCAGACTTTTACAATATTCCCTATGTAATTTACAAAATCTACAGCTCTAACCACACGCCTACTGGGCAACTAAACCTAGCAGGCGTATGTAAATTCCAACACTGACTGTCAGTAACAACTGAACTTCAAGAAAACAATGTCTAACAAAATGGCTGTTTCACGAAGGAACCGTTGCGACAGCCATATATTCTTATTGCAGTTGACTCTAAGGGACCCTTGAGACGTGCGAACATGTTTTCACCATAGAGGACCATTGATTTTTGAAATGGGTTTATGCATTAGACGTAGTGGTGAGACAACTACAGATATTACAAAAATAATTTAAGCAGCGTGCCCATACATTCTCCGAAATCGCACACAGCCTCTCTGTAACTCACATATTCAAATAACTATGAAGTATCTGTCAATCATAATTTTTAATTGGAAACGTAGTTGCGATAAAAACCAACAACAACGAAGAAGACATCAATTATGACAATGGTCACACATTCAGCAAATTACGTTTTCAACATTATTACATTTCAACACAAATGATTACTGCAAATGATTTTGTCATATGTTTTTGGTTTAACATACACTGCATTCAGCGGCACCACCTTCCAGACAACACAAATTTTAACTACATATTTACGTTGGACGATATTGTGTGCCAGGAACAGGTAAAGAAAGATAAATGATATTTCTGCTTCGGTTGACAATGCCACCGATATATTTAGTGTACTCAAGTGTCTAAAATAGTTATGTCGTGACAAAGCAGAACCATATAAAAATAGGGGAAGGGCAATAAATTTTTGGTTGATGGAAAAATCAATGATGCGCTTAGCTTGATCAGTAAGGCAATTCTAAAAACGTAACGGTGTTGTGGAGAGACAGATTTTCGTAAATAAATGGAGATAAATAATTGAAGAGGCCTGGTTCCTGCTCCCAAACTTTTTCAACCACACACCACCGTCGTAAATCCTATTCAGATGAATGTTTACATACATTGACAACAACACCACAAATTCCTCTTCACAGAACAGAGCGAGATGGTGCAGTGTTTAGCACACTGGATTTGCATTCGAGATGATGACGGTTAGAATCATCATCTGGACATTCAGCTTTAGGTTTGCCATGGTTTACTTAAATCACTTGGGACAAATACTAGGATGGTTTTCTTTGAGAGAGGACATCACTGCTATCCTATTTCAGATTGCGTTCCATGTCTCATGTCATCTTCGAAGGTACGTTTAACCCTCACCTTCCCTCTACTTCGTCATAGAGGAAGAAGAAGATGATGAGAGTTTTTTTAAAATTGCAGGTGAGCCGAATAACCACATAGGCGTTTAGGATAAGTGAAAAGTTAAGTTGAGTTATCGCAGCAGCAGAAGCAGGAAAGCAAAAATGAAAGTAATACTCGATTTAATAAGTGCTACTGTAATCAGTGTCCTAATTATTACATACTTGGGCGTCTTATATTCTAGGTCACCCCCATTCCCTGTTCCCTGGGGAACTGATCTAGGTCACCCAGGGGCATGACCAGCCCCCCCTCCCTCTCCCTCTCACCCCATGTCCACCTATCTGGACCACTGAGGATAACGCACCCCTTTGCACCTTAATATCTTATAACTGGGGCTGTTGAATTGGATGGGTTACTATGGAGCTGTACAGCATAGGTAGAGGATGTGTGTATTTGTTAATATTATTTCAGCACATCAGCATTCAAGGTATCAGCAGACCAACACTCAGACTGATATGTAAATACTCTCAGTTTCACGTATTTTCCTAAATTTTACATATTTTTTACCCATTTTCGTATTTTTACCTGGAAGTAATACTTGATTTAATAACAGAGCAGTTGAAATAAGACGAACAACGAAGGTCACCGACATAATGAAAAGAGTGAATACATTGAAATGGCAGTGGACTGGTCATGTTGCTCGAACAAAAGATGATAGATGGTATAAAATGGCTCTGAGCACTATGGGACTTAACATCTATGGTCATCAGTCCCCTAGAACTTAGAACTACTTAAAACTAACTAACCTAAGGACATCACACAACACCCAGTCATCACGAGGCAGAGAAAATCCCTGACCCCGCCGGGAATCGAACCCGGGAACCCGGGTGCGGGAAGCGAAAACGCTACCGCACGACCACGAGCTGCGGACATAGATGATCTAAACAAGTCCTAGACTGGAGCCAATTTTAACAAAAAAGACCAAGAGGAAGACCACCAGCCAGATGGGACGGAGATGTATGGAAGGCAGTGGAATTCAATTGGCAACGGAAAGCTCAGGATCAGAAGAAATGGAAGATCTTACTGGAATGTCAAGATATTGTCAGCATGGTCCCACTTTCTGTATCATTGTTCAGCCATCGCTCCGTTACTAGTTGGTGTTGTCATAGTGTAAGAAACGAAAACATTGGCAGAAATAGTGATGTTATAGAAAATTCTGTAAGCCAAAGATATTGTATAACAGAGGCGAGCAGTATCTGCAAGAACCCCAGTAAAATCATGTCGCCCAGTGGAGGGTAGATCACCACTAAGACTCCGACGTGTGGGTGTGTAGTTGCGAACGTCGATGCTGGCAGACACAGTACCCAGAAATTCCCAAGAAATTTCCGGTATGATGTTCTGCAGCCTGGTGCCTAACATCACTGCTGTATCAGTTCTGGCTGAGAAATCTCCCGCCCTCGGTAATAAAGGCAAATAGATCCCAAGACATGATGTTAGGTAGAATTCCGCTAAGGCTGGTAAAATTGTTGTTTATTGAAAACACAACCGGTTTCGCAGCCTAAAGTCGCATCATCAGGTGCAACCTGATGTGTGGCACTTTTATATCGCTCCTGTCTGGACCCTGTGTGTCGGACGAATGACTCATACATGCACAGTGACAGATGGTCTGAAGCGGGTTCAGTCGAGTATGTAGTTCTAATTTTCATCCACCAGAGTACAGTAGTGGACATACACATCCAAGAAGCAGGTCAAGAGAATGTTTTTGTGAATGGTTCTATTTATTTCTTGAAGGTTTCTTGTTTATTTATGTTTTTACAGTATTGTGTATGTTTTTAGTAGTGTGAATGATGCGTGAATGTGGCCTAAAGTAGATATGTAGATCATTGTTATACTGTACGAACTAGCGTGAGAAATTTTTAAGACAATGTGAATGCAGACGACAGGGTATTTTGTACCGTAATATGTTAATTAAGTTGATGTCAAAAGGAAAGCTAATTCGAGTTCAAATGAGAGTAGTTAATAACATAAAGTATAAATAAAATATCAGAATATTAAATATTTATTTCGGGAAAAAGTACAGTTCGAAAGTGTGTTATTTGTTGATTGGTTAGTCATGAAAAGCGCGGACAAACGCGGGGGAATAATATTTTTCTATTGGCCTTATAGAAAACTGACCAACCAGAACGGAGTATTCTTCGCCCGTCTTTTCTCTTTGAGATAGTGAATGATTACATCAGTTCCAAGGAGTGGGAGCCCAGCCTTTCAATGGTACGGTCGTGTGTGATTTGATTTGATTTGATTTTGACAAGGAAGCAAAACAGTTTAGGTCTAACCCGACACTGCCTTCACCGAAACCGAGTTTATTGTGCGGTATCACTCCCTGTATATCTAGTAAACCCACCAATGCCCTTAAATAATGCAAGGAGTCCCTCTACCAGTTTTTTGTTAGACACAATTTCTTTAGGTCTAATTGTCCCGAAGATTATGTATCTTTTGCTCTCCAATGCCATACATTCGAAGGTTAGGTGTGATGCAGTTTCTTCACCCTCATCACAGATCCTACATTTAGGGTCTTCTTCCGTTATAACCATTGTGTGTAGGCGTTTTTTGAAATACCCATGGCCGGTCATCAATCCAGTCATAAGTTTGATCTCTTTCCTGTTCAATCCCAGGATTACAGAGCGTCATTTAAGCATGGCTTCGGCATCATTACCTTACCATGTTTTTGTTTATTGACCTTGGTCCAATATTCTACGTGCTGTCCTCTAAGCCAGTTCCGTAGTTCTAGTTTGATCATAGCCTTAGTGATTGTCAGGACAGGTTCCGGTCCAATAAATGGAGTAGTTGCCGTCATCCTGGCCAATCCGTCGGCTTGTTCATTGCCACAGATCCCTGAGTGGCCAGGGATTCACACTAAGTTTAACCCTGTTGCTTCCCCCTTAGCTCCACCAGAGCCCTGAGAATTCTGCAACAATATTAGATCTCGTTGCAGGAGCTGCCAGTGATATCAGGGTTTCCTGGCTGTCTGAATAGATGTACATACTATGGTCCTTGTAGCACCTACGCATATTCTCCTCCACATATGCCCTGATTGCAATAATGTCAGCTTGGAATACTGAGGACAGTTTTCCTAGGGTGATGATGCCCTCCAGTCTTGGCTGAACCCCGTACACCCCTGCCCCAACGCCTTGGTCTGATTTCGACCCACCGGTGTACCAAAGAACGTCCCCCGTACGGTGTCGAACTGTTTTTTCCCACAGCTCCTTGCTTCCAGTAATTATATAGTAATGCTTGTTGAAGCAGTTTGGAGTTATTGTATAGTAGGCCGGCATTTCGCCAGCCATTCCTATATTTTCCTCACTCAGTATCTTAGTGTGTGATTCTGAATATCCCGATAAGATACAGTTTTTAACAGTTTCACATCTGTGTGCCCCAGCTTCTGCCTCTACCTTGATCCAAAGGTGTAGTGGACGCATGTCCAGCATGGCTTCCATCCCAGCGGTTGGCGTGCTGCTAATTCCGCCTGTTATGGCTAAGACACCCCCCCCCCCCCCCAATGAACCATGGACCTTGCCGTTGGTGGTGAGGCTTGCGTGCCTCAGCGATACAGATAGCCGTACCGTAGGTGCAACCACAACGGAGGGGTATCTGTTGAGAGGCCAGACAAACGCGTGATTCCTGAAGAGGGGCAGCAGCCTTTTCAGTAGTTGCAGGGGCAACAGTCTGGATGATTGACTGATCTGGCCTTGTAACACTAACCAATACAGCCTTGCTGTGCTGGTACTGCGAACGGTTGAAAGTAAGGGGAAACTACAGCCGTAATTTTTCCCGAGGGCATGCAGCTTTACTGTATGGTTAATGATGATGGCGTCCTCTTGGGTAAAATATTCCGGAGGTAAAATAGTCCCCCATTCGGATCTCCGGGCGGGGACTACTCAAGAGGACGTCATTATCAGGAGAAAGAAAACTGGCGTTCTACGGATCGGAGTGTGGAATGTCATGGAGAAGAAATAAAAACTTTGAGGTTCGCCGATGACATTGTAATTCTGTCAGTGACAGCAAAGGACTTGGAAGAGCAGTTGAACGGAATGGATAGTGTCTTGAAATTAGGATATAAGATGAACATCAACAAAAGCAAAACGAGGATAATGGAATGAAGTCGAATTAAGTCGGGCGATGCTGAGGGAATTAGATTAGGAAATGAGACACTTAAAGTAGTAAAGGAGTTTTGCTATTTGGGGAGTAAAATAACTGATGATGGTCGAAGTAGAGAGGATATAAAATGTAGACTGGCAATGGGAAGGAAAGCGTTCCTGAAGAAGAGAAATTTGTTAACATAGAGTATAGATTTAAGTGTCAGGAAGTCGTTTCTGAAAGTATTTGTATGGAGTGTAGCCATGTATGGAAGTGAAACATGGACGATAAATAGTTTAGACAAGAAGAGAATAGAAGCTTTCGAAATGTGGTGCTACAGAAGAATGCTGAAGATTAGATGGGTAGATCAAATAACTAATGAGGAGGTGTTGAATAGGATTGGGGAGAAGAGAAGTTTGTGGCACAACTTGACTAGGAGAAGGGATCGGTTGGTAGGACATGTTCTGAGGCGTCAAGGGATCACCAATTTAGTATTGGAGGGCAGCATGGAGGGTAAAAATCGTAGGGAGACCAAGAGATTAATACACCAAGCAGATTCAGAAGGATGTAGGTTGCGGTTGGTACTGGGAGATGAAGAAGCTTGCACAGGATAGAGTAGATGGAGAGCTGCATCAAACCAGTCTCAGTACTGAAGACCACAACAACAACAACATGGCTAAGCAGGCCAGTCTCTGCACTTTAGCAAGCTCCTTAGCTGCAAGCTGCTGTTCTACCCTCTTCGACCACACTACGGCCCCATAGGAAATCCTAGGTCTAACCCCATGGTGTATATCCAGTGCATACCTCTGGGGCTTAGGCCCCAGTTTTTACCACAAGCCCTTCTGGTACTCACTAGAGTACTTTTCGCTTTGGAGCAGATGCTCTTAACGTGAGGGGTTCATGTTAGTTTCTCATCTAAGGTTACTCCTAGACATTTCACTATCCCCTTTGCTGGTAGAGTTTCATCGAAGAGCTTTAGATTCCTACTTGAGTGTTGGATATGCCTCTTCGTGAATGGCACCACAACAGTCTTCTTAGGATTAACCCTTAGATCCTGTTTAATGCACCATTCTTGCACAATGTCCAATCCTCCTTGTGCCATATTTATAACTGTGTCAATAAATTTGACAAGTATTACTATGACAAGCTCATCTGCGTATCCTTGGCAGAAGCATTGTCTGGTATTTAGTTCATCAATGAGTTCGTTCACCACTAGATTCCACAATAAAGGGGACAGAACTCCTCCTTGAGGGCAACCTCTAGTGGTGTTAATTATTATCTTTTCATTCATCATGGTAGCCTCTACCTTCCTTCCACTAAGCATGGCCCTGGTCCACCTACATATAGTGGTCCCTAGGTAATGCACCTCTGCTGCCCTTACCATGGAATCGATGGTCGTGTTACTGTAGGCACCCTCGATATCCAGGAAGATGCAGAGGGATATTTCTTGGAAGTGAAGTGCTTTCTCCACCCTCCCAACGAACTGATGGAGAGCTGTCTCACATGATTCACGTGGTTGATATACATGTTGATTTGAATGTAGAGGGGCCCTAATTAGCCTCCTTTCCCTAAAATATACATTAACCAGTTTTTCCAATGTTTTGAGAATGAAGGAGGACAGGCTGATTGGTATCATATCCTTGGCCTTGGTATGATCAATTCTCCCTGGATTTAGAGTGGAAACAACCTTCACTGTCCTCCAAGCATTGGGAATGATTCCTACTGCTAGGCTAACCCTGAATAACCTGCATAGGACTCTTATGAGATTCTCTCTTGCCTGTTGCAGGAGAGCTGGAAAGATTCCATCTGGGCCAGGTGACTTGAACGGTTGGAATGTTCCCACCGCCCATTGGATTTTAATGAAGTCCACACACTCCTTGGCCGATTCGCAGTCCTCCCTTCAAGATCCTGAGAACCATTGTCCCTCCGGGATCACATTTTGGTCTGTGTTGTCTCGCAGAGCATATTGAGTGAGTTTTGAGGAGGAGTTCCAGCGTTTCATTTGCTGTTCCCATCCTCCTTCCTCATCGTACCTCTTGGATTGGTTGGTACTCTAGTGAGTATTCTGTGAAGTCTGGCTTGAGCAGCTGTGCTCTCCACTTCCTCACAGAATGCCTTCCAGGATGCCTCCTTTGCTTGTCTGATTGAAAGGTTGTAGTTGACAAGGGCCTCAGCATATTTTGCCCATTGTCTTTACGTCTCGCAATGTTAAACAGACTTCATACCTGTTTTCTTTGCGTTTCCAAGTTACTGTTCTTCACTGTCCTCCAAGCATTGGGAATGATTCCTACTGCTAGGCTAACCCTGAATAACCTGCATAGGACTCTTATGAGATTCTCTCTTGCCTGTTGCAGGAGAGCTGGAAAGATTCCATCTGGGCCAGGTGACTTGAACGGCGGTTGGAATGTTCCCCACCAAGTTACTGTTCTTGGTGACTGCGCATTTGTCCTGGTATGAGGTCACTATGGCAGAGGTAACAGTCTCTGCTGCTTCCTCAAACTCTATTGGATTCCTTAGCGAGGTTTTATTTTCCGATAATCCTAAGTCAAGGTCCCTCCTATATGTCTCCCAGTCTGTTTTCCTAGGATTCCTGTAGATCATGGTCTGTCTGATTCCCATTTCAACCTTGAATTTAATGTACATGTTGTCTGATGAGGATGGCTCTAACGTCACATGCCATTGTTTGACATAGCTGCCCATCATCATAGAACCAAAGGTTATGTCAATTACTTCTTCTCTTCTGCTATTCCTGAATGTAGGTTCATTGCCCCTATTCAGGACCTCCAAGTTGTTAGTGAAAAGAAATTCAATAAGGTACTCACCTCTACTGTTGGTGTCCTTGCTGACCCACACTGGATTGTGGGCATTGGCGTCACATCGTACCAAGAGTTGATCACCTTGCCAATGGCAAGCTTCTACCCGTCTCCTCACCTTCAAAGGAGGAGGAGAGCTGTCTTAGTAAGGAAGGTATGCTGAGGTCAAAACAATTTCCCTCGTGACACCTTCCTCACATTGCTGCGTTCTAATGGTCACTAGGTCCCTGGAGCAGAAATCCATCACTGGCATGAAAGAAATTCCATTTCTTACATAAATGCATTTTCTGGAGTTTCTTCGATTTCTAGCATAAATCAGCTTACCTCCAGTGCCACCGAGGTCCGATACTCCCCCTTTACATAAGTAGGGTTCTTTTATCAGGGCCATGTCCACTTCCTGCCTCCACAGGCAGCGGCTCAGGGCACCAGAGGCCCCTTTTTGTGCTGCAGATTAATCTTGCTGCCATCTTGCTGCCATCATTGCCTTTGAGGTGCTTGATAAGCCTGACAGTGACCTGTGAGAACTCTAAAAACAATTTCAGGGCTTGCTCTCGCATCTCCTTCAGGGACGTCTCTCTGACCTTCACCACCAGGGTTCGTCCTTCTGGTACAACCTTCTGGTTGATCACTCTCCAGTCTTCAGTCGAGACTTTTGGGTTCTTGGCCCCTATTTCCTCGAACAGAGTCTTAGGGGAGACATCCTTAAGGATCTTTGGGACCCATATTGATACCTTTGCGGTCTTAAGAAGTTCCACTGCCGTCTTGACCAGCAGCTTCGCATCTTCCCACGGGATATCATGGGCACCTTGTCCTTAAGCCATTCCACCGTGTGCACCCCCTTACAGGCAAAAATGAGGGCACCACTATCTAGATAGACCCTCCTGAAGTTGGGTCCTGGACCAGCGTCGCCCCCAATCTTTTCAATGAGGGCCATCTTTACAAGTTCCTCCTGCTGCAAGGTGATGGCTACCAGTGGATAGCCTTCCTGGATAACTACCATCTTAAAAACCGGGACTGCAGTACTATGGGTCTGTTTCCCTATTTCTTGCCTCGGTTTTTACTGGGCTCGCTTATCCAGGGAGGACAGAGTCTTAGATACCTCCCTTATCCTCTTGCTGACTGTGTTCGACGTTGTGGGGGTCTGCATATCCTCTTCAAACTGAGACAGTTTTTTCTTAGGGGTCTTAGGCTCAACCCCGTTTAATTCCTTCCACTTGTCTTTAGGAAGCCATTCTTTCCCTTTCGTTTTTCTCTGTTCCCTGAGTAGTTTCCTCCTCTGGGCCCCAGACAAGGCTTTAATCTTGATCTGGTCCAACTTCTCAGTTACAGTTCCCACTTCTGGCTCAGGTCTAGCCCCTGATACACCAGTGGGAATGCCTTCCATCGGTCCTGACCCCGATGTTTCGGTTTCTGAGGTCTCAGTTTGCCCCTAAGTTTGTTTTAATTTATTTTCTTTAGTCGCGTCCATGTTGGTCCCACGAGATTTGGGGATCTACATGGTCCACACCACAATGACCCCGCACAGTGTAAGGCTACTTACTCAGGGAGGTCGCCCAGTATCCCTCAGGCTCCATTTGCGAAACATCTTCCCATGAGCCACGCACCCCTCGGCACGGATCGCATCACACCTTGGGTTGGGAAAGGGAATTGGGTAAGGACTACGAGTGGATAGGGAAGATGGGACGTTGTGGGACACTCTTAGTCTGATCCATCAGCTGAGGCCTTTCCGGCAGTAGCTCCTCCACCTTTGCATAGCCCTCAGCTTCACGCGGATACGCAACCCTTTCGACCCCCATGGACAGTGCTTCGTGAAGGTGGTGTCCACGGAGAGGACGGTCGAGTGTAGTATGAGTTCCGAAGGATGTTATAATTTGCCGGTTTTAGTTGTGCTACATGCCTCAAAAGTGCTTTAAAGTGAAGGCATATTTACTCCGGTGCGTTTTTTGTTTTGTTTTAGAAAGTACCGAGTTTTTAAGTAATTTTGTGTATGAGAAAAGACAGTAATTCCGCGTTTCATATTGAGAAAATTGATGAATAAAAACTTGAGTGCATTAGATACCGATAAACTTAATAGTGTGGCGAGCACTTTCATTTAAGAACAATCCGTGCTTAGTAGCTGTTCAGATTTCGGGAAATACGTTACCATAAACTTGCTAAGTGAATGAAATGGTTTGTGCATGACTGAGTTAGGACTATCTTGGGCTTGCCAGTGAACTTGTAATTCTCGACTTCACAATATACCGAAGTTTTGCCAAGATTTTCACCTTTCATTCAAAATTAACACATTTTCCCCATTTTTAGAGTAGTTACGTTATATGCAGCCTGGTGCGAGTTGCAGTACGGTAGGTTTCTGCTCGGCTTTCCCATCGGCGATCTGCTGCGACAAGTTCACAGGTAGGCGCAGGACAAAAGGAACCGCGCCACCGAAAACCTACATAGTGAAAAGCGAAGTACAATGGCACCACATTTTGTGGATATTAAAATTAATGAAGAAAAGTGTAAAATATACTCACAACGTTAAAAGATGATAGCCATGCCTTTCGCTCCTAGTAAAAATTTACTGCTATTAAATGAATATTGTTAATACTCTTGCGAGCGAAAGATAAAGAAGACGTGCTCCATTCATTTAGGAAAAATTTGTAATAGGTGAAACTTGCGGCTACAGAGCCATGCTTCAAAACGTGCCTGCATTTAAAAAGAAATATAAAAATATTTTATAGTGAGAGGACGCTAAAAGTTTTTAAGCAGGCTGGATTGGTGATAAAAAATTGTCACCGCTAACATGATTAGTTGCGGATTATGCGAATTACTATGTGGAATGCATCAGGTGGCAGTATCCTACAGGTGTGACAGCAAGATAACCCGCTGTAGGGCAAAGTACAAACTGCCCATAACAACGACAAAGAGAGATTAGCTGGCTGGCGGAACGGAAGCTATCCATGTGGACAGTGTGAAGTCATATACTCGTCACAAGGAGCGCTGGGTCCGTACATTTACAAGCGAGAATAATACAGAATTTTATTATGTGCTACTACCTAATCGTACAAACAATCAAAATTAGCGAGATTACTATGGTGTTTCAATTGTAACTCGTTAATCAACATGAACTCTGCATTTTATTTTTTATGTCTAATAATTTCTACTTCCTCTAAAATATTCTAAATATGGCTTTATTCTTTTTTATGAAGAATTTGTGGATTTTCTAAAGGGTTTGTGATGCTGTACCCCCCTTCACTTAAGATGTTCCTGAAATCATATTCGAAATGACCTATTGGTTTGCACTCTATATATATAAGGTTAAACTCACGACCGATTCTGTAGTTACATATGGTAGCCTTCAGCCTGGTAATACAATGTTCTTTAGCCTAGGAAAACATAAAAAATCCTCATAGCTGGGTACTTTATAAATCTATAAGGTGGCTACCAGTAACTTTGTTCACACCTGGGATGTGATTTTCACATATAAATTTCGAGTCTATCTTTACACAGAGGCGTACATAAATTTTTCTTCTTCGCTGGGGATACACTTGTGTTCAAATATGATAGAGGCGGCCAAGAATTCGATTCATGAGCCATGCCCTTGCTCGATTGCCAATTGTGATCAGCCTGCATGCACACACTCCCCCACGCCCCCTCCCCCGCACACTCCGGCCACAACCAAGCTGTCTGAGAGGGAGGAGGGGGAAGTGGGGGAAATGGCGAATTCGCTCTATTCAGATGGCAATGTAGTCGCATTGCGTATGACTTGGTTTCATATTTCGCAATAACGTTGATCACAAATGAAAAAAAATTCAGTATTATTTATTTCTGGCGTTCTGAAGACGTAATATAATTTTATGCTGTCAACATAGGGACAGACAAAGACATTTTCACAGACTTTCGCGCTCATGTTTCCACGTAATGGTGACTTATTTAGTTTCTTAATGGAAAAAAGTGTTTCACACATGTATGTTGATCGAAATATTGTAGTACTTTTGAAATTTCATTACAGAGTCGTGGCAAACCTACTTGAGGAAGACAATGTAGACGTCCTGGAACTTGTCTTTTAAAACGGGAATTACATTGCAGATGTCTCGAAATCAGATCGAAAACGGATTTAAGGGTGGCAAATTCTGAGAAACACAGTTGAGTTCTCTTAGCTCACTGGCGTCAACCAAAACGCGAGGTGTGAAGAATTCATTGCGACCTTAAAAGAATTACAAGGGTAGTATCTGAAACGTTGTTAGGACACTGCCACCCTGTCTTGTCTGGAAGGTGGTGCCGCTGAATGCAGTGTATATTAAACCAAAAACATATGTCAAAATCTTTTGCACTAGTCATTTGTGTTGAAATGTAATCATGTTGAAAACGTAAGTTGCAGAATGTGTGATATTGTCATGATTTGTGTCCTTTTCCTTGTTGTTAGTTTTGGTCACAACTACATTTCCAATTAAAACTTACGATTGACAAATACTTCATAGTTATTTGAATATGTGAGTTACAGAGAGGTTGTGTGCTTATTCGGAGAATGTATGGGCAGGCTGCTTAAATTATTTTTGTAATATCTGTAGTTGTCTCACCACTACGTCAAATGCATAAACCCATTAAAAAAATGTTCAAATGTGTGGGAAATCTTATGGGACTTAACTGCTAAGGTCATCAGTCCCTAAGCCTACACACTACTTAACTTATATTATCCTAAGGACAAACACACACAGCCATGCCCGAGGGAGGACTCGAACCTCCGCCGGGTACAGCCGCAAAGTCAATGACTGCAGCGCCTGAGACCGCTCGGCTAATCCCGCGCGGTCTCATTTTAAAAATCAGTGGTTCTCTATGGTGAAAACATGTTCGCATGTCTCATAGATCCCTTAGAGTCAACTGCAATAAGAGTATACGGCTGCTGCAACGGTTTCTTCGTGAAACAGCCATTCTGTTAAGACTTTGTTTTCTTGAAGTTCAATTGTTACTGACAGTCAGTGTTTGAATTTACATCGCCTGCTGTCTTTGGTTGCCCAGTACGCGTGTGGCTACAGCCGTAGATTTTGTAAATTACACAGGGGATATCGTAAAAGTGTGGATGTTGAAAACGCTGCCAACTGTTTCCGCTCCGACCGCTTCAGCGCTAGCCGACAGCGTTTCTAGTGGCAGTTTCGTCAAAATCTTCGTCACAATCAAGAATACGAAAACAGTTTGCTTTCGCTTTGGTAGTACCTGTAAGTGGCAGAGAATGCCATGTCACCGTGAGTGAGTGCTAGCGCCTCGATGACGTCGGTAACAAGCGAGGTACAGAAGATGCTCGAATACCATTAGAAATGGCTGGGGAATCCACCTCAGGCACTATATGATGACGACGTCAACAAGCACAGAAGGTTGCTGCTGTTTTGATAAACGAACTAACCCAGAAAGTGTCCAAATGGACCAATTATCAGTCCAGGTTGGACGAACAAATGCAGGGGCATCGAGAAGAGAATGACAGAGTATGTAACATGAGCACGCTCTTCATTATACCGAGAAGAAGTACAAAAAAGATGTCAAGAAGAAAACTAGTGATGCAGTCAACCCAAGGACAGGCAAAATTAGTATAAAATGGATCCGGAATGCCAATAACGTAGTCATAGTGGAAGCAGAGGTTGATGATTACTGCAGAAAGCTTCAAGAGATACCTAATCACACAGACAAAGATAAATGTGAATCACTGAAGAAGAAGAAGAAGAAGAAGAAGAAGAGGCCTTTGTTAATTGTTTGTAATGTGCGTGTGGTTTTTAAGGGCATCTTATACCATTTTTCCTGCTAAATACTGGCAAGTTTAGCTAATAGTGATGGAAATGGAGAGCGATCACACACACCTCTCCCCAAAGTAGACCACAAAGGGTCAATAATATTGAGATCTGGTGACTGTGTGGCCAGGGGAGATGCGACAATTCTTCCTCGTGCTCACAAAACCAGTTCTGGACGATGCGAGCTGTGTGACCAGGGGCCCAGTCGTCTTTTAACACGGAATTGCCGTTGGACAACAATCAGCGTACCATGGGATGCATCTAATCAGTCAAAATGGTCACATAATCCTTGCCAACAATGCGATCATACACAGAGTACCCATGGGGACCATACACTACCATCATGTCACCGCCCAAATCATCACCGAATCCCCACTATGTTTCACCCTTGGAATATAAATTTGGGCTGAAGTTGGAAACAGTGCGAAACAAGACTAATCTGACCGAATATTTTGTTCAATTGCTCCACGCTCCAGGTTTTATGGCTTTGACACCACGTTTTCCTGTCACTGGTATTTCCTTCACTGATGAATGGTTTTAAAATTCCAGCTCGCCCTGCAGCTTCTGCTTATGGAGCTCCCTTCGTGTTGTTTTGGTGCTGACAGGGTCCGCGAGTGCGATATTCAGTTCTGCAGTGCGTTTTGCAGTTGTCGTTCTCTTATTTTTCGTCACAGTCCACTTCAGCAACCGCGTGTCACGAGCAGTCAACACACACTTCCGTTCGCGTTGTCACTTAGCGAATGATGGTTCTCTGCTATCCTATGTGAGGTATAAATCTTCGAGACTGTGCCTCTTGAAATACCAAACACTTCGGCTACCATCGTTACGGAAACGCTCACCACACGAGCACCAAAAATTTGACTACGTTCGAAGTCGCGTATCTCCGACGTAGTGCACTCTCAGCTTCACAGAACACTGTTTTGACAATGGCTGACATTGCAGTGTTTTGAGTACACTGCGTAGTGCCGTTTGTGGTCATATGCAACGGGGCAACCTGTAGGAAGGAATATATAGAAGAAGCACGGCTGAGATTTCAAACCGAACCCTGAGAGAAAAGCTATGTCATTTGCATAGTGGAAGTCACTCCTCGCGTTCGAAAACTTCTAGACTCAAATGTGTGGAGTACAGTTAATTTAAATGCACACAATAAAGGAACTCAACTTCGTCTGTAACAGCAAGTCGACGCTCTGGGTATCAAACTAACGTCAGCACTTCCGAAGAGCAAAGTGGAAGAATAACACGAAGTATTACTTTCACAGTAGGCCGGCCGGAGTGGCCGAGCGGTTCTAGACGCTACAGTCTGGAACCATGCGACCGCTACTGTCGCAGGTTCGAATCCTGCCTCGGGCATGGATGTGTGTTATGTCCTTAGGTTAGTTAGTTTTAAGTAGTTCTTAGTTCTGGGGGACTGATGACCTCAACAGTTACGTCTCATAGTTGTCAGAGCCATTTGAACCATTTTTCACAGTAGAAAATGATAAGCATGTCTAAAACGTAATTTAAAGAATTTGTCAAAGAACATACAATGGCCACCCAGGTGGCTATGTGTAAACTCGAGGGTTGCCGAGGCACACGAATATGCTGGTGCGTCCTATTCTTGAGTACTGATCGAGTGTTTGGGATCCGCACCTGGTCGGATTCAAGGAAGCCATCGAAGCAATTCAGAGGCGGGCTGCTGGATTTGTTACCGGTAGGTTCGAACAACACGTATGAGTTACGGAGATGCTGCACGAACTCAAATGGGAATCCCTGGATGGGAGGCGACGTTCTTTCGGTGAAACACTATTAAGAAGATTTAGAGAAACGGGATTTGAAGCTAACTTCCTATCGAATCTACTGTCGCCAACATACACACGCGTAAGGACCACGAAGGTAAGATACGAGAAATTAGGGCTCATTCGGAGGCATATAGATAGTCGTTTTTGCCCCGCTCTGTTTGTGAGTGGAGCAGGAAAGGAAATGACTAGTAGTGGAACACGGTACCCTCTGCCATGCACTGTACGGTGGCTTGCGGAATATCGATGGAGATGAAGATGAAACTAACAATGTATGGTCAGATATTTATCATCCAAACTGCAACAGAAATAGTATTGTGAGCTGTAAAGCCATATTCCAGAGAGTTTTGGAAGCTACTGAGAGTAGTTTGAAAACAGTTTTATGCGCAGTGAATGCTGAAGCTCTTACAGTAGAAAATAATACAGGGAAACACAGAAACATACCGCGTAACGTAGTCACGGAAATATGGGAAATAATATGATCTCACTAGCACCAGTTTCCTTTCAGACCATCGCATTGCCGGCCGGGGTGACCGAGCGGCTCTAGGCGCTGCAGTTTGGAACCGCGCTACCGCTACGGTTGCAGGTTCGAATACTACCTTGGGCATGGATGTGTGTGATGTCCTTAGGTTAGTTAGATTTAAGTAGTTCTAAGTTCTAGGGGACATGACCTCAGAAGTTGAGTCCCATAGTGCTCAGAGCCATTTTTTTCGTTGTGTTTGGGCGTAGCGGACGTCGCATGACATCCGTTGAAGTTCGTTGTTGATCCTTCCCTCAGTTTGTTATTACAGAGAGCGGCCAGCTCTCTGACCAAACACGCTGAGCTACCGTGCCGGCACCACTTAGCTATCGGGGCGAACGGTACTCTAAATGAAGTATAGACACTAAAACTTATCGTAAGTTCTTTAGAGAGAATAATCCGTGTTCATTTCGAAGCCCAGGGACTGATACCTGTGGTTTCTGGAATATGTCCGCCTGCTTGGCTCGATGGCAACGCGGGCCCAGTTTCGATTCCCGACCGGGTAGGAGATTTCTCCGCTCGTGAACTGGGTGTTATGTTGTCCTCATCATTATTTCATCCTCATCACCGGCACGCAAGTCGCCCACTGTGGCGTCGACTGAAACAAGACTTGCCCGGATGGGGTCTCCCGGCCAAAATGCCATACCCTCATTTCATTTTCATTTCTGGAATGTGAAGTTATACTAAGTGTCAACTCAAATGATCCTCGTAAAAAAGTATATGAAAAATACAAAATAAAAGTTACACAGTACAATAAACTAAAGGAAGTGCCGTCGGCTAAACTTGAAAACACACATACCTTAGTGCTTGGCTTTGAGTACGCACAGAAACTCAAGGAACTAAACTACCAAAGGACACAGATGAAACTGCACAATTCTTTCCTGGTTAGGAACTCGTAAAATGTCACAAAATCGGTTACTCCCCTGTTGCTGCTTGTGCATCGGCCGGCTGCTGCTGCCTGACTGATCGATAGTACAATCATATGACAATCACCTTAAATGCGTTAGCACCGAAATACCTCTATTATATGGCCGTAGTAGAAGGTTACTTTAATTTACATGAAATCGATTAGAAGAACTATGTATATGATACGAGTGGTAGAAACAGTCTTACTTGCCAAGTATCACCGAAAACGTTAAGAGTCAACCGTCTGAGAGAAAGCTGAAATATCGGATTAAAACTAGCTCCTCGTCCAGGCCGTGAAGGCCCGTGGGATGTCTGCCGGCAGTCGTGTCATCCTCTGCCTTGAGGCGTCTTGCGGATGCGGTAAGGAGGGGCATGTGGTCAACACACTGCATTCTTCGCCGTTTTGCAGGCTTTCCAAACCGTGGAGCTGCTACTATTTGGTCATGTAGCTCCTCAACTGGCGTCACGAGGCTGAGTCATCCCGTATCAAGGAAAAATACTTGGTATTACCTTGATCTTCTGCATGGCAACCACCTACGCTGACCACTGAACTACGGAGGTGAACGAAATACTGAATTATGTATACCTCAGTTTGTTTCACTGTGCATGATCGTAATACAGTTCCTTCTTTCAGTCTTCTCAGGAACGTTGAAATGACAAATATTAAGATAAGCGTGCCAGAGAACAGAAAATGAACTAAAATCTGTCAACAGAGAAACGGCATCTGGACCTGGTGAGACATCTGTACGATTCTATACAGATTATACGAAAGAAAATGTTATCTTTATAGCCACAGTTTATTATAATGTCGCTGGGACAACGAAACTGGAATCTGATCGATTGGAGTAGAATTGTCATCAGTGTTGAGTCCCGGTAAGAAATGGCCCCCGGTGATCAGTGAAGATATGTCTAGAGACACTCCGGACAGCGGCAGGGTACCAACCTCACTGTTTCTCGCCATACGGCCCTAAATCTTGAAGTGATGGTCTGGAGTGCCATCCATTTCATAGCAGGACCCCTTTAGTTCTCATCCGCGGCACCCTTGCAGCACAGCGTTATGTCAACGATATTCTACGTTACACATGCTCTGTTTCGTTGCCTTTCATGACAAGCCATCCCGAGCTTACATTTTAACAAGATAACGCCCACATACACACTGCGATAGTTGCTACAGCTTGTCATCTTGCTTGTCAGACCCTATCTTGGCCAACACGTTCGCCAGATCTCTCCCCAGCTGAGAACGTTTGGAGCATTATGGCCAGGGTCCTGCAACCAGCTTGGCATTTTGACGATCTGACGCACCACTTGGACAGAATCTGGCACGATATCCCTAATGAGGACAGTCAAAAACCCCATCATTCAGTGGCAAGCCGAATAACTTCTTGCATAACCGTCAGACGTGGCCCAAGACGTTATTGACTTTCTCAATTTGCAAAGCTTGTTCTCTTGAATAAATCACCCAATTTTCCTGACGTTTTAATCATTCGTTTGTCTGTATATGGAAATCACATCTACGGATTTCGGTCCCATTTGGATAATTCCTTCGTGATGCGTAGTTTTTTTTGTTAGCTTGTATTTGACCACAAACGCCACCTATGCTACGTCCTAAAAACGTTGCCAGTGTCAGTCGCGTTCACAACAGTGTTCTGTGTAGTTGTCAGTGTATTATGTAAGAGCTAAGCGGCTCCAAACGTGGGCAGATTGCTGGTGTTCGTAAGGTGGGTGCTTCCGTTATCCATAGCCAAAGTAGTCGAAGTGTTTCGTGTTTCGAGAATGAAGATCTATACCGCATGCAGGGAAAGCGAAAGAACCGCATCCTCTAAGTCGGAACGCGGACGAAAGTGTGTGTTGATTGATAGTGGCAGGCAGTCATTAAAGAGAACTGTGACAAAAAAATAAGAGGACGACAAAAAATGGTTCAAATGGCTCTGAGCACTATGGGACTTAACTTCTGAGGTCATCAGTCCCCCAGAACTTAGAACTACTTAAGCCTAACTAACCTAAGGACATCACACACATCCATGCCCGAGGCAAGATTCGATCCTGCGACCGTAGCGGTCCAGCGGTTCCAGACTGTAGCGCCTAGAACCGCTCGGCCACTCCGGCCGGCAGAGGACGACAGCTGTGAAACTCACTCCAGAACTGAAAGTTACACTCGGAAACACTGTCAGCATCAAAACAGCGCGAAATGAGCTCCAGAAGCAGGGAACTGCAAGACGAGCTGAAATTCCAAAACCACACATCTCATGGAGGAATTGAAGAAAGTAATTTGGTCGGATGAGTCATGTTTCACACTGTTTTCAACTTCTGGTCGGCTTTATGCCTGATGTGCGCCGTCCCAAGCCTACGATGCGGACTGCTTGGAGCCAAGAGTGAAACACGGCGGGAGTTCGGTGATGATTTGGACAGCCATATCGTAGTATTCCATGGGCTCCATGGTTATTCTTCAAGTTCGCATTACTGCCGAGGATTATGTGGCCATTTTGGCAGATCAGGTACACCACATGACATAATATTTCTTCCCAATGGTGATGTTGTGTTCCAAGACGATAGGGGCCCTGTTCAAACACCTCGCACACGTCCATGAGTGGTTTTGTGAGCACTAAGTGAATTGTCGCATCTTCCCTAGCCAACACAGTCAACTTACCTCTATATTACTGAGCATTTGCGGTCTGCTTTGGAAAGAAGAGTGCGTGATCGCCAGCCACCTCCATCATCGCTGCCTATACTTGCCACTATTTTGCAGCAGGAAAGGTATAAGATTCCCTTGAAGCCCAACAGGACTTGTACTTATCCATACCGAAACGACTGCGAGCTGTTTTGAATGCCAACAGTTTTCCTACACCGTATTAGGCATGTTAATGTATCATGTTTGTGGTGTTTCCATATTTTGTCCGCTCCCCTGTATTTCGAGCCTGGAGTCTGCGAACAGTGCAGACCAGCTACATGCTACAAACATTTTTGTCCATTGTCCGTCGTTCATTAGTATATGGTACGCGTATGAATTATATCGGGTGGTTATAATTAAACTTTCCTTATTTAAAACGGAAACTAATTACCATACGAGTACCAAACTTGATAGCATTAATGTCCAGAGTATGGGGTGCATGGTTTCCACGCATCACAGCGCCACCGTCCAGTTCCAACTACGACCAGCAGGTGACGTGATCAGTCATCATAATTCATAGTCTCACGTATCTGACCAGTCTCAGTACACTTGTTGACGTGTCGACAAAATGTTCAAATGTGTGTGAATTCCTAAGGGACCAAACTGCTGAGGTCATCGGTCCCTAGACCACTACTTAAACTAACTTATGCTAAGAATGACACACACACTCATGCCCGAAGGAGGACTCGAACCTCCGGCGGGAGAGGCCACGCACTCTGTGACATGGCGCCTCAAGCCGCGAGGCCACTCCGCGCGGTATAAATGGTTCAAATGGCTCTGAGCACTATGGGACTCAACTGCTGAGGTCATTAGTCCCCTATAACTTAGAACTAGTTAAACCTAACTAACCTAAGGACATCACAAACATCCATGCCCGAGACAGGATTCGAACCTGCGACCGTAGTGGTCTTGCGGTTCCAGACTGCAGCGCCTTTAACCGCACGGCCACTTCGGCCGGCCGCGCGGTACATGTCAACATGAGCTCGGACAAAGAGGCAGGGCATTATTGGTGAAGCTCTGTTATCAAAACAACAGTAATGCTATAGCTGCACTTCGAGGATATCGCCGGCTGAAAGGATGACGAAAGTGTCCTCTTTCTCCACCTGCTGTGCAGAACATGATGAAGAAGTTCGAACCAACTGGAGAACTGGGCGTCGCTCCGGGGAGAGGCTGACGACCGGTTGCACCACAGGTGGTTGATGAAATCGCTGTTGCTATGGCAGACAACGCTGCACTCAATTCCTGATCATCAGGAAGTGCGTGTGCTGTGTCACGACAGGTGAACATTCCGTGGTCCATTGTACTGCTTCTGTACTGTCGTGCTTCGAACCGTCCTCAAATTGCATCCGTACACGATCCATATCGTACAGGAGCTTGCACCACAGGACGCACAACGACGTGTTGACTTCGCTCTCCACTTTCTCGCAACGATTGAAGCTGACCAGGGGTGGCCCTGGACCATCCTGTGGACAGACGAAGCTCATTTTTTTCTGACAGGTGAGGTGAGCACACAGAACTGCCGAGTGTGAGGATCTTCACCTCCAGTCACTGTGCATGAAGTCCCTCTGTATGGTGAACGTGTCACCATATTGTGTGGCTTTACAGCTAGCTTCATCATTGGCCCATTCTTTTTTGAACCGGTTGGTGCTCAAGGACCAGGATATGCTACGCCAGGATATCATATCCGGCCTACAGGAGAGAGACGCATTGAACTCAACAGCTTACATGCAAGATGGGCCTCAACCGCACATCGCTCGTGAAGTTCACTTGCTTCTCCGAAACATATTTGGAAACGGTCGAATTATCAGCCGATCGTTTCCAAATGCTTGGCCGGCACCATCACCTGACCTCGCTTCCTCTAATTTCAGGTTGTGGGGCTACCTGAAGGACAGGGTTTACCAGGGGACCATTCACACATGTGCTGATCTTAAGCGCAGCATATCGAGAGAGGTAGCCAGCATACCAGCGGACATGCTTCGTCCTACTGTGCGCAATGCAGCCCAGCGCTTTCAGACTCTTCTGGACACTGATGGTCGCCATATAGAGCCTCTTTTGTAGCAGTAATGGTACCGGTATGTAATGTTAGGATTACCGTGGCAGCACATTAAAAGTGTTTCAATTGAATTGATGCTGCATTATTTTTCTTCCCCTTGTCCTTGACATCAATGCTACCAAGTTTGATACTTGTACGGTTGTTAGTTTCTGTGTTATAACGTGTTAAATAGGGAATTATAAACACCCAGTAAATGTGGATTGTTGTGGGTGTGAATTTATAAATCGCCTATCAATGTGAACAAACGACTGTGGTTTTCTTTATTATTGTAAGCGACGTAACTTCTTGAATAAAATAACCGGAAAGACTTGTGAAATCCTGTCATTTAAAAGTCTGTCTGAACATAAAGATCCGCGTCACTTATAGTAGCAGTCAATTGCATCGAATAGTACCTGATAAATACCGGACGTATCGCCTTTCGCTGCATTGGGTCAACTACTTCGAGTGAAGACACCAGGTCAGTACAAATCAAATTACAGAAATTTGCCATCATTCTCGAGGCGCTAAAATCTAACTCTGACCGCTCTTCCCCCTCAGCCACCAGGACTGTAGTCTCAGTAAAATTAACACCAGTACCGTGGACACAGTGGCTACATTTGTAGACGCAGGGCTATTGTTACACATTAAGGGAGACCGTGTATTTTTAGAATTTATGTTGAGGCTATGAACTTCAACGTAACTCTCACGCGCCAACCATTACTCTATGCCCAATCTCAAAGTACCGATTAATAATTTAACTTAAAACTGCTGCACTTGCAAATATCTAGGAGCAGCAATTAATTGTGATTTAAAGTGAAACGATCATATCGGCTCAGTTCAGGTAAATTTAAGGTCAGACATCCATTTATTAGTAAGACACAAAGTTACTGCAATCTTCAAAAGAAGAAGGTTATAAAACATTTTATGCTGGGCTGTTATTAATTTTTTTACAATCCACAACAAACTGTACAAATAACGAACATCGAGCTTATCAAAAAAGGCCATCTAGATAAACATCAGACTTATTTTTCTAGGCAAACGAACCTAAATGAAACACAAATATGTCTGACCTGCAGACAGTCTACGAAAGGTGCGTACTATCTACCTAAAATCTGTTTAGAACATACCGATAACAGGTTTCCATGGCGGAATGTACAAACATTTTGCAGTCCGCTGCATACCGCTACCACCGAGCGTGGTGGCGCAGTGGTTAGCCCACTGGACTCGCATTCGGGAGGACGACGGTTCAATCCCGTCTCCAGCCATCCTGATTTAGGTTTTCCGTGATTTCCCTAAATCGTTTCAGGCAAATTCCGGGATGGTTCCTTTGAAAGGGCACGGCCGATTTCCTTCCCAATCCTTCCCTAACCCGAGCTTGCGCTCCGTCTCTAATGACCTCGTTGTCGACGCGACGTTAAACACTAACCACCACCACCATACCGCTACCGCGAGGACAATAAAGATAACCATAAGGAAAACTAATAACACTGCACTAATAATACTGCAATCTACAAAAGAAGAAGGTTATAAAACATTTTATGCTGGGCTGTTATTAATTTTTTTACAATCCATAACAAGCTGGACAAATAACGAACATCGAGCTTATCAAAAAAGGTCATCTAGATAAACATCAAACTTATCTTTCTAGGCAAACGAGCCTAAATGAAACACAAATATGTTTGAACTGCAGACAGTCTATGAAAGGTGCGTACTATCTACCTAAAACCTGTTTAGAACATACCGAGAACAGGTTTCCATGTCGGAATGTACAATCATTTTGCAGTCCGCTGCATACCGCTACCACGAGGACAATAAAGACAACCATAAGGAAAACTAATAACAGCTAGCAAAGAAAGGTATAAGGCTAAGCAGTCATTGTTCCTACATTTTATGCGTGAACAGAAGGAGAGGTATCCTTAACAGATTTGTACCTACTTTACAGTGATTTAGAAGAATATAGATATAAACGTCCCCCAGCGAACCATGGGCTCGGTGGGATCGCTTTCGTGTGTTAACGATACACAGGGTGGCGCACGAAATGTGTTACCAATTGTTTCTTTCTCATTTTACGACGCACATTAGATATCCCGCTGGGATCTCTACAGCAGTACCAGCAGAGCTCGGAAAAACAAATGAGTTACGAAATGACGTGTAATTCACGATACTGCCGCTAGGAGACTAGTAAGTAGCAATGGCTGACAATAGAAGACTGACGACACAGCATCGATCGGCAATTGTGTTACTTTTTCATGAAACGAAAAGCCTTGTTGTGACTCAGAGGCGTTTTCGACAACAGTTTGACACACGATGGGTCCCTTGCAAGAAGACCATCCACAAGTTGTACCATAAATTTGTACAGGAAGGAGCAGTATTGGAAGCAAAGCGACCTCGGCCTAAGCTTGTTTGTTCGCCGGAGAATATTGAAGCGTTACGAGTTGCTGTACAGGGAAGTCCCGGGAAATCGTGTAGAAAGGCAGCAGTGCAACTGGGAATATCCAGACGCTCCGTTCAACGCATTCTTAAAAGTAACCTCCATATGTACCCATACAAGATGACCTGTGCACAGAAGCTCACTGAAGAACACGAGGAGCAGAGACTACTGTTTGCTCAGTGGGCGGAGGATAGGGAAGAAACTCTCAACAACGTTTGGTTTTCAGACGAGGCGCATTTTCATTTAGACGGTGTGGTTAACAACCAAAATGTACGCTTTTGAGCCACTGAGAACCCACAAGTGCTTCATGAACGACATCATTATGTTCCGAGGATAACAACATGGGCAGCAATTTCCAGTCACGGACTTATTGGACCCTTTTTCTTTGAAAAAATTGTGAACAGCGAGCGTTATTTGAGCATGCTTCGCAATAGCTTCATTCCACAGCTTTTTACTACTGCCTTGCCCTTCAACACGCAGTGGTTCGTGCAAGATGGAGCAAGGCCACATACCGCAAACACTGTGTTGGAGTCTTTACATGAACATTTCGACATGCAGATCATTTCACTCAGGTTTCCAGGTCGCTTCAATGACGGACAAAATTGGCCCCCCAGTAGTCCAGACCTCAATCCATGTGACTTTTTTCTTTGGGGGTACCTAAAGGAAAAAATTTTCACGAAACGTCCACGTGATTTAATGGAGCTCAGAAGACTTATTCCTCAAGCTTGAGGTGAAATTACGGAAGACATGTGCCGTAGGGTAATCACTAACTTCACTGTTCGTTTGAAGGAAGTTAGGAAACGAAATGGTGGACATATTGATCATGTACTGAGTTAGAACAAATCTCCATGTTCCTTTCAGTTTGTATTGACAATCAAGTTTATATTCAAAAACAAAATGGTAACACATTTCGTGCACCACCCTGTAGGTGGCCGTACCGTAGGTGCGACCACATCGGAGGTGTTTCTCTGGAGGTGTCAGGCCCCTGTCTGTCTGTCTGTCCCCTGAAGCGTGGCAGCACCGTTTCCAGCAGTTACAGGGCAACAGTACGGATGACTGACTGATATGATATTGTAAAACCATCCAACATTGAGCTGCTATGTTGGCACGGCAGGACGGCAAAAAAGCAAGGTGAAACTACAGTTATTATATTTCCCAGAAGACGTGCAGCTCTGCTGCATGGTTTAGCGACATGATGATAGATTCCTCCTTGGTAAAATATTGCAATGGTAAATAGTTCCCCATTTGCATTTCTTGACGTGAACTATTCAGGGTCCACAAATCGGAGAGTGGAATGTTAAATCTCTTAATCGTACAGGTAATCTAGAGAACTTCTAAAAGGGAAATGGGCAGGCAGAAGTTAGATGTAGTAGGAATTAGAGAAGACGTATGACAGAAAGAACAATATTTCTGGTCAGCTAAGAACAGGATCATCAATAAAATAAAACAGGGGTATTGCAAGGGTAGGTCTGCTAATGAATAAGAAAATAGGAATGCGTGTTAACTACCACGAACAGCACTGTGAACGGACTATCATAACACTGACAGACGAAAGATCAGCGAGCGAGGTGGCGCAGTGGTTAGCACACTGGACTCGCATTCGGGAGGACGACGGTGCAATCCCGCGTCCGGCCATCCTGATTTAGTTTTTCCGTGATTCCCCTAAATTGCTTCAGGCAAATGCCAGGGATAGTTCCTTTGAAAGGACACGGTCGACTTCCTTCCCCAATCCGATGGGATCGATGACCGAGCTGTTTGATCCCCTCCCCCAAATCAACCAATCAACAAAAGGTCACGACCCAATGGCGGCTGCTGATCATTTTCGTTGATGGGGCTTAGAAAATAATCAATAAACTTTATAACTAAATATCTCTGAATTGTTTGTTATACAACCTTCATTTATACCATACTGCTTAAAAATGGAAATGGCTCTGAGCACTATGGGACTCAACTGCTGAGGTCATTAGTCCCCTAGAACTTAGAACTAGTTAAACCTACAGGGTGTTTCAAAAATGACCGGTATATTTGAAACGGCAATAAAAACTAAACGAGCAGCGATAGAATTACACCGTTTGTTGCAATATGCTTGGGACAACAGTACATTTTCAGGCGGACAAACTTTCGAAATTACAGTAGTTATAATTTTCAACAACAGATGGCGCTGCAAGTGATGTGAAAGATATAGAAGACAACGCAGTCTGTGGGTGCGCCATTCTGTACGTCGTCTTTCTGCTGTAAGCGTGTGCTGTTCACAACGTGCAAGTGTGCTGTAGACAACATGGTTTATTCCTTAGAACAGAGGATTTTTCTGGTGTTGGAATTCCACCGCCTAGAACACAGTGTTGTTGCAACAAGACGAAGTTTTCAACGGAGGTTTAATGTAACCAAAGGACCGAAAAGCGATACAATAAAGGATCTGTTTGAAAAATTTCAACGGACTGGGAACGTGACGGATGAACGTGCTGGAAAGGTAGGGCGACCGCGTACGGCAACCACAGAGGGCAACGCGCAGCTAGTGCAGCAGGTGGTCCAACAGCGGCCTCGGGTTTCCGTTCGCCGTGTTGCAGCTGCGGTCCAAATGACGCCAACGTCCACGTATCGTCTCATGCGCCAGAGTTTACACCTCTATCCATACAAAATTCAAACGCGGCAACCCCTCAGCGCCGCTACTATTGCTGCACGAGAGACATTCGCTAACGATATAGTGCACAGGATTGATGACGGCGATATGCATGTGGGCAGCATTTGGTTTACTGACGAAGCTTATTTTTACCTGGACGGCTTCGTCAATAAACAGAACTGGCGCGTATGGGGAACCGAAAAGCCCCATGTTGCAGTCCCATCGTCCCTGCATCCTCAAAAAGTACTGGTCTGGGCCGCCATTTCTTCCAAAGGAATCATTGGCCCATTTTTCAGATCCGAAACGATTACTGCATCACGCTATCTGGACATTCTTCGTGAATTTGTGGCGGTACAAACTGCCTTAGACGACACTGCGAACACCTCGTGGTTTATGCAAGATGGTGCCCGGCCACATCGCACGGCCGACGTCTTTAATTTCCTCAATGAATATTTCGATGATCGTGTTATTGCTTTGGGCTATCCGAAACATACAGGAGGCGGCGTGGATTGGCCTCCCTATTCGCCAGACATGAACCCCTGTGACTTCTTTCTGTGGGGACACTTGAAAGACCAGGTGTACCGCCAGAATCCAGAAACAACTGAACAGCTGAAGCAGTACATCTCAACTGCATGTGAAGCCATTCCGCCAGACACGTTGTCAAAGGTTTCGGGTAATTTCATTCAGAGACTACGCCATATTATTGCTACGCATGGTGGATATGTGGAAAATATCGTACTGTAGAGTTTCCCAGACCGCAGCGCCATCTGTTGTTGAAAATTGTAACTACTGTAATTTCGAAAGTTTGTCTGCCTGAAAATGTACTGTTGTCCCAAGCATATTGCAACAAACGGTGTATTTCTATCGCTGCTCTTTTAGTTTTTATTGTCGTTTCAAATATACCGGTCATTTTTGAAACACCCTGTAACTAACCTAAGGACATCACAAGCATCCATGCCCGAGGCAGGATTCGAACCTGCGACCGTAGCGGTCTTGGGGCTCCAGACTGCAGCGCCTTTAACCGCACAGCCACTTCGGCCGGCTACTGCTTAAAAACACTAGAAAAATAGATAATGCGGTAATTATACAGTTATAAATACAAGGCTAATCCAAGAAATACTGTAGCTAGTAATAAAGTATATACAGAAGTCAACACAATTTTTCTTTATGTATTTTCTGTTGTGTGTGCAGTATTTTAGTTGATTGATGAGCGCCTAAGCGCTTGATTTCTAGCTTCTATGCCATACTTAATAAATCAAAGGGGGTTGTCAGCAAACAGTCTACTTCATTCATTTTAAAAGCACTGTGAGAACACTCGAGTTTTAACCTCACAGCTCCAAAATACGGATCATTACTGAGAGATGGACCCGTTGCTGTTTGCAACATTACTCGTTGATGAATGGCAGTAGGGGTTGAGGGAGGGGTTGGATTGCAGGACCGAACATGGGTCACTTCGATTATATATCAACAGTGCGCTTCATTCATCCAGTTGCTGCCTACACAGCTAGCTCATTTCAACAGTTTTGTTTTTGCTGGTACTTCTCTACAGTATTGTAGAATCTCAAATTTTGGCCACCGGATGTTGAAGTAAAGGTAGGCCTCCTATTTTTGCCCATGTCAGCCAACTGAGAACTGGAGTGAAAGTGTTTAAGTTAGGCTGTTTCAAAATATTTGTTAAAATAGTCAGTGAAACCGGAAAGTTATCTGATATAATACACATCATTTCATCTCACTTTAATTTGCTGGCAGGTTAATTCACGAAATAGCTGTTTAAATTCCGGTAGAAATAGATGATGAAGAGCACTGACACAAACTCCGATTCGGATATTTTGAATTTTTCGCTTTCGGTGTACGAGTTACGAGATGATTATCCAAACATCGAAATAAATGTGGGGATATTTGCGACAATTTCAACGTAGTTTCAGCAAATTATAGATGATAAAAGACTACTTATGATCGAGTGTAGGTGAAGCACTGTCAAATTCAGCCATCTTGCAGACAGAATATGACAGAGTTGCTATACTTGCTTCAATGACATTATAAATGAGTTTGCTGCGCTCAGAGCAAGGTAATGGAAGGTAAAATTGTATTAAGACACAGTTCTTGGAAAGAAATGTGTTCTCAACACATAATTATAGCCCTTTTTCCTGTATTTTCTATTAATGAATCATGCACTGTTAATAATTTAATCCGAGCAAACAAAATCTGTTCTTTGTTATCAATCATGATAAAATCAATGAACAATAGCTACCACAAACAATAAGACCTAGATTTTGTTTTACTTTCAATTCTTTCAGATAGTTTGTACAATTTGTAATTTATTTACTGCGATGGTACGTTTAATGTGTTGTGTGCAACATTTTTCGTCTATATAACTCATTTAAATAACATTTTTCAATGGCGGCTCATCTTTGTTAAACCTGCCTTACAAATTACAAAATTTATAATACCCGAGTAAAAAATTGCAGAACGGTATTTTTTATGGGATGGAGGGGGGCGGGGGGGGGGGGGGGGCTGCGAGGGCGCAGCTTTGACAGATCTGTCAGGGGCGCAGGATCATTTAGGTACGGCTCTGATTACGGGCCCTAGCCACCTGGCCCCAAATATTGCATAGGAGAGCGGACAGGGAGGGCCAGGAGGTGGGAAGGACAGCAGGCTTCGTTCAGGTGCGGGGAAAGGGAACTACGTGTGAGCTGTTTCGTCCAGCAGGCCCGCCCGACCTGGTCCTGGGTGTGGAGGGAGTGCGGTTCCTGGTGCTGGTCGGATGGCCTGGCTGCAGACAGCTTACAGTACCTCGTGGCTCTGCAAGAGAGTAGTGGAAACAGAGCCTGATTACCTCTGCTCTGCGTCACTCATACTACACCAAAATCATATTCAAACTGTTTGATATAGTAACAAAATTTCTGGTGGGGCTGGGCTCCTCTGATCCTTAAGAAAAAGCCCGCCACTGCCACGACCCATATC
Organism: Schistocerca serialis cubense; assembly: GCF_023864345.2. Classification (NCBI taxonomy): domain Eukaryota; kingdom Metazoa; phylum Arthropoda; class Insecta; order Orthoptera; family Acrididae; genus Schistocerca; species Schistocerca serialis. The sequence goes on from NC_064640.1 coordinate 748,393,253, forward strand.
AACAGTACAAGTATATACGCCTACGAAGTCTGCAGATGACAAAGACATCGAAAAAATGTATCACAAGACAAAATAGACAATTAAGTACTTTAAAGGAGAGGAAAATTTAACTGAGATGGGGGCTGAAATTTAATAATAGGGAGAGAAATAAAAATATTAGCGGGAAATGGGTTGTGGAGAAAGGAACGAAAAGTTAAGCCGCCTGGTAGAATTTTTTACGCAGCACAATTTAACCATTGTTTACGCATCGTTTAAGAATCATAAAATACGGTTGTCTACGTGAAAGATTCCCTTAACAACCGGATGGTTTCGTATGGGTTAAGTAGTGGTAAAACAGAGATTTAAAAACAAATGGATAGGTTTAAAGCGAAATAGTGAAGACAACGGAGGATCAAATTGGCAAAAAGATAAAGCCAGCTAAAAATTCTTGGATAGCGCAAGAGATATTTAAAGCAGAAAATGAAACAGGCAAAAGTGAATAAAGATGTCTAAAATTGAGGCTGACATGAACTGTAAAATGTCTTAGCAGGAATAGTTAGAGTACAAATGAAAGGCTGTAGAAGCATGCATGACCGTGGGAAATATATACGCCACCTACGCGATGCTTAAAGAATCTTTTGGAGGAAAGAGGGGCAGCTGTAGGAATATCAGGAGTGAAGAAGGGAAGAATGAAGGGTAGAAAGAATATGCAGCGTGCTCAGAAACAGTCCGAGAAGCCTGTACGGATATTACAGGGAGGTTGCGCTGAGAAATAATAGTTAAGAAAAAATCTGATGCGTTGCGCCGTTTCCGAGCCAAGTCGCATTGAAATTTGCCAATCAGGCAGTTGTGCACACAAATTCAAGTTGCCCGTCAGAAACAGTTACTGTCACTTGTTCTCACAGCGTAGATGATAGCGCACGAGACTGGCCATCCTTTAGCTTGGGTTCGATCATTACTACCGTCCCACGTCCAATTTTTGTGCCGCTTTCTTGTTCGGTTTCAGGAAACCGTAAGAAGGCGATTAGTGACATCGTCTCTAAGAACCACTTGAATTTACTCGCGCAACGGCCTGATTGGCTAACTTCGACACTAATTAACTCGTAAACTGTGCAACATGACGATTTTTATTCTTAACAGTTATTTCTTAGCACAACCTACTCTGGAACATACAATTTTTCAGCGTGTTTCTGACCACCCTGTATAGAAGATCTATAAAAAGAAAACTAACCTGAAGTCTTATTTTTTGTGGGGTTTTAGGGCACAAGAACCTGAAGTCCATATATTATACGTGTGTGTGTGTGTGTGTGTGTGTGTGTGTGTGTGTGCATTTGGATTTCATGGGCGCCCAACGGTAAGGTCATCAGCGCTCTTACATTTATCCAAATTCCATCTATTATAGAAGGGGAAGAGGAAGTAGATAAAATGGACAAGAAGTGTGATACAGGGAAAAGAATTTGACAAAGTGCACTGAAAGACCTAAGCTGAAACGAGGCACTGGATTAGATGACATTCCCTCAGAATTATTGAGATCCCTGGGAGAAACTACCATGACAAAACCATTTCACCTGGCTTGCAAGACACCAGACAGAGAAGTAATTGTAGTTCCAAAAAAGCCAGATGTGATTAACACCAAAGCCCGAAGTTTAATAAGTCATTGTTTCAAATTATCTACGGAAGGATCGCACGACTGATAGAAATGGACCTACATTTATATCACTTGTAGGTTATAGAAAAAGTTTTGGTAATGTTGACTGGAATACACTCTGAAATTCTTAAGTTATCTGGGATAAAATACAGAAGGAAGTGATTCGGGACCGTAGTCTATTTCCCACGTAATTCTGTCCGTACTTAAAGCAAGCACCAGAAGAAACCGAGAAGAAATTTAGAAAAGAAATTAAAATTCAAGAGGAAGTAATAAAAACAATTAATGTTTGCCAGTGACACTGCAAGAGTGAAAGACACGATAAGTCACTTGGAAGTTCAGTTGAACGGAGTGGATAGTGTACTGAAATGATGTTATAAGACGAACTCCAATAAAAATACAAGTGTAACAGAGTGGAGCAGAATTAAATCAGGCAATGCTGAGGAAGTAGATCAACAAACGAGACATAAAAGTAGTAGACAGGTTTGGCTGTTTGGAAAGCAAAATAACTGGGTATGACAGAAGTAAAGAGAATATTTGCATACTGGGAATAGCAAGAAAAGCGTTTCTGAAAAAGAGATATTTGTTTACACAGAATATAAAATTAAGTGTTACGAATTCTTTTCTGAAAGATTTGTCTAATGTGTAGCCTTGTACAGAAGTGAAACTTGAGCAATAAACAGTACAGAAAAGAAGAAAATGTGAGCATTTCAAATGTGATGCTACAGATAAATGGTGAAACTTAAATGGGTGTACTGGATAACTAAATAAGAGGTTCTCAATTGAACTGAGCTGAAAAGAAATTTATTGCAAAACTTGATTAAAAAAAGGGGATCAGTTGATACGACACATCTACAGGTACCATCGAATAATAGTTTGGTAATAATGGGAAGTGGATGTGTTTGTGTATGGGGGGGGGGGGGGGAGGGGAGGGAGGAGGAGGGGTGAGGTGATGAATTGTAGAGAGAGACAATGGCTTGAGTATAGTAAGTAGGTAGGTAGGTAGATGTGGTTGTAGGAAGGATAGATCAGCGTGGAGAGCTGCATTAAACCAATCTTATGACTGAAGGCCACAACAAAGCATATTTCAACGTAGAAATTTCTCTTAGAGTGACGTTCGACTGGCAAACGGTAAAATTTCAGAGTGCAGTGCGCCCTGTGCACCCGTATCCCGATAATTTTCCTGGTGCTCAATGAGAGTCACGGGGACTAAAGAAGGCTGCAGTCGAGGCAGACTCGAGACGTGAAGCAGCGTTGGCCTTGGAATTACAAACTCTGGGCACGTCACGTAATTCGCTGTCGCGCCATCTCGCCCCGGAATTGTAACTCGTTATTGGGGCCAGCCCGCTAGTCTTTCGCGACCCGTAGACATGAGCGCGTCGTTCCTAAGCACGCGCCGCGTGCTGTAATGTTTACTTTCTGACGGTACAGCGTTGATCACACGTATGCCAAATAACTTAATTTGTATTTAAATGTGTATTACTACAGTTGCTTTTGGAAGCAGACTCTTTGAAGGCAATTACCTGTAATCGTTGTCTGCTCCTGTTAATAAAATTCCATTGGTAAAGCAGTGTCGTCTCCTCGCAATACTTTTAAACTTCCTAAAACCTCAGAAAGATGACTGAAGAAGACTCTCATCCGACTGCGAGGGATAGCAGCCTCATGTTATCCGTGTCACCACTAGAACGTCAGTAAACTCGCCCCATCAGAGAATGTAAGTATTCTTGCAAAGCGCAAAATGTAAACAGAAAATTTTCTCGCGATTGATTGTATGATTTCAGTTCTATACCTTAGGTGACAACACCGTTCTGACATTGTATTGTCAACCGACTCCCAAGAATTAAGTGTAGCTGACACGTGGAGTAAGAGCTGCAGAAGCTCAGTTGAAAAGACGCCTAGATTCGTTGGTTGTCACGAATCCACTCTCGTCTTAGTGGTAGACTTTCTCCTCCGGTCGTATAATCGTCACGTCATACGTATCGATCGAGCCGACTCTCACCACTTTAATCTGCTGGTAACTTTTGTCATCCTGTCTTCCTGCTCTTGTTCTGTTCCCTGAAATCTTTTCTTCGACGACTCTTCGTTGTAGGCAATTCCTTGTAATACATGTTTCAGCTCAGACGTCTTCCTCGTTTTTATTATTCCACTAATTTTCTTTCCCCTCCCATTTTAGAAGTATTATTTTCTGGCTTTGGCACGAATTTTAAAGAGCCATCTGTTTCATAGGACTTTTTTTGGTTTTTACATTGTATGGCTATTTATTTTAATATTGTATAATTAGTTTTAAAATTAACATCTTTTGTTGAAGGAAAGCTGCTGTATAAGTTGGGAATGGTTGATGAGATCCGACTAACTACTATAAGAAATCAATTCGCTGGTTTGCATAAAGTTTATATCCCCAAAAAAAGTGGCTGGTATCTCCTACTGTTACGTAACAACATTCACAGTAAGGGTTATCTCTAATGCTTATACGGTGAAGATGGCTGGGGAATGATCGGTGATTAAATCTCATGCGAATTATGGAACTTATAAACATTCCATTCGCCTTAATTATCTGGAAACACGGCTAAGAAACAATGTTTGGATGGATTTGCCAATAATATTTAGTTTTAGTGCGTATCCATCATTGGTATTTGTCTTCCCATAGGCGTGTTGCTCTTCTATATAAAGCAGTCTTCAGGTATGATGGCGATAATAAAGTGTTTTTAAATGTGGCATTTTGAGTGGGCAGCCTTTCACTAAGTCCTAGACAGTTTTATTACATTTAATGTTAGCGTGTCCATTGATCAACATAACTTTTATATTTCAGTTTGCGTTGGTGGTTTCATAATGTCCCTCACCTTAGGATTAGTTTCCTTGGGGAGAGCTGGCGTCTGCATATCTCGGAGCAAGCGTCCACAATTCGACAATGTTTTTACTGTGAGGTTCTGCATGTGATGTAAGGCTGTGGCTTTTGCAGGAAAACTAAGTCTCACAGGGAAGCGAAATCAGTTCCTTATAAATACTTCATTATTTCTCATTTTGTCAATACATTTCACTTTGCCATTTTCTTCTCGAGCACATTGTAAAACTAGCAGTAGCTCTTTATTCTTTTTGACTTTCTATGATTCGCTACCATACAGTGCTATACTCCAACACAAGGCGAACCCTTTTTAGTTCTATCTTTCTTTTTGTTGTCAACAAACATTTCATCCTTTAAAAAGCCCTTTTACCTATAGAGGTCTACATGGATAAGATAAATGCTATCCGCACGGCATCCGCAAGTCCCTTATCCGCACTTACGACTATCAGTTTTATAAACCATCTTAATCCATTACGTATACCAGACCTCTGGCGCCAAGCCTTAGTTTGGCCTGAATGTGTTTGCTGAAGTAGGATCTCATGATTTGCATTACATTGACTGAACGTAGTCGATAATGACTGTATTTTAATACAACATACCTTGGTATATTCGCCATACGTTCCGTAATTAGTTTTATTGTTATTACTACGGCAGATATTTTAATTTTTCGCTGGAACACTACCGCGACACTGGGAAGTCAAATGTTGTCACATATTGCACACTCTCATATCTTTGTAATGGTGTTCCTTTATTAAGTGTACGTTAATTTACCACAATATTAAATCATATTAACGTGCTACATTTCTCACTAAATTAACTGTTGTAATTTGTACATGTAAATATATGTAAGGGAACAGCTGAATGGATTGCTGATTTTATAATGTACATCTTCTGTCAGATGTGAAACACCACGGAGCAAAAGTTCGAAACAATGGAGTGCCCTAGAAGAAATATCCTTCCTGTCGCTTAACGACAACTTTCGTTAATTGTAGAAATGACAGCTGTTAATGCCAATGAAACAGGAATGACTGACATAACGCATCCGCAGGTTCGACAAAAATGGTATGCACGTATAACTGTGTGGGGAAGCAGAGTAAAGGACATGTCGCTATATTTAGCCATCGTAGATACGAACAGCGCATCTACCCTCTCCAGGATACTTTGCACTCTCGACAACACTGTGACACCGTCCAGAACGCGTAATAAGTGACTTTAATAATATATAATTATTATTATTATCATCATCATCGTTACTATTGTTGTTGTTGTTGTCGTCGATCGTATGTAATACAATAGACGGAAGTCGAAATATTGGACCTAACCTTTACCTTTCAGCCATAAAAGATAGATTGCTTCAGATACGCCCACGCGTATCATAATCGGCGTGGGAACAGCGGGATTTTTATCCCCGTTCACGCAGACCTCTACCCTTCGACATTTTGCACATACTCTCCATACGGCTTCCATTGACTGCTAAGTACCTAAAAGATTTTACTTGCTCGACGGTCTTTGCTTCCAGTTATATTTCTACAGAACCTTCATGTTCGTTGATTCTCATACTTTTCCCTTTCCTACATTCATCTTCATTCTTTACTCCTTTTTCTCCCCACTCACAGCCACCCTTCCATTACAAATTGTATTTCTTCATTTGGCTCTGCCAGCATCGATGAGCTGCATACTTAACGGCCTTTCTCGTTAAAATCCATCTGCGTACAGTGCTGCGTCATCTTGTTAACTATGTAAAAGGCTAAAACACTAAAATAATAGTGGTCTCGCACATTTTGCAGCAGCATTGCTCGGGACAGACTAATTATTTGAGGTGTAGGAGCTTCAATATATTTCGTTTATAATATGGTACTAAGACCACCGATGGCGCATTTCTTAGTTTGGTTTCTCGTGGTTTCGGATTCAATCATGGAAAATATTGTAACAGAAATCATATTCGCCTTTGACTATGCAAGTTATTTGTTTGCACTACTGTAATTTAGGCCGTGTGTCGATTATAAGGCAATATAACTGTGCTTTAGAACATGCGAGAATCTGAATCTTCTGACATGTATACGTGTCCTCGTCGTAGAAGTACGTTAAAAAAACATATACAAGTCAGTAACTTTCAGATTTTGACGTGTTGTGACAAAGCAATTACAAAGCTTGATAATGGCCACACGGCCCAAACTGCAGTAGCGCAATAAATAATTTTTAAGTCAGAGGTCAATATTTCATTTACAGAACATTTCTTAGTTATATTCACCCTAAAGCACCACTTCTCCGTGTTAGGAGAGATGGCTGGGATTTGTGACAATTTGTGGGTACCGCGGCCTGATGGCTGCAACAAGCTCCTGCAGTTGCGGAGAAACTACGTCAGTTGCACATGTGCTGTGAAGCCGGTCGCGACCCTGCGATAATACTCTTCCATTCTTACCGGGAAAGTTGGCAGTCAGCATGCTCATAGCTCGTAGAAGTCTTCTGTTGTTAGGCTGCGTCAGGATTTAAATTGCGTCTTATTTTGTGCGTCGACATCCACGGCTGACTTACTGCTATTCGCACTTCCTGGAACTTCATGGCCTAATAAAAACCCCGACGTGCTCAGATAGTGCCGATTTGTTGTGCTACCCTAACCAAACATAGCACTCATGCTCTACTATGCGGTTCCTAACAGGCCTTACGGATTCCCCATTGTAGGCTACACAGCGCTCACAATGTATCTCGCAACGACTTGCGGCACTGAGTGCTTTTACTGCATCCTTAGTGGACCCTACAAAACCTGGTTCTTCTGGCCACTCAGAAAAACTTGTTTGATGCCTCCTCAACTAATCACCCTATCTACTCAATTACTGACTCCCTTGACGTAAGTGCACCAACGCGAGCTGATATGTTGACCGGAACTGAGTGGAGCTTAATGCAGTTTGCTCCAGTGCTTGCATGAAGATGTCTGCTGCGATCGGCGAGAGGGGAGGGAATACCATATCCCACTGCCACTCTGACCATTTCTTCATAATACACTGACGGAAAAAATCGCAACTCTGAGGAGGAGTTGAGAGAGATAAATCAAAGTTAGTGGGCGTGTTTCTATAAATGAAAGATTTCTCTTAAAATTTCGCATAAGAGTCGCGCTAGTAGAGCCACTATGAGGATGCAAATCAGGTATCCTTTAAATACACCCTGTAACGGTCGTGAGCGTTAGTTACCTTTGAGAATGGAAGTGGTGAGTTTTTGATAGTCAAGAATGCCTTTAAGGCGAGAGACGATTATCAGCACCTCACAGGGTCTGAATGAGGTCGTGTAAAAGGCCTACGAGAAGCTAGATGTTTCTTCAATGATATTGCAGAAAGACTTCGCAGGAATGTAGCCACTGTGCTGGCAGCGGTGGTCACGAGAATGTACATTCGCAATAAGACCGGACTCCAGACGGCCACGTGGCATTATCGAGAGGGAAGACCGCCGTGTGAGGCGTATGGCTCTGCGTAATGTACTGCATCTGCAGCAGCAATATGGGCAGCAGTTGGTAGCATAGTGACACAAAAAACCGTTACAAATCGGTTACTTCAAGGACAGCTCCGAGCCAGACGATCTATAGCGTTTATTCCACTGATCCCAAACGACAGTTCATTGGAGGGCGGGGTCGATATGTTGTGTTTTCTGATGAAAGTGCCAGTGATAGCGGTGTGTTGGTTGGGAGGACGCCAGTTGAGGGCCTGCAACCAATTTGCGTGCTAGACATACTGGACCTACACTTGGAGTTATGGCCTGGGGTGAGATTTCGTATGACAGCAATCGTTATCCCACGTACTCTGCCTGCAAAATTGTATGTCATTCTGGTGAATCGACCTGTCATGTTGCTATTCACGAAGAGCATTCCAGGGAGTGTTTTCCGACAGTATAACGCTGACCCACATACCGCTGTTGTAGCCCAACATGCTCTATATCCCCTGTGGGTCTGGGGTAAGAATAGGCCCGAGGTATTCCTACCTGTCGTAAGAGGCGACTAAAAGGATTCCCTCCCCCTCAAGGGGGTAGTTTGCGCCTGCGTCCGGAGATGGACGGTTCAACGACTTAAATTTGTGGTCATTTTGGTTTTTCGCTTATTCTGGTTTCTTTCTTCCTTCCTTCCTTTGTTTGTTTTCTTTCTTTGTTCTTCTCCCTCTCTCACTGTCTTCCTTACTTTTTACCTTGCCTGCTTCTCCTTGCCTTCTTGTCCACCCTATGGTCTCCGCCTCGGTGTTTGAGACAGTCTGTCCTTTCTCTCCCTCTCTCCCCTTTTTTTCCTATTCTTCTTTCCTCCCTGTGCGTGCCTGAAGGCCGACCCACGCGTTCGCACGCGTAGCCGGTGACGGGGCAACGCGTAATTCCCTGCCCTGCGTAGACAAGTAAAGGCCGGTTCCCACTAGAGCGCGGCAGCGCGTCGTGCGGCAACGGCAGCGGCAAGCGTTTTCCGCTTTGACGCGGCGGCTCGCGGAATTGGCGTTCCCATCTGGAAGCGGCAGACGCTAGCGGTAGCCAATGACGGACAGCCTCTGAGGTACGGGGCGGGACCCACTGAAACGCCCGGTGCGTTTGATTAACTATATCTTACACCTACAAGAAGGAAAGACGAAGTTGGGTGAAGACATACCAAATTTTCATTTTCTGTAGAATGTACTCTTTCACATATTTCATTATTCATGTTTTCTCATTTCACCATAAACACATTGAAACAATCAATGTACGACAAAAGAGATTATTCAGATAGTTAAGCGATACAAAAATTTAAAATTTGATACGGTAGCAGGTACAGGAAAACAGTAAGAACACAAAGGGATGAAAGTGGAAGCCACCTGGTAGAATTTCGCACAGAGCATAATGTAATCATCGCCGGCATCTTGCTTAACACTCATGAAAGAATAATACATATTTGGAACAAAGTTTTCGAAACCAGATTTTAAACTATAAGACATTTTCCCTGTGCAGACGCAAACCTACAATACTTTATTGGTTACGATCTGCAGTTTACAACCAAAAATACAGTAAACGATAGCAAATTAAGGAAATGGAACTTGAATAAGTCAAGACCCACAGTTATTCGATAATCTTATTTACCGTAATGCAACGACTGACTGAAACAGAGGAAGGAATCCGCTAGAATACGAATGGATATCTTTGAGAGAAGAATTGGTGAATGCAGCAGAGTATGTTAACGGGAAGAAGGTACAATAGAAATCGTTAGATAAAACGTGATATATTAAATTTGACAAGAGGGAAAATTATAAAAATGCAGCAAATAAAGTAGACCATGGGAAACAGAAATGTCTAAACATGACGTCGACAGAAAGTCCAAAATTGCAACGCGATTTTGCACTTGGAAAACATAGGGGAATGAAAATGAGAAAGAACAAAGAAAACTTTCCTCAAAGGAGAAGCAATTGTCAAGAACTCATTTGGCAAGCCAGAACTAAGCAAATAAGAGAAGGCTAGAAAGTGGAAGGAATGTGTAGATAGGAGAGTGGGAGGGGTTGTGCAAACTAACTTAAGCACAATGTTAGATTCCTGTGAAATGCCTGAACACGCAAAGCAATACTGATCCTACCACTTAGATAAGTAGACACACTGCAGAACTGCGAAACTGTGTTTATAGCATTTGCATGTTTAGAGAAAGGTTTTGACAATCTAAATGAAAACATTCTTTGAAGCTCTGGAGATGTCAGCGATAAAACACAGGGCCACCAGATTATCTACAACTTGTACAGAAACCAAACTGCATTTCTAAGACTTCAATGACTTGAAAGGGAAGCAGTAATTGAGAAGGTAGAAGTAGAGATGACATAAAATGAAGACTGTCAATAGCAAGAAAGCGTTCTGAAAAAGAAAATTTGTTCACATCGAATATAAATTATAATGGTTGGATACTATTTTACAAAGGTATTTGTGTGGACTGCAGCCTTGTATGTAAGTGAAACGTGGACAATGAACAGTTCTGTCACGAAGACAATGGACGCTTCAAAACGTGGTGATCAATAAGAATGCTGAAGATTAGATATGAGGATCGTGTAACTAATGAAGAGGTACGGAATTAAATAGAGGAGGAAGAGGAAATTACGGCACAACTTTGATTACATCAGGGGTAAGTTGACAGGACATATTATGAGGCGTCAAAGAGTGAGGACAAAGGGGTTGGGTGATAGTATTCTGATGATAATCATCTGTTGAAATGCTATTCTACTATTTTATCTATTAATGTAAGCAGTGAATTTACTCTTCCATGCACTCCTCCACAAAACATTTAAACCAAAACTGAAATCAGCTGAACACCAAATCTTTCATCCACTGTCTGACAACTACTGGATTCACTTTCAACTTTCTATAACTATCACTGACTAGCCACACGCACATACAGATATAAGGAGAACAAAAATAAACAAACATTAGTTTTCAGCATATAATTCTGCAGGTTGGCAACATGTACATAAACAAACCAGACAGGAAGGGACATGAGGTGAACACACTGTAGTTACGACTTCAAATCAGAGTTTTCGGTAAAACGTCTACTGCTAGTGACAGAAAAAAACAGAACGAACATGAAAATGTGCTTATGTTCCATAATCTAAGTTTTAGTTCAACCTCCAGCATGTGACCAGGTGAAGGGAAACGTATATGTCCGCCTGTCCGCCAAAAACTCGGTTCACTGTAAGTAATCAGTCATTCACGTAAAAAAAGATGTGAACTGTTTTATAATCTGCAAGTATCACATATCAAAACAAAACTGAATCATTCTAGATTCCACCGAAGGCGCCTTAAAGTAAAAGGCGAAATGCGTCTTCAATCAGTGAAGTACACTGGATAAAGAAAAAAAAGTTTCTTACTTACCAAAGGGAATAATCAATAGCTGTAGATATTTAGTAAATTACATCTTATGACATACCAGCAAATTAGTTTCGGTTTAACTTCTCATTCCACATGCTATTAAATGCTGTTTAAAAAAATTCATCTATCCCTTCTGAAAAACTGTAGTTACTTTCATATCTCGGTAGATAAACAGATTTAGGATATTTATCATGCGACGAAATACATGACTTTTCACAAGTTATCGTTTGCAAAAAAACACGTTTCGATTTCTTGATCCGTTTACGAAATTTGCGGTTGATACAACCACATGGTTTACGACGAGCAGGACGAAGTACCGGTCACGTCGCGAGCGACCCGCGCGCGGTCACCGCACAGCCCGTCCGCCGACATATCATCCAATATCTCGAGAACGGTGATAGCTATCGATCTGCTCTCAGCTTTAAAAACAATTTCGATATGTTGACTAAATTTCATACGCAATAATGTATTACCTAAAATGAACTGTACGCAAAGTCCACGCAATGCGTTTTTACCTCTGCACACTCATTAAAATTTCGTGTAAAGGTTTACGTAAATGCGATACAGCCAGTAACCACAACGAATAACGAAAATAAATTCGGTCCTTTATCGAGAGAAGATATCAGGCTGTAAGATACCCAAGAATCAAATTTTTCTGCCGAATAGTTTCCTTGGAATCGGATGATAAGTATTTCATTGCTGCCGCCGCGTCCGCGCCAGCGGTTCGGCGAAAGTTCGTGTGGCCAGGGGTTCCGATCCTGACGTCACGCTCAGCGCGTTCTGTGATTGGCGGCGCGCACCTGGAGCGCGGCACGCGGCAGCGTAAGCGGTTCGACATGGTCAAACCGCGACGCAGAGCCCGCCGCGGCGTGCCGCTGACGCCGTTTCCATGGCAACCACGCCGCTGACGCGCGGTTTTGACGCGCGGCAGCCCTAGTGGGAACCGGCCTTAAGGCACGCACGTATCCCCTGGTAAAGACCAGGCCGAGGGAGGGGTGATTGCCTGAGCTGACACCTTCCGACCATGCCGATGGGTTCCTCCGTCCGTTTCTCGGGAGGTGTGACCTGAGGTGTAAACATTCACCTAAGGCGGCAGCGCCCTCTGAGGGGGTCCCCACAAGGAAGGAGTGCGCCAACGGAGACGCTGGCAATCATGGGAGATTCATCCACAATGGATTTCTTCTTCTCTCTCGACTTCTGTCCAATAACGGAAACTTGACCAGCCACCAGTGACAAAAGTACTACCGCCTGCCCCAAAGTTCCTCGTAGTTTCTAGATCTGAGGACGGAAAGGATTTTTCATCTGTCAACCTTTTCGCTATTCAGAAGGGCGTAGATGCCATAGCCGGACCTGTCAAGTCTCGTACCAGGATGCGTAACGGTACCTTGTTGTTGGAAACTGAGAGCGCCTTTCAGGCACAAAAGAAACTCCTTCGGGCCACACATCTGTACACGTTCCCTGTCCGGGTGGAGGCTCACCGCACTTTGAATTCGTCGCGTGGTGTAGTATCTCCTAGATCACTCGACGGATTGACTGATGAGGAGATTGTCTTTCCTCGCTGAGCAGGGCGTGACGGCTGTCCATAGGGTCACGAAAAAGGCTGACAATGACCTTGTACCGACCCGGACACTTTTCTTAACCTTTGATAGTGTTCAGCTGCCGTTGCGCATCAAAGAGGGCTATGAGGTTATTTCTGTTCTCCCCTATGTCCCGACACCTACGCGCTGCTACCAGTGTCAGCGTTTTAATCACACCCGCCAATTTTATTCTAATGCGGCTAAATGCGTCACTTGTGGCAGGGACACCCATGAGGGTAGCTGTCCACCTCCGTCTCCTTGTTGCGTGAACTGTCAGGGTGCCCATGCAGCGTCCTCCCGCGACTGTCCCATCTACAAGGATGAACGCTGTATACAGGAAATTCGGGTCACAGAGACAGTGTCCACCTCGGCTGCTCGCAAGCTATTTGCTAGTAGGAATCCCAAGCTGCTCCCAGCGGGGAAATACAGTACTGTCCTCGCCTCTCCTCGGCCTACCAGGGAGGTGTCGACGCAGACATGAGATCTGACCATTAGCGCTACAGTTGTCCGTTTGGCCAGTGCTAAGATCGCCCGGTCAACGTCTCTTCTTCCTCCCGTCACCCCTCAGACACAAGCACCTTCATCAGCTTCCGCCAAGACTGAGACCCAGAAGTCAGATGCACGGGCCTACAAGGAGGAACCGTCCCGTGAAGACTTCCTACGTACCCCGAACTCCCAGCTATCGACCAGTACATCGACTAAACGACCTTCCAAGAAGGCTCATAGGAAGCAAAGTTCTCCTTCTCTGCCACGGCGCGTTTCTTCTCCTGCGTCACCCAGCGGTTGCCGCTCCAGGCCGTCATCCGTTTCGCCTGGCCGCACCGCTGGTAGCCGAACATCTGGCCGTTCACCGGCGGAGGAAGCTCACCCTCCCGGCCATCTTAACATGGTGGCCGACGAACATATTGAAAAAATGGACGATGACTCTCCGCCTTTTGATAGCGGCAGCAGTGCTCGCTCGAAGCCAGGCCCTCAGACGCCTTCGAGGTGACCCCTTCTTGCGTCTCCTTTTTCTTTTTCTTCTCACGATGGCACTTCTTCATTGGAATAATCGCGGTATTCGCTCCAACCGAGAGGACTTGAAGTTGCTGCTACGCTTGCACTGTCCGCTCGTAGTAGCTCTCCAGGAAACGAAGCTACGTCCATGCGATCGAATTGACTTGGCACACTATACCTCTGTGCGTTTTGACCTACCCCCTGTGGCAGATATTCCGGCTCATGGAGGGGTTATGTTGCTGGTCCTGGATGATATCTACTACGATCCCATCACATTGCACACTGATGTGCAGGCAGTTGTCGTCCGAATTACTCTCCCCACTTTCACATTTTCCATTTGTTCCGTTTACACTCCATCGTCGTCTGCCGTTACTAGGGCAGACATGATGCAAATTATTGCTCAGCTACCTGCACCATTTTTGTTGACTGGAGACTTCAATGCCCACCATCGCCTTTGGGGCTCTCCAGCATCCTGCCCGATAGGCTCCCTGTTGGTTGGTTGTTTTTGGGGAAGGAGACCAGACAGCGAGGTCATCGGTCTCATCGGATTAGGGAAGGACGGGGAAGGAAGTCGGCCGTGCCCTTTGAAAGGAACCATCCCGGCATTTGCCTGGAGCGATTTAGGGAAATCACGGAAAACCTAAATCAGGATGGCCGAACGCGGGATTGAACCGTCGTCCTCCCGAATGCGAGTCCAGTGTCTAACCACTGCGCCACCTCGCTCGGTGGGCTCCCTGTTAGCAGACCTTTTCAATCACCTCAATCTTGTCTGCCTCAATACTGGCGCCTCTACTTTTCTTTCGGACACAACTCTCACCTATTCCCATTTAGACGTCTCTATATGTACTACCCAACTTGCACTCCGGTTTGAGTGGTACGCTCTTTCTGATACGTATTCGAGCGACCACTTCCCTTGTGTTATCCATCTCCTGCATCATACCCCATCTCCATGGCCGGCTGCGGTGGCCGTGCGGTTCTAGGCACTACAGTCCGGAACCGCGGGACTGCTACGGTCGCAGGTTCGAATCCTGCCTCGGGCATGGATGTGTGTGATGTCCTTAGGTTAGTTAGGTTTAAGTAGTTCTAAGTTCTAGGGGACTGATGACCTAAGATGTTAAGTCCCATAGTGCTCAGAGCCAGCCCATCTCCATGCTCAACTAGTTGGAACATGTCCAAAGCAGACTGGGGCTCTTCTCTTCCAGGGCGACATTTCAGGATCAAAACTTCGCAAGCTGCGATAGTCAGGTCGTATACCTCACGGAAGTCATTCTCACTGCTGCTGAATATACCATCCCTCATACTACTTCTTCTCCACGTCGCGTACCGGTCCCCTGGTGGACCGCAGCATGTGGAGACGCTTTACGTGCTCGTCGACGTGCTTTACGCACCTTTAAACGCACCCTACGATGGCGAATTGTATTAATTATAAACGATTACGTGCGCAGTGTCGTCGTGATATTAAAGAAAGCAAGAAAGCCAGCTGGGCTGCTTTCACAAGCTCCTTCAACAGTTTTACTCCTTCTGTTGTCTGGGGTAGCCTGCGCCGGCTATCTGGCACTAAGGTCTTTTCACCACTTTCTGGCTTGACTGTCTCGAATGACGTCCTTGTGGCCCCTGAGGATGTCTCCAGTGCCTTCGCCCTTTATCTCGCAGAGGTTTCGAGCTCCGCTCATTACCACCTGCCTTCCTCCCCCGAAAACAGACAGAGGAGGCAAGGCCACCTAACTTCCGCTCCTCGAATCGTGAAAGTTATAATGCCTCATTCACCATGCGGGAACTCGAAAGTGCACTTTCCCGCTCCGGGGCCTGATTCTATTCATATTCAGACGCTGAAGAACCTTTCTCCTGCGGGTAAAGGTTTTCTTCTTCGTACTTATAATCGCATCTGGGTTGAGAGTCATGTTCCCACATGCTGGCGCGAATCTATATTTGTCCCGATTCCTAAGCCGGGGAAGGACAAGCACTTGCCTTCCAGTTATCGACCCATTTCCCTTACCAGCTGTGTCTGTAAGGTGATGGAACGCATGGTTTGGCTGCTCGAATCTCGACGCCTACTTACCAATGTACAATGTGAATTTCGTAGGCGCCGCTCTGCTGTTGACCATCTGGTTACCTTGTCGACCTTCGTTATGAATAACTTCTTGCGGAAGCGCCAGACAGTGGCTGTGTTCTTTGATTTGGAGAAGGCTTACGAGATCTGTTGGAGGACTGGCATTCTCCGCATCATGCATACATGCGGCCTTCGCGGTCGCCTCCCTCTTTTTATTCGTGCATTTTTAATGGATCGACAGTTCAGGGTACGTGTGGGTTCTGTCCTGTCCGACGCCTTTCGCCAGGAGAATGCGGTGCCACAGGGCTCAGTTTTGAGCGTCGCTCTCTTCGCCACAGCGATCAATACAATAATGGATTGCCTCCCAGCTGATGTATCAGGCTCCCTTTTCGTGGACGATTTTACCATCTACTGCAGCACGCAGCGTACATGTTTCCTGGATCGCTGTCTTCAGCGTTGTCTTGACCGTCTATACTCCTGTAGTGTCGCCAATGACTTCCGTTTTTCTGCCGAGAAGACGGTCTGTATTAACTTCTGGCGCTACAAAGAGTTTCTCCCACCGTCCTTACATCTCGGTCCCGTTGCTCTCCCATTCGTGGAGACAACAAAATTTTTAGGTCTTACATTTGACAGGAAACTTAGCTGGTCTCCACATGTCATATTTGGCTGCCAGTTGTACCCGTTCCCTAAATGTCCTCCGTGTTCTCAGCGATACGTCGTGGGGAGCGGATCGAACCGTCCTAATTCGCCTATATCGGTTGATCGTCCGCTCAAAGCTGGATTATGGGAGCTTTGTATACTCCTCTGCACGGCAGTCCATCTTACGCCGCCTCAACTCTATACAACATCGGGGGTTACGTCTTGCGATCGGAGCATTCTATACTAGTCCCGTCGAGAGTCTTCATGTGGAAGCCGGTGAATTGCCACTAACCTACCGGCGCGGTATACTGCTTTGTCGGTATGCCTGTCGACTATTATCAATGCCCGACCATCCGCCTTATCGTTCCTTTTTTGACGACTCGACAGTCAATACAGGTTGTATGTATCTGCCCTGCTACCTCCTGGAGTTCGCTTTCGTCGCCTCCTTCAGCACCTTGATTTTTCACTCCCTGCAACCTTTAGAGTAGGCGAGAGCCATACGCCACCTTGGCTCCAGGCTCAGGTTCGCGTTCACCTTGACCTCAGCTCGCTCCCAAAGGAGGTTACCCAAGCCTCGGTATACCGCTCGCGGTTTGTCGAACTTCGTTCGAAGTTCATTAATACGATCTTCATTTATACAGATGGCTCTAAGACCAATGTCGGGTGTTCTTTTATTGTCGGGGCACACAGTTTCAAATACCGGCTCCATGGCCATTGTTCGGTCTTCACAGCTGAGCTATTTGCCCTTTATCAGGCTGTTCTTTACATTCGCCGCCGCCGACATTCTGCTTATGTCATCTGCTCTGATTCCCTGAGCGCCATCCAGAGACTCAGTGATCTGTATCCGGTTCACCCTTTCGTGCACCGGATCCAACGCTCTCTTCAGCAGCTTGCGGACGACGGTTCTCCGGTTACCTTTATGTGGGTTCCTGGCCATGTCGGTATCCCTGGGAACGAAGCTGTAGATGCCGCGGCCAAGGTTGCGGTCCTCCAGTCTCGGACAGCTTCTTGTTGTGTGCCTTCATCTGATTTTAACAGGGTCATTTGTCAGCGCATTTTATCGCTGTGGCATGCCGATTGCTCTACACTTACTTAAAACAAGCTTCGGGCCTTGAAACCCCTCCCCACGGCTTGGACGACCTCTTCACGCCCTTCTCAGCGGGAGGAGGTCGTTTTGGCCCGGTTACGGATTGGACACTGCCGGTTCAGCCACCGCCTTCTGCTGACGGCTGCGCCGGCGCCGTTCTGCCCATGTGGGCAATTGCTGACGGTACTCCACATTTTAACGTCCTGTCCGAATTTTAATACACTGCGTATTGATCTTGGCCAGACATGTACTCTGGATGAAATTTTAGCGGATGACCGAGGAGCAGCTGCTCGCGTTCTTCGTTTTATCCACCTGACGAACCTGTCTAAGGACATTTGATTATGCTGTTTTCTTTTAATCCCTTGCCTGTTAACGTGCATTTTATAGTGTTGACCTTTTTAGTTGCTGTTTTAACATTGTGCCTCGCAGTGCATTTATAATTTAGCCTGGGCGCTAATGACCACTGTAGTTGTGCGCCCTAAAACCACAAAAAAAAACATGCTCTACAGAGTGTAGACATGTTGCCTTGGTCTACTCACTCCCCAGATGTCTCAAATGCAGCACATATGGGACATCATCGGCCGACAACTTCAGCGTCATCGACAACTAGCGTTAACCGTCCCTGTACTGACCCACCAAGTTCAACAGGCATGGAATTCCATCCTACAAACTGATATCCGGCACATGTACAACACAATACATGCACGTTTGCATGCTTGCAATATTCTGGTGGTTGCACCGGTTATTAATGTACCAGTAATTCATATTTTCAATGGCTTATCTGGCACTTATATTAACGTGTGATGTTGCAGTGTCAATTACTTAAATATCTTACCTAGATAAACGTATTCAAGAAATTACTCAACATTAATTATTTTTTGGCGTTGGGTCTTTATTCTGACAGTGTACAGGGTGGTCCATTTATAGTGACCCGACCAAATATCTCACGAAATAAGCGTCAAACGAAAAAACTACAAAGAACGGAACTTGTCTAGCTTGAAGGGGGAAACCAGATGGCGCTATGGTCTGCCAGCTAGATGGCACTGCCATAGATCAAACGGATATCAACTGCGTTTTTTTTAAATAGGAATCCACATTTTTATTACATATTCGTGTAATACGTAAAGAAATATGAATATTTTAGTTGGACCACTTTTTTCGCTTTGTGATGATGGCGCTGTAATAGTCACAAAAATATGGCTCACAATTTTAGACGAACAGTTGGTAACAGGCACGTTTCATAAATTAAAATACTTAGATAGTGAACGTGATATTACTTCCCTCGAGCAAAACTCCTTTTTGTTCCCAAAGAAACTATATAATTTCTTAATGGCATATCACATTTTACGGACTATAAAATTTAGACTTTTAGAAAGTTGTTCTAAGTTATTTTCAAGAAAGAAGAATTTCAATTTTCCTCGCTAAGTAGAAGATTCACAACGGCAGTGAAGTCGAGATTTATTTGTTAGTGTAAAACGGAATTTTAATTTCAAGAATATCTTTTTTAGGAATAGAAATTTGTTTTTGGAGCGACAAATTTTTAGTTTAACAGAGAAAGAAGTTTATTTTCAAGCAAATTTACATTATATAGACAAAGTAAGGCAAAGAAGCTAGCCGAAGAAGGCAAAGGAGATAGAATAGATTGGCTTGCTAGGTTGTCACATTCCTGTTGCCATATTGCATTTGGCAGAGAAACCTATTTACCTACAGTTACAGTATGTTAGCTATAAGACTGATACACTGATCTTGTATGTAGATGAATGTCTGCTTTTTATTCTTCTTTAAAAGAAGTATATAGTTGTTCATAGCGATGTTAATAAATAGCTAAGTAACGTAATGACTTGAGTTCTTTTACCGAGCGAGGTGGCGCAGTGGTTAGCACACTGGCCTCGCATTCGGGAGGACGACGGTTCAATCCCGTCTCCGGCCATCCTGATTTAGGTTTTCCGTGATTTCCCTAAATCGTTTCAGGCGAATGTCGAGATGGTTCCTTTGAAAGGGAACGGCCGATTTCCTTCCCAATCCTTCCCTAACCCGAACTTGCGCTCCGTCTCTAATGACCTCGTTGTCGACGGGACGTTAAACACTAACCACCACCACCACCACCACCACCACCACCACCACTTGAGTTCTTTTAATTTTTGAAAATCCCATCAATTCATCTACACACATTATTAATAAAAGTCCCCCGCCGAAATTTTCTGTCTGTATGTGACAGCGAAGCTAAGGTACTATTGTGAAGACTTTGATACCGTTTTCATCGGTAGACTGAGTCAAAATGGTGAAGGTTTGTGAATACAGTTTACTACCACTACGTCAGACAACTCGTCCGGTCGTAGGAATTTAATCCTACCCGTCCAAACCCGTGGCAGGCCGATAGTAACAATAAACTCTGAATAAGTTAGATGCTAAGCAAGTGAGTTGATTAGTCGCTATAACTGTCGAACATTTCTTGCTCGACATATGTGCAGATTGAACATTAAAATGTCATTCCTGCTCTGCCACGCGGTGTGATGTTACGTTTTATCTGACTTGGTGGAGTGGCCTCAGGCAATGTGGAGATGATTGTCCTCACTCTGGTGCGAAGGAAATTATTCTCGCTGTAGGTCAGGCCAGCGTGTTGTCAGCCTTTGGTATGGTTGATGGTCCAGTTCCACGATACCCCGATTGCGGGATTGACCCAAGGTAAGTGCACTCTGACGGATTCTGTCCCACAAAAGCGAACTTCCAGTGTCTTCGCGCAGCAGACGTTTTGAATACAGCCTTGGGAGGCGCAGAGCGAGGTTTCAAAGCTCAGTTTTGCACCTTCTGCACCGCCGCGATTTGTGTGACAGCGGCCTTTCCCCCACACCACGCCGCGTAATCCAGCACTCGTCTGACAAGTGTCAGGTAGAGCAGGGGTCTCCAAACATTTTAGCCTAAAGGTTACACTGGCTCTTCTACAAGTCCCAAGGCCCAAGACCGACCTAGCTACAGTCTACGTTTTCTTGACGTCTGATACCCTATTACTGCTCGGAACTCCTCTGTACAATTCGGAAGCTTTCGTGATGCTTATCACTGCCGCCAACCTCTACGAACTGACACTGACTGGCACTGTAGTAGTAATTAGGCTGTGGACTGCTTGTTGTTTGACCATGAGTCTTAATTTTATTTCATATACATTGCAACAAATGAATACCACTAGTGAAGATCGTTGTAACGCGAAACCTTGTTACTTCTGCACACCAAATGGTCAGAGTGGTACGAACGGCATATGGTCATCAGCACTGTGGGATATCTTAACACAGCAACATCCTTCGACACGCGGCGGCAGGCGAACGGTCTGAGGCGCTGCAGTCCTGCACTGTGCGGCTGGTCCCGGCGCAGGTTAGTCCTCCCTCGGGCATGGGTGTGTGTGTTTGTCCTTAGGATAATTTAGGTTAAGTAGTGTGTAAGCTTAGGGACTGATGACCTTAGCAGTTAAGTCCCATAAGATTTCACACGCATTTGAACACATCTGCGGCGGCAGTAGTGGTCACGTCTTCGTTCCCTGCGGTCATCGCTGGCATGGCTCAAGAAACGTTGAACAGACTGCATTTTATCGTACCAATATACTGTAGTATTGAATTACGCGCAAGTTTTCGTTCCAGGAGTAGACGATGCCTGAGATGTCCGTCACAGGGAGCGGAGGTGGACTCCACTCCGCAATTTCTCTTGGCATTTTACTGCCGCGGTGATGCGCCTTGTGTGGTAGTGGCGTATTCCGGAGAGTAGAGAAGTGCAGTAGTACAGCATCATCTTCCGGGTAGTGGCAACATGGGCGATCTGAAAAGCGAAATATCGGGGCTAGTGAGGTTTGCGACTGTAGTTTCTTAGTGAAGATACAGCGTGCTTAACACCGAATATTTAACTTAATTTAAATTGCTGGAAAGATAAATCCAGTAGCAGTTCTTTACACATCTTACTCTTAATACTATTAACTGGCATCATTTTCATTTGCAGTTACATCCCTTTTGTGTGAATATGTGTGAATATGTGTGAATATGTGTGAATATGTGTGAATATGTGTGAATATGTGTGAATATGTGTGAATATGTGTGAATATGTGTGAATATGTGTGAATATGTGTGAATATGGAAAAATAAACAGAAGATGGTGAGTGTAGAAATTACCAAGAGCACTGGTGACATCAGTCTTATGTGATTGAGTCAAGTAATAAGACAATGTGCACAATTGGCAATGAAACAATCTCGTGCTAATTTCCGCTCGGCTCACTCAATAACAAAACATGGAAAACAATTTACTGAAGACAAACTGCCTATCGGCTTCTGTCTCGGGTTCTTCGGACGACGTTCGTCTGATGATTTTACTGACGTTTCGCCAGCACGAGTGGCTGGCATTGTCAAAGCTTCACTCTCCACTGCCGGTGGTGAACAGGAACCGAGCTCGCAGACGCAGACTATGCACCTGGCGCGGCAACATCCGAGGACTTCTCCGCGGTCATTTCCGGTGATGTTCTCCTCTTGCTACCTGCGGCGGCCGTTCCCTGCAATACGGGAAGCCAGGACCCGTTTACCTTAAGGCTTTCTTCTTTCTTGTTGAAGCTATTTCCGTGTTTTATCTTTATACAGCTTCTCTGAACAAGCGGGTGTGATTGTGCTCCTCTACAGCCAAAACTTCTGTGTCGGCGAATTTTATTACGTGGTCGGTCTCTCTCAGCGCGTGCTCTGCCGCGGCCGATTTCTCCACCTGCACCAACTTGTAATGTCACTTAACGTTCTTTGATCCTGGTGTTTATTGATCGGCCAGTCATTCCGACATAAACTTTTCCGCATGTGCATGGTATGCGGTATATTCCCGACATTGCAAGTGGGTCCCTTTTCTGCTTTTCCGATCTAAGACATTCTTTTTGATCTTCTTTGTCTGTTTGAAAATCGTCTTTACGCCGTGTTTGCGCAATATACGGCCGATTCAGTCCGTCACTCTGGGAATGTATGGCAGAAAGGCTGTACCGGACATTTCTTTTTCTGATTTCTTACTTTGCCGAGTGTTGGGCTCTGTTACACTTCTAATATAATTTGTGGAGTACCCATTGCTCCTCAGAACACTTTCCAGGTGTTGCATTTCGCGTCTGAGGTGCTGCGGCTCACATATTCGTCCTGCTCGCGTTGCGAGCGTATTAATAATTGCCTCTTTTTCTGGCTCGGGTTGTGCTTTGATAGTTTGTGCAGGTATCGGTCCGTGTGTGTGTCGGTTTTCGGTACACGCTATGTCCCAGGTAATCGCCATCCTTTGTGACCAGCACATCTAGAAATTCTAGTTTTTTGTCCTTATCTGTTCTTCACCATGGCTCCACACAATGAAAGTTTCATAGACGTATGTTTACCACACCTTAGGTTTACAAGTCGCCAAGTCCAGTGCCTGTGCTTCTAAATGTTCGATATAGAAGTTGGCCACCATTGGACTAAGAGGACTACCCATTGCTACGCCTTCCAGCTGTTCGTACAAATTGCCATTCCACGTGAAATGTCTCGTGGTGATACATGTATGAAAGAGCTTTGCGATGTCTTGAGGGAAAATGGAACCGATGTGCTCCAGAGCGTCACTGAGTGGCACTTTCGTAAACAAAGAAACAATATCAAAGCTGACCAGAATGTAATTTGGTACAAGTTTTAGTTTCTTCAACTTATCAATGAAATGTCCTGAGTCCTTTATGCATGTGTCGGTCTTCCCCACTTGCGGCTGGAGCAGAGAGGCCAGTTTATACGTCGGTGAGCCAGGAGCGCTCACAATCGGTGTTAGTTATGGATCTTAGGTAATCCATACAGCCGAGGTGGTAGGGCTTCTGTGTTGCGTAGGTTCCTCTGTATGTCCGGCGGCAGAGAAGACGCCTTGATTAACAGATTCGTATTCCGTGTGATACGCTGCGTCGGATCTGCGCTTAGTTTTCGGTACGTCGTCGGATCTAATAGGTCTCGGATCTTTTGCTCATAATCTTCGGTCTTCATTACGACGGTCGCATTCCCCTTATCGGCAGGTGGTACCAATATACTCTTATCGGCGTTAAGATTCTTAATTGCTCGTACCTCTTCCTTCTTTAGATTGCAAGCTGGTAGCTTTGCTCGGCGCAGTATCCTGGCTGTTTCAGTGCGTATTTCCTCTGCCCTTTCACTAGGAAGGGTCCGAATGGCCGCTTCGGTGTTAGCTATTATGTCCTCCATAGGTATAGTTCTCGGGATAACAGCGAAATTCCCTCCCGCGGAGAAGCCCTCGGACGTTGGCGCGCCAGGTACATATAGTCTGCGGCCGCGAGCTCGGCTCCAGTTCGCCACCGGCAAGGGAGGGTGAAGCTCTGACAATGTCAGCCACTCGTGCTGGCGAAACGTCAGTAAAATCATCAGACGAACGTCGGCCGAAGAACCCGAGACAGAAGCCAATAGGCAGTTTGTCAACAAGTGGCCACGAAAGCCTGAACAATTTTGAATTTACTGAAGGCGAATTGCTGCAGGATTGCATGATTGCGGCAGATGAAGAAATGTCCAGAAGAAGCTAATTTATTTAAAAAACTGTTTGTTAGAAAGCATTGTGGCTTGCAGAGTAAATAATATTACTGAAAATATATTAAGTCAAATGTCTGAGACTACTCGATCGTAGAGTGGTTCTCTTTGGCTCTGGATGAGTCAAATGGTTCAAATGGCTCTGAGCACTATGGGACTTAACATCTGTGGTCATCAGTCCCCTAGAACTTAGAACTACTTAAACCTAACTAACCTAAGGACATCACACACATCCAAACTACTGAAGGCACTAACTACTGATAGGCATAGTTAGCAAATGAAAGATTTTGATAGAGAACAATGTATTTACCTTAATAGTGTTGAAAAGTCATAATATATATATCAGTTCATGACAACCAGTCTTACAAATTTACTCTCTGAAGGACGCACGTCCAGATCATCTGCTCTCAAAACTCCGCCATCTCACTCCCCACATCCACCACTGATGGCGGCTCACCTCCAACTGCGCAACGCTATGCGCTGTTAACAGCCAACTGCCCAACACTGCAATAGCAAATTCCAACAGTGCAAACCAGCCACAGACTTCACACAGCACAGTCAGTGATTTTCATACAGAGCGCTACGTGGCGTTACCAACATAAAAACCTAAACAGTCTACTTACAAATTATATAGGATCACATGCTATGTCATTGTCAGTTCAGCGATTTTACTGAAGAGATTGAAGAAGATGACTTACATTTTACAACAGTACCCTGGCTTAGCCGTGGAAAAGCTCCGATGCTATTTTTTGAGCCCCGAACAATGATCGAAATTTTCTTGAATGGTCGGAATCGTCCTCAGCTGAGGTACAGCAATGAGTTATTATAGAAGTTACTATTTTATACAGGTTTAACTAAACATATGAATGACCTTAATTTAAAATGACAAGAAGAAAACCAGCTACTGATTTGTGCACTCATATTAAAACCTTTCGACAAAAAATTGTTTTGTTTGTCTCAGTTGAACAAAAACGCATTTCACGCTTTTAAATACTTGCCAAACACTTAGTCGGCAATCAGAAGCTCCATTTCGTAATTGAAATTTTGAGTGCTTTAAAAATATATTTTGAGTCTCGTTTTTCCGATTTTGATACCATTCTACATCAATGCAAAGATATCAAAATTTTTCAAAATCTTTTTGACGCCTATGTAACAAGAACTTGAAATGGCAATGGTTGATTTGCAATGTAGCGATTTTTATAAAGATAAATATTTAAATTTACCACCGCTGGAATTTTGTGTGTCACCCATTCGCACGGTTTTATCAGTTGCATAAGTTTGTCCGTAGCTTTCTTTTTCCTTTCGGCGCTACTTATCTCTGTGAAAAAACGTTCTCCAAAATGAAATATACAAAAAAAATTACAGATCTAAGCCAGCTGCTGAGCATTTGAAGTCACTGCTGATAATCTCCGCTAGTAAATTTGATCCACAACTGCAAACAGTTGTAAGTAGGAAGTTATAGCCACATAAATCTCATCAATTATAATTACTATGCTTAATTTCATTATGTGTGAATTGCCTGTGTATATCACTAAGGTACGGTAAATTTTCAGGAAATTCCATACAATTAACTACCGTGAAAATTTTCAGTTATAGTTATATATGTCAACGTGTCTTAATTGGATATAAAATAAAAACAACCGATCATTGTAGGTATTTTGTATGATTAATTTGCAACGTAAATTTTAGAGTGTACAGTGTTGCTTCGCTTAATGAGCATGATTTGTTCTGGAATCTTACTCGTAATGAACACACTCTAAGTGAAACACTTTTCACCGTAGGTAGCCATGTAAAATAGGTCAATGCGTTCCAATTCGAAAAAATAGGCACTTAATTTTATAATACAGTATTGTATTTTTTATAGTACAACACATCCAACTTTAGAAGAAAGTTGTCGAAAACTATTTGCTTACGCCTGTGCTTCAAAATTTGTCGAAAAAGATATAGCATTATTGTTAGTTAAATTCGTAGTGTGCATACTGCCTTATGTGCATCTTTAATGAATTCGTATTAGTTAACGACTACAAATCAGAATTGGAATTCGTAAACAGATACTGCAATGAAAAGGTTACCATGCGCCAGCGAAGAAAAGATCTTGCAAGTTCATTGCAAAGAATCTGCAACAACCCCGCGAAAGCCCGGCAGTAGCACGGGTTACAATAATTACAGCGCGAGGCGCTTTGCGGTCAATATATCTGACTGAATACAACATTTTTTGACCTTCCACTTTACAGAACGGCAGTCCATAGCAGAACGCGTGCTTAGCGTTTATTTATAGGGCTAGACACCGATCCAGACCAGAAGGTGATTTCTGAAATGGTCATTAAAGATCTAAAAAATAACAGTAAACAGACTGTTCGTGCAATTTATTCTCTAAGCGAGTCAGTTTATTACTTTTTTTTCTCGTCGTGCGACTGCCTCGTTATGGGAGGTCCTCGATAAGTGGGGTTCCACTGTAATAAAAGAAATTATGGCGGCGGGATACGATGCATCTGTGAGCCGTTACCGCGGCCCGGACTGACAGTGTTCGCGGGGCGATGTCGGTCTGCAGGCCATGGTTTGTAGACCCCTGAAGTGGAACACAATGCCGTGGTGCAGCGGCAGCGACGACTGCGGATTAAATAGCGGGTACAGGGCGCGGAGGCGCCCCACGTCTCTGCTTCTGACGTCACGAATATGTGGGGCGCAGGTGAGTCTAAGAGGTATTTCGCGCTCTTCGTCCATGGAATGGGGCCTCTGATGTTTACAGGCGGCACATTTGGCTGTAGCTTCCTTCCTCTTGGCGGCATTGAATTCGTCACCATTTAAGTCAACCATGCTCCCATGCATCACATCAGAGTTGTAGGCGGTGTCTCATTGTCTGGACGTTCATGTTGCGGATAAACAGCGCAATATCATAGGCGTAAAGAGCTATTTCTATGCGCGCTACCTCTGGTGCGTCGGCAGTGCACAGGGAGTTCAGCAAGGGGCCTAGCACCGACCCTTGCTCCACCCCTGCACGCATCTACCGGTCGATGGATGGTCTGTGTCTCCTCTCACATGGAAAATTCTCTTAGCAAGGTAGGAATGAAAAACTACATGAGACGCATCCCAGTGCGATTGCAGCGTGAGTTTTGTGGAAGAAATGACTCCCTGATACATGGATACAAGGTGTACAACTTTGCTTCCGCCGTTTTTTCCCCAGAATTTGAGGCTTTAATGAAACAAAATTGTTACACATGAATCATTCAAAGTATTTTCCATCACTGGCCACTACTTTCTCCCATCTTTCGCGCAGTGTACGAATCCCGCGCCGAAAAAATTGTTCATCTTTTGAAGCGATCCACGAATCGATCCAAATTCAGACTTCTTCATGAGACATGAAGTGTTGGTCAGCCAGGCCATGCGCCATTGATTTAGACTGGTGATAGTCAGACGGAGTAATGTCTGTAGAATACGGAGGGTGGGGTAGGACTTCCCATTTTAACGTCTTCAAGTACATTTTGACCTCTTTTGCATCGTGGGGTCGATCGTTGTCGGGCTGCAAAATCACTTTATCGTGCCTCTCGCTGTATTGCGGCCGTTTGTCTTTTAATGATCTGCTCAAACGCATTAATTAAGTTCGATAACGAGCATCTGTGATTGTTTCACTTTAACACCTCAGCTGGTGTCACCCGAGCTGGTGTCACCAAATGCAGAGCATGATCTTGGAGCCGTGAATATTCGGTTTGGCCGTCGACGTGGAAGCATGGCCGGGATATCCCCATGATTTTTTGTGTTTAGGGTTATTTTAATGAACCCATTTTTCGTCCCCGGTCACAATGCGATGCAGAAATCCCTTCCGTTTTTGCCTCTGAAGCAGCTGTTCACAAACGCCATTCAACGTCTCTTGGTTTCAGCTCACACGGGACCCAAGTCCCTTCATTCTGACTCATGCCCACAGCCTTGATACGTTTTGAAATGGCTTGCTGCGTCACTCCCACTAATCGTGCCAAGCGAGTCTTCACTCAGCATTGTATCCAATACTGCATCTTCGAAAACATTCCCTCTTCCACCACTATGCCGGTCTACGACGTTAAAATCACCATTCTTGAAGCGTTGAAACCGCTCACGACACGTTCTTTCGCTAATAGCGTCCTTACCATACGTACTTGAGAGCATTCGATGAGGCTCAGCCGCTGGTTACTCCATACTGAAACAAAACAGTAACACCTCCCGCAAATGACGAGAATGAGGCTCGTAAACTGACGTTTTCAATCAAGAACAACTTTATGATGCAGACACAAATCGACAAATGTTTGAATGAGGTTATGTTGACCGCGGTCCAAGCTAACTGCCTGACGTCTGCGATCTGTTTCTTTCGACCGCTACTTAGCGTTGTCGCCACCTATCAGCAAACGGCGGAAGCAAAGTTGTACACCTTGTACATATGTGGTAGTGCGATGGAGACATGAACGTACACGGGCCCGTCGGGTCACACCGTCGAAGGCTCTGGAGACGTCTAGGAACACTGCTCCAAGATACTCCCCTGTTTCCAGCGCCCTCATATCCAGTTCAACCAGTCTCAGGAGCTGGTGAGAGGTGGAGTGGCCGCTCCGAAACCCAAAAGTGATTTTCTGGCATGACACTGTCTTGCGTGACATCAACCTCCTGGCGGGCAGTCTCTCAGAAACCTAAGAGAGGGACGGCAGTAGGCTGATGAGCCGGTAGATGGCTGCCTCGTGTCGGTTCACGGTTTTCGGGATAGCCACCACTACCACGTTTCCACGCCGAGTGGTAGGCGCCTGGCCGAAGTATCTGGTTGAAGATATCGGCTAGTGCCCGACGGACCCGCTTAAGAAGATTCTACGTAGGATGGTTGTTGATGTCATCGCTGTCTCCTGTCCTCTAGGTGTTCAGAGACCGGAGTAGAACTGCGACGTCTTCCTCTGTGACAGGCTGTATGACGTCGTTTTCTGTCCTGGCAGCCAGGAATCTGGGCAGTTACTCTTCAGCCTGGCGGATGTGGTTCTTGTCGACGACGTTGGCCACTGACGTGAAGTTGTCCGCGAATGCATCGGCCAGCCCTATGGCCTTGGCGTTAAGTCGTTGCCGGCATGCAACGGCGAAATACGCTGACTGCGGCGCAGGAAGCTTTTGACGACTCTCCTGGCGCTGTCATCGACAGGATTTAGCATGGAGACGATGTTGACAAGAGTTTATTAGCTGCACGCTTTTCTCCAAATCAGAAAACAAATGGGAAAACAAATGGAATGGACCAGGCGAAGCTAATTCTGTTCGTTAATTTATAAATTACAGTAGTATAATGTTACACAATAATATACGAGTAGTAAACCTGGCCAGCTGGGTTACAGGCTTTTGACTCAAACTTTACCCTAGAATGCTAGGACCAGCACCACAGGATCGACTACAGGTAATAGATGGTAAATTCGACCCTGATATTATGAATTCCGTTCTAGATGCAGATAAGGAGATACAATGAAATAATTGCCTTTGTGAATTGGTTGTCTTGTCCTCTGTTACTTGCGAATGTGAAATGTCAGTGCAGGAAGTGTAACGAACTTAAGTAAAACACAACCCATCTAGAAATGGCTGATAAGATGTTTCATACTCACCCATGGCAGCCGACTGCAATCGTTTACCCTAGGTCAGAGGACATAGGGAACGCTGCTATCAAATTACACTTCAAAACAGAAAATCTAAGGCAGCTGTCTTTACACATTGGAGATACAGGGTGACACTGGTATAATTTGTCTCTCGGAGTAGAGAGATCCGATAGAGTTAACTCTGTGATAGTTATAAACAAAATAGCAATAACACCACCATATACGAGAAGCCGCTCATGAATTTCTCTTGGCAGTTAAAGAGCACTACTTTATTATTTCTGCCCAAAGGATTAAAGCCACAGAATGACAGTACCTGAAAAAAAAAGAAAGGGTAAGCTGATTCTACGTATAGCAACCATAAGATATTTCAAAGAAGTGGACACTCAATAAAAAAACATGAAACATTTTTTGCAAAATTATGTAACAAGACAATCATATTTTGAAAAATACGTTATGTCTAGTCTATGGAAGTGAACAGATTAAAACAAAACATAAAGAAAGATCTTTCAGAAACTAACTGTTCTAAATGAAGAGCGTATTGCACAAGAAGAGACGGGAACACAAACACAGAAATGAATGCAGATTAATACATTTAAAGTGGAAGAGATTGTATAAACTATTAGAGAACTACCATCTAAAAAGATCGTTTACATCTGCAGCGAGACAGTATTCGTAAAATCTGTTCAATGAAATCAAGCAACGCCAAAGTTAATATCAGAACGGGTGTAATGCAAATAGAAATTTTCATGTGAGGTTCAAGGATAACAGCGTAATGGCAAAAATGAAAAGACCAAGCTGTAGTTTAAGATAATGTATTCTTACGTATGTCGCTTTTGATGATGGGCGCAACCCACTTGAAATGAGTCTCATTTTAATGTTGCCATGACTGACTGACTCCGTCCGAACAGGCCTTGGAGGCCCAATGATGATAACCGACCGCCATGTCATCCTCTGCCGATAGGCGTCGCTGGATGCGGGTATTATGTGGTATTTGGGCAGCACACCGCTCTCCCGGTCGTTGTCAGTTTTCGTGACCAGAGCCGCTACTTCTCAGTCAAGTAGCTCCTCAATTGACCTCATAAGGTCTGAGTGCACTTCGCTTGCCAGTAGCGCTCAGCAGACCCGGACGGTCACACATCAAATTTCTAGCCAAGCCCGACAGCACTTAACTTCGGTGATCTGACGGGAACCGGTATCACCACTGTAGCAAGGCTGTTGACTGTGTTGTCATAAGCTGTCGTCAATGTAGTAACTGATCGTATAATTAACGCAACTGTTAAATCAACACAGTGGTCACAACATGTATTGTGAGACAAAACGATCTATACACAAACAATAATTTCACATGGGATAAGAGAAGAAAAGACAGTCCAACAGAAATATTGCGGAAAACGGCTTCAGGTGCCGTGCCCTGCCGAGTGTCTGTCGTACATCAAATATCTTTACTCTAGGTTTAAAAGAGCTAGGGTTATCCTGCCTGTATTAAAAATAATTTCCACGTAATAGCTATATTTATTACGCGACAATGCACTTAAAAGGCATCAAAAATAAAGCAGCCCATCGTTAATATCTTATTTTTCACTGCAGATACTTGGATTTAAGTGCAGTGGTTAGTTAATTTCGTTTCATTATAACAATTTCGGAAAATAATAAAAATGTAGACATGTCGTAAAGCTGCAATGCAAGGCTATTAGAAGCAAAAGAACCAAATTGCTTATAGTTAAGTTTCCCTAAAAATCGCTCGAGAATATTTGCATAGCTGAAAAACCACGGAAATCTAGTAAGTAACTTACATTAAAAAGTAAAAAGTTTACTGAAAAGCTACCTTTAGAACTGAACGTCGCCTTGTTCCACTTACAGGAACGGCACAAAATTTATCCGTATTTTGGTATACCATTGCTTGCAGGTTATCCCACATGCAGGGGCACCCATACGATAGTTTTTAGGGGGAAGGGGTGGGGGGTGGGGAGAATCAAGACCTGATTATATGGAGTTATTTTAGAAGACGAATAGTGACTAAGTAGCCATAAAAAAGTTCACGTCTCGACCCCATTAAAAACCTATGGAATACAGACTTTTCAATAATTCCGTCGAAAGAAAAACACCTGAATACTCTTTTTTTTTTCCCTGAGAGCTTGGGGTGAGGCCCCCCCCCCCCCCCTCCAGCCACGGCTCCTTGCCCAATGGACACCTTTGCCCACAAGTCATCAGTCAGCTCTGATACTTCGGCACACACATTCCATGTGTCCTTCGTGTTCGTCCACGGAAGAAAAAATCATAGACGTATTAGAGAGACAGTGGGTTATGCATCTCACAGGCTTTGATTACCCCAAGATATCAATACCTTGTTCAGACGAACGTACATAGTGTTGTCATGCTTTATTTTATTTTCTGTCAAGTAATTGGATACGCGTCTGTTCTCTTCCGACGGAGAAAAAAAATTAAGAAAACTGTCTCTAGAGATACTATTGCCACACTGTCTGCCCACTGGATGGATCTGAAGATGACTTTTCCTTTCATTACTCAGAAAAATTTGGCTCTGTAGGCATTTTCAAATGATTATCCATTTTGATAAGCTACGCTACATGTACTTAGATTACAGTCAAAGTACTCATCAAATCACACAATGGTAAAAATGAAGACGATTACTTGGACTTACTAAAGACTTGATACCAAATGTCTATTGAATATTAGTAGTGCTGTGTGCCAGCTATGAGTGTGATTTGTATGCGGCATCACTGCTGTTAAAGATGCGATTGGTGTCTTGTCGTTAGTTGTGAAGTCTGACAAACTGTTAGCAGTTACCGATCGTAAAGAAGTATAATCGGAAATATTTTGTGCGGGTGATGGTGAACATCTTTCAAGGAGGTTAAAAACTGCATTATAAAATACACCGTTGTACCACTCTTTTTTATTGAAGACAATCGACTTCGGACCAACATGAGACCATTTCCGAAGGTCCAGCACCAAAAGATGAAACCGAGATAACAAGTTAGTACAATTCTAATACATTGCTCGTTCACACTTAAGTAAATTTAATTTTTATTTTGTAATGTAATTTTTAATCTTCCTGCACAAAACATTTCTGGTCATGCCTAGCATGACAAGATTGTTGGTTAACGTGTACCATCGAAGGAAATTAAACTCACTGACGTGTGTCCAAGTAATATATTAGAATTTCACACAGTTACATGGTTTCCTCTTTTCGATGTAGGAGACTTGATGATGGTCTGTCGTTGGAGCGAAACTGATTTTCTTCAATAAAAATTGTGGTACAGCTGTTTATTTTCTAATACAATTTTTAGAAACATAATAGTTCGGCAAACTCCTTTACGGAGGAAGAAAAATAGGCATCCCAGGCGTTGAAATTTACTGAAAGATTTTGTAAAAATAAGCCAGGTTCAAATGGAATCTCAGTTCTATTTTCCAGAGAGTACTCTTCGGGATTCGCCCATTAATCTGCTTGCATTTGTTGCCAATCTCTCTTCCAATGCGAAGTTCTAAGCTACTGGAAAAAATTGCAAGTGACTCCCATATATGAGAAAGGTAAAAGCACATACTTGCAAAATTATATATCGTTACTGGTTACGTAGGATTGTTGAAGAAATTTTGAATATATTTTAAGTTCGAACGCAGTGAATTTCCTCAAGGGAGAAATGCTTCTCTCGTCAGATCAAATGGTTCAAATGGCTCTGAGCACTATGGGACTTAACTTCTGACGTCATCAGTCCCCTAGAACTTAGAACTACTTAAACCTAACTAACCTAATGACATCACAAACATCCATGCCCGAGGCAGGATTCGAATCTGCGACCGTAGCGGTCGCGCGGTTCCAGACTGTAGCGCCTAGAACCACTCGGCCACCCTGGCCGGCAAAACACACAACAAAAACGGTTTGCTGAAAATGCCGCAGAGTCTGATGGACAATGATGAATGTGTGTGTGTGTGTGTGTGTGTGTAAATGGGGCAAAATGGTATTCACTGCTGATGAGTAGTAAGAGCAAACATGTAATGAGTACCTAGACAGGGTGGGTTCTGGCATGCTTTGCATTGCTGTCACATTCCTTTTTGTAGAGTGATTACCTCAATTTTAAACCTTAACTAATAACATAGAAATCATAATAAATTAAAAAAAGAGAATATTATTTATTTCATATGTATTTTGAATTTTTTTACTTTTTTCCTTTGCCTACGACAAAGCGGTACAAAACTCTCAGCGAGTTCGGTGATTTTTGGGTCCTCAAATTACAAATCATCTTTATATCAGGTACAGTAGCAGAAAGTTAAATTGTAATATTTGGTGCGGTGTCAAGCTAGTTCCTGAACTTTGTCTTCGTTGCAGCATAATAAGAAAGTCCTGCTTCACATAAATGCAGTAAGACCGCGATAATCCAGTTGACCCAATAGTCCGGCACACACCAGAAATTTCCCCGCATTTTTAGGTTGGCGCAGCAATACAGTCGAACGTCTTCGAGAAACATCGCAACCGTTCGGCGCGATGCCTCACCAGTAAGAGTTGTCTGCTGCACTGGTCGAAGACCTACAGATGGAAAATGAATTAAATGTAATCACTTAACTGGTCGCTGTGAAATTGTATCAATGATAAATTCTGCAATCACTAATGACCTTAGTGCGTTGTCAGCAGCAGTAGTTGACGACTGGATCGATACTGACAGTCGTTTATTTATCGAAGAAAAGTTCACTGACGATGTGATATAATAGTGTTTTCAGCCCACAGGAAACACCAGAAACTGACAATGAGGAAGAAGAAACGCCTACAACTCATATGTCTTGAGTGGTGACTTCAGAAGCATTAAAAACTTGTGAAATTCACTGAGAGTAGCCAACAATACAACGTTTCTGATGTCTTCAACCTGCACTTCATACAAAATAATTTTTGTCTAAAGAAGTTTCAATTTAAGGAGCAAGTTCGCATTCCTGCAATGTTGGAGACGGCTCAGAGGAAACTTTCGACTTAACCATCAATGGTTGATAGCAGTTCGACATATCCATCATCAGATATTTGTGCTATTCTAAAGACAGTGGTTCCAATTGATCTGCACCAAATCTTGGTAACAATTTTTATTAATTAGCTTGTTCTTGATCTTTTAAAGTCATTGCTGCTTGTTTTATTTCGTAACTGGCGTACACAAAATTATTAATGTTCATTGAACTTTTCTAAAACTTTGGACGTTGAACTGATTGAATAGAACGGCACAGTATTCGACTTTTAATTCAGTTTTGTTTCTACAGAAAAGTAATAAATATTTTTTAATTTTTTTGCTATGATCTCTTCTGTTGTGTTTAATAAATAACTACTTGATTCTGTACTTTAAAACTACTTGTCTTGTTTACAACCTTATTTGTAAACCATGTTTTCAAAATGAACTTGATAATCCGGCATATTTGGTAATTCAGCATTGACAGATCCCAGAGCATGAGGGATTATCAAGGTCCTACTGTACACGGTTCAGGAAAATTGTGATCAGCGCCTATGTTCGACGTCAACATGCAATAACCACTCGCAGACAGCAAGTAGCAGCAATAGCAGTGGAGGGTACATAAAAATTGTCGAGAGGACGCCAAATACAGTGCATTCGTAGTCGTAATTCTGAAACGGAGCGATTTATCTGACGTCCAAAACTGAATGATCATTGGCTTTCGGGCCAAGGGTGGAAGCATTTCCGAAAGGCTAAGTCCGTAAGCTGTTCGTATGTCGCCGTGGTTAAAGTACACCGTGCATGGCAAAATGGCGCTATCCAAAACCGGCGGCGAGGCAGCTATGATGCACAATGGCTATAGATGACAGGAGAGAACGATGGCTGCGGAGGTGTGTCCGGACAAATAGACATGTAACTGTTCATCAACATCAACATCCATACTCCGCAAGCCACCTGACGATGTGTGGCGGAGGGTAGCTTGAGTACCTCTATCGGTTCTCCCTTCTATTCCAGTCTCGTATTCTTCGTGGAAAGAAGGATTGTCGGTATGCTTCTGTGTGGGCTCTAATCTCTCTGATTTTATCCTCATGGTCTCTTCGCGAAATATACGTAGGAGGGAGCAATATACTGCCTGACTCTTCGGTGAAGGTATGTTCTCGAAACTTCAACAAAAGCCCGTACCGAGCTACTGAGCGTCTCTCCAGCAGTCTTTCACTGGAGTTTATCTATCATCTCCGTAACGCTTTCGCGATTACTAACTGATCCTGTAACGAAGCACGCTGCTCTCCGTTGGATCTTCTCTCTCTCTTCTATCAACCCTATCTGGTACGGATCCCACACTGCTGAGCAGTATTCAAGCAGTGGGCGAACAAGCGTACTGTAGCCTACTTCCTTTGTTTTTGTATTGCGTTTCCTTAGGATTCTTCCAATGAATCTGTCTGGCATCTGCTTTACCGACGATCAACTTTATATGATAATTCCATTTTAAATCATTCCTAATGCGTACTCCCAGATAATTTATGGAATTAACTGCTTCCAGTTGCTGACCTGCTATATTGTAGCTAAATGATATGGGATTTTTCTTTCTATGTATTCGTAGCACATTACACTTGTCTATATTGAGATTCAATTGTCATTCCCTGCACCATGCGTCAATTCGCTGCAGATCTTCCTGCATTTCAGTACAATTTTCCAATGTTACAACCTCTCGATATACCACAGCATCATCCGCAAAAACCCTCAGTGGACTTCCGATGTCATTCACAAGGTCATTTATGTATATTGTGAATAGCAACGGTCCTACGACACTCCCCTGCGGCACACCTGAAATCACTCTTACTTCGGAAGACTTCTCTCCATTGAGAATGACATGCTGCGTTCTGTTATCTAGGAGCTCTTCAATCCAATCACACAATTGGTCTGATAGGCCATATGCTCTTACTTTGTTCATTAAACGACTGTAGGGAACTGTATCGAACGCCTTGCGGAAGTCAAGAAACACGGCATCTACCTGTGAACCCGTGTCTATGGCCCTCTGAGTCTCGTGGACGCATAGCGCGAGCTGGGTTTCACACGACCGTCTTTTTCGAGACCCATGCTGATTCCTGCAGAGTAGATTTCTAGACTCTAGAAAAATCATTATACTCGAACATAATACGTGTTCCAAAATTCTACAACTGATCGACGTAAGAGATATAGGTCTATAGTTCTGCACATCTGTTCGACGTCCCTTCTTGAAAACGGGTATGACCTGTGCCCTTTTCCAATCCTTTGGAACGCTACGCTCTTCAAGAGACCTACGGTACACCGCTGCAAGAAGGGGGGGCAAGTTCCTTCGCGTACTCTGTGTAAAATCGAACTGGTATCCCATCAGGTCCAGCGGCCTTTCCTCTTTTGAGCGATTTTAATTGTTTCTCTATCCCTCTGTCGTCTATTTCGATGTCTACCATTTTGTCATCTGTGCGACAATCGAGAGATGGAACTACAGTGCAGTCTTCCTCTGTGAAACAGCTTTGGAAAAAGACATTTAGTATTTCGGCCTTTAGTCTGTCATCCTCTGTTTCAGTACCATTTTGATCACAGAGTGTCTGGACATTTTGTTTTCATCCGCCTGCCGCTTTGACTTAAAACCAGAATTTCTTAGGATTTTCTGCCAAGTCAGTACATAGAACTTTACTTTCGAATTCATTGAACGCCTCTCGCATAGCCTTCCTCACACTGCATTTCGCTTCGCGTAATTTTTGTTTGTCTGCAAGGCTTTGGCTATGTTCATGTTTGTTTGCCGTGAAGTTAAGCAACTAACCGCTCAGAGGAACCAAGGGGCTACCAACAGTGTCTTCTCTACTACCACTGAGCGAACATTGCTGCGTATGGGTCTCCACAGCAGGCGCCTGGTCGTGCACCCATGCTGAGTGCTGTTCATCGGCGACGAAGGCTGGAATTCGCAGTCCAGTACCGCAACTGGACGTTCACTGAGTGGTGACAGTTGGCCTTTTCGGATGAATCACATTTTATGCTGCATCGGACAGATGGCTGTTGGCGCGTACTGCGTGCAACGCCTGAAAGCTTTCGCCCTACATTCGGGAGGGAACGTTATGATCTGGGGACTGTTTTGGTGCGTTTCCCTGAGTGATTGTCATTTTGGAAAGCACAGTGGATCAACACAAGTCTGCATCTGTCCTCGGGGACTATGTCCACCCATACATGCTGAAAGGGTATAGTACCGCCCGACATTGAAAATAGGTACAACATTCTTCGTTATTCTTGTCAGAATAACATATTTTTTGTAATAATAACTCAATTTCACTTAATACACCGAAGCCAGACACCAGTGTACGAAAGAATGACAATTTATTTATTTAATTGATCACATGTGCACTCCCACAAAATAAATCCCTACATCCAATTTGGTGAGATCTGCGAAATGAATGAATGTATGGTCGTCTGCTAACCACAGATAGTGAATGTTCAATATATGATCATCTTTGACACGTCCTTTGGTCAACTTTGGTGGAACCAAAGAGATGAAATTTACCTGAGCTTTGAGTGCCTGAAATGTGGCTGACCAATACGGTAGCATGGTGCTCCCTCACCTTGGCGGAGGTGCGAGATCGGCCATGTTTCAGCATTCTGGCGCTGGATCTTGTGTTGGTAAGACCTGTCTTAGGTGTGCTCCGTAAAGATAAAAGAGTGGAGACATGGTATGCATGTGAAATACTTAAGAGTAGTTTGGAATAATAATTTCTCTATTTCAGGAACTTTTGTGGGGAGAATTAAATGTCAGGCAGGTAATATTAAGGGGATCGTAGTAATCTTCGGAAGTGACCAACGGTCACAATGAAACCACGTGTAGCAATAAGTTGAAATACTTCCGAGTGCTAAAGTTAAGCTGAATTACTGGCGTGTGTGCTATAAGTTGGAAATATTTAAGAAATGGCGTGTGCAGGACTTGAAATTAGAGACGAGTACTTCCACGTGGTGAGTAGCGTGTGGGTCTCAATCTGTGTGTGAGACAAAGGATAAAGAGATGTACTCGTCCATGGTATCACTTGAGGACTCGCGTGTGTGACGAATATGTTCTTAACATTACTTTGCGTGTTATGTTTCCGTGTGACGCTTGATTCAAAATATACTACTCTGAGGGTGAAGCAAGGTGAGTCAGCCGTGTATCCAGCAACGCCACTTGGCTTGCATTGCACAGGTAGACGTGCATGTATCCTCCAGAGTTCATAGTAGGAAAGAAAAGTTACGAAGTGGGGCAGTGTCGGGCGAAACTGGGATAAATACTAATTGAAGTGGGAAAGCTGAAAGTGATGTGATTATAACGTTGTGACTATCCCTTGTGTTGTATTCCATGTTGCCAGTATGGTGTATTTCATGTAATTTAAGTATGTGTGGTTTGCATGGCAGGCTAGCAAGATAGGCATAGAGGCTGTGGGTTATGCATGTTCCTTTTGTACCGTTCGGTCTGGAGGAAATTTTCGTGATGATGGGTGTGAGAGTCGAAGTGTGAGATACAGCAAAAGATCCACCATCCTATCCAGAAAGTGCACTGTAGCGTTAAGTAATTACGAGACCGTAAGATACAGAATCACCAATGTAAAGCCATGCCCACTGGGCGGAGTTAATTGTTGTAGAAAATGTAATGGTGTGTTTAGGTTATAGAATTTATCGGAATAAATAAGACAGTGAAAAGAAAAAGATTGGTGGCCTTTTCCTTCGAATAGTATGTTGTCATGATATCCAGAATTTATAATGTGTGCGCCATTCATATTCAGTGCGATGGCCACGTGTTGAGCAAAGCCGTTGAGTAAGAAAGAAAATGTGGTATTGCCAGTGCGTAGTGAACAGTCAGAGTTGTGTAAATTACTACTAGTCAGATGTGCGTTATCCGTTTCCGTAGCGTAATATGCAAACAGGAGAATAATTTGTAACTTAATTGTGAGTATTAGAGCTCATGTTACTTGATAAATAAGAATGAATCCACTCGCTTGGCAGACCACTCATCTTGCAGGCCTGACTGCTTGATGCCACAGTATGAGCAAGGCATGTGGGTGCCTCTCAATGCAATTTGTTTTCCCTCAGCACGTTGACATCTACCAGCTGGATAATGCAACGTGTCAACAGCTCGCAGTGTTTCGAAGAGCACCACGGTGAGTTTATCGTACTCCCCAGTCCACCACACTTCCCAGATTTAAACACAATCGAGAATCTGTGGGACCACCTCGATAAGGCTGTACCCGCCATGGATCCTCAACCGAGAAACCTAGCGCAGCGCCGGCCGTTGTGACCGAGCGGTTCTGGGCGCTTCAGTCCGGAACCGCGCTGCTGCTACGGTCGCAGGTTCGAATCCTGCTTCGGGCATGGATGTGTGTGATGTTCTTAAGTTGGTTAGGTTTAAGTAGCTCTAAGTCTAGGGGACTAATGACCTCAGATGTTAAGTTCCATAGTGCTCAGAGCCATTTGAACCATTTTGAACCTAGAGCAGCTCCTCCATAGCATAGCAATTAATATATGTGAACTTTTACACTTGACATATTTTGAAATTTCTAATTTTTATTTTGCAGCCATATAAAATAATTTTCGATCTTATTTTCTCAGATTTTTGTACGTATAAAAAAGACAAAAGTTTACTTAGATTCTCGCTGTTTGTAAAACAGGACCTCGTTTCAAACTTCAATTTTAAGAAATAGCTTCTAGAATATTCTGGAAAACCATGGTGTGTTGGCATGGCTCTACAGTCCCTGACGGCACGTTCCAAAACCTCACTGACACAGTTCCTGTACATCTCTCAGCAGTCTGCGCTGCAAAATGTGGTTATTCAGCCTTATTGACAGGAGGTCCCTTTAATATGACTGGACAGTGTATGTAATGGTAAACGGAAGTAAAACAATAAATTGTTTCGATAAACTCAAATACTAATCTGATAAATTCGCCCAGAAATTCCATAACGGTTGCTCTTTGTGCTTTTGTTTTAAATCAGAGACATTAAGTAAATCAATTTTTTAATAGACTCCTGCACTTTATATCCGCTGGTTTACCTGTTACAGAAAATGAATTTTGAACTCAGAAATCTTCCTCTTTAATCTTCGGAAAATATTGCAGAATTTAAAAAAAAATCATGTAAGTGCTCTATAGATAGCTTTAAAACTGTTTCCAGTCAAACATTCATCTAAAGAGGGGGATAATTTAAAGTTGTCACGAAATGATGAAATAAAAAATTGCAATTTTGTCTCTTCTATTTAAAATTCTAACACTTTCCTTGCAGTGACAAGTTAATTTCGTTGCACTACAGAAAAATATCTGGCAAATATGCGAGTTTTATCAACCATAAAGGATTTCTTAAAAATTGAATACAATTTTGTACTGAACTATTTACCGCGTTAAAGAAGGTCAAAAACTCTTAATAGATTTCTTAAAGCCTCAATAGCGCTTTTCCTCTGGATAGCCATCTCACTTCTGCAAGTAGTAAAAGTGCTTTGTGTGCACCATCCATTTCGTCCACAAAATTTTAAACAATATGGACTACAGTGGTCGATAGTTTACATTGTATACTATTTTGACTGCTTCAGCTATAGCATATTTCAAATCAGCAGCCTTTTTTTTTTTTTTTTTTTTTTTTTTTTTGCTTTTTTGTTACTAGAGCTTGTCTCTGCATAACAAAATGGCATATATTTTATAATGTAATCATTAATACAATTGGATATATATTTTCCTGTTATTTCATGCAAATATGCGCTCATTAATAAATCATCTAAACTCCTCCCGAACAAGTCATGAAGGCCCACGGTACCGGCCGGCCGCCGTGTCATCCTCAGCCAATAGGCGCCACTGGATGCGGATATGGAGGGGCATGTGGTCAGCACACCGCTCTCCCGGCTGTATGCCAGTTTCCGAGACAGGACACTGCGTAACTGGCTGTGTCAATGTATCCTGCCCGTATCGAACATCAGGAGACTGACAGAAATCTCCGTGCATTCCAAACTGAAGACGTGGCACCAGTCAGTTCAGACTCGTACCGGGCAGGTGAAAGCGACTGGATTCACAGGTTCAAATGGGCCACTGTAGTGTCTAGCAGGTCAGTTGTGAATAAGGCGTGCACAATGTAATTGTCTGAAGCTTCCGCAATGGACTACATCTGTCGTTGTTAAGGGGCGTGATGCGGCACTGGTATAGGAGCAAATTGACGCGGCCAGTACCCCCGATCCTCCTACACCGTGCTACACGGCAATGGGGGCCGTGGTGTTGAAAAAAAAAAGGCGGAAGTGAATACCTTTTCTATTCCTTTCCCACACTACACACGACACTGACGAGTGTTTGACAACCGTACAGGATGCATCAATGAGTTACACAGTTTCAAGTTTAGGACAAGTTCTCTGTAGTTCTGAAACACAGGGGGGCCCCAGCAAGTGATGCTCTGTAATAGTCAGTGAACGTCCCATCATTTTAAACTTAGGGTGGGTATATATTGAATTTCTCGCCATTTTAAACTTAGGACAAGCTAGTGTTTTCTTTTTAATTTTTGCGTCATTTTAAACTTTAAACTTAGGTGCTGTGAGCTTTTGGGTTCGAAACTGAAGGTAGAAGGTGAGGGTGGGGGTGTTGAGTTGATTAAACTGTTGTCAGAGCGCTAGTGTTTAAACATAGCACAAGTGGGCTAAGGACAGGTTAATACACATGACAGTGACAACCATAGAGTTTTAAAGTAAGCTCCAGAACAAGTTGTTTAAACTGTGACGTCTGAGAGGCAGTTGTTTAAATTTAGGGAATTTTTGAGTTGAAATAAACAGATGCTGACACGTGTTGGGCAAAGGTAAACAACAGTTTAAGTGCTGATGTCGTAGGGGAAAGCCCTAGAATTCGATAAGGGACCTCACTGCCAAACACATCAGAGTGAATAATAGCTGGGGAGGAAAGCATGTTAAGTATTTCAGCCCACTGATTACTTCGCTCCGTCATAGTAGCTTGAATTCTGACGTCATATAGACTGTGCCAGTATTTGAGGTTAGCCATCTTGGACTCAATTCGTAGAACCTGTGCCAATATGCAAGGATCTCCATGTTGGATTTTTGAATTTCACACCAGCTGATAATGCCCAATCTTGGACTTCTAATTTTCTCACAGATTTATACTGA
Organism: Schistocerca serialis cubense; assembly: GCF_023864345.2. Lineage (NCBI taxonomy): Eukaryota > Metazoa > Arthropoda > Insecta > Orthoptera > Acrididae > Schistocerca > Schistocerca serialis. The sequence continues at coordinate 748,436,101 of NC_064640.1, forward strand.
GGGTAACAGCACTACTTCCACAGTGTGTTTGTGAGGGGAGGGGAGGGGAAGGGAGGGGAAGGAGGGATACTGTAGCACAATTTGGCTGTTTTTGAATTTCCTGCTGAATTTTGAATTTCCCAGAAATTTTTGATTTCCCGCCATTTTATAACTAGGGCAGTTGACCTTTGACAAATCTTGCAACAATTCATTACGTCACCAGCGATGTCACAGAGCTGAGGAAGACAGGAAAGATCTGGCAGTAATGTGAAGCACTTCAGAACCCGGCCAACCTATCTGGTGCAATGCATGAACACAATAATCGTGATATGCTGCTTCACACAGTCGCATCGATAAAATTTCTAGGCGTAACATTCCAGAGGGACACGAAATGAAGCGAGCTCATAAGGTCTGTTGCAAGAAAGCGAGTGGGCGACTTCGGTTACTTGGGAGAATTCTAGGAAAGTTAGCTCATTTATAAAGGAGACGACGCACGGAACTCTTTAGTGACCCGTTATTTTGTACTGCTCGAGTTTTTGGGTTTCCCACCAGGTTGAATCTCTTCGATGTCCTCTTTTAATCCAAAGGCATGTTGGTATATTTGTTACCGGTAGGTTCGAGATACACGCGAGCATTGCAAAAGTACTCCGTCTACTCAAATGGGAATCCCGGGAGGAAAGAGACCGATTTTCGTGAAACATTGTTGAGAAATTCTAAAATTGGTTCACAGGTTGCGAACGTCTTTTGGACCTTAACTGTACATTTTATTACCGACCTTGAAAATTTGTGCCAGACAGGGACTCGAACTCGCCACAAATTTTCAAGTGTCATTAATAAAATGTAAAGCTGACGTCAAATCGTATTTGCAATTTGCGAATCCATTTCGAATATTCACAACAGCTGTGAATCGTCAAACAGTATCCCTGCATGCATGTCTGAACGACATTGTAATGTAACATATAGACCGTGTATGAAACAGAGACATTATGAAAATCCTTACTATTGACAGACTGCAGAACGATCTTAATGCCATCAACATCCATCTCGCGTAAGGACAATAAAGACTACAGAAATCAGGTCTCGTACGGAAACAGACAGACAGTCGTCTTCCCTTCGTCCCATTTGCGTGTGGCTCAGAAAAGGGAATGAGTAGGATTGCTAAAACGTACTCCTCCCCCCCCCCCCCCCCCCATATGCAGCGTATTATGATTTGCATAGTATTTATATAAATATAGATGGTCAGTATAATGAGGCGACTGAGTTAACTAAGGATGCGTTAAATGACACGTTTTGGTATTTTAGAATCCTTAAGGATACATAGTGACGTAAGTTTCTGTGAAGTCCATCTTTGGGAATATGTAAGCAGATGAAAGAATAAAGCGGAAGCTGTACTACAGCAGTCGACGTGTACTTTCCCCGCAACAGGAGATGTCGCAGCAGCAAGTAGATACAGCAGATGGCGCTGTCGCTACTGTCTCAACTATCAAAATTTGTCCACTTACCACACTAAGACTAGTGACGAAAGGGTCGGCTGATTTCCGCAAGAACTTCGCATGCGCACAGGGCACCTTTCTCCCGCCCCCTCCCCCTCAACCTCTCTGAAAGCGGACATCTCGTGGCGTTGCCATAGTAATTATGCTGGCTACTCAAAAAGGCAGCCACATGCAGAGACTACTCCACGATAAGTGTCCATCATGAGGGCGCCAGTTTCCTACTCTCGCCTCTCGCCTATCGGTTGGACGTGCTTCAATTCTGGAACAACAGCGCAAAGTAATTATGTCGCGAACACCTTTCTTTATGATATACAGATATTTCTACCTGACGTAAACGAAAGCAGACTAAGAGTCCTTCTATTTCACCACGATCCAAAAAAAATGGTTCAAATGGCTCTGAGCACTATGGGACTTAACATCCATGGTCATCAGTCCCCTAGAACTTAGAACTACTTAAACCTAACTAACCTAAGGACATCACACAACACCCAGTCATCATGAGGCAGAGAAAATCCCTGACCCCGCCGGGAATCGAACCCGGGAACCCGGACGCGGGAAGCGAGAACGCTACCGCACGACCACGAGCTGCGGACTCATCTCGATCCACTTTCGCAGTTGCTATGAATGCGGTATTCGCGAGGAGAAAGGATGGAAGACAATCCGGAGTTCAAATTTCGGTCATGCAATTGAACACTATAACAAACGAAGATTATGGGGTTTCTAAATCAATCGACATTTCCGATACCACCCTGAATTTACCGAAAACTGTGATGCCACCTCCCTTTTCGCTCACGTACAGGGAGATTATAATTCCGCTACTTGAAGGGACCTCCATGAAAAATGAGTGATCGTTCGACAATGAAATTCTGTGGAAACATTTCTAAGCACAGGAGGAAGATAAATAACAAACGGTTGAGAATAACGCATTTTATGTCCACATGCGATGGTAACATTTATTAATTGTGTACCATGTTTATTCTTCAAGGTACAAACGTTGTTCTTTGAGACGACCACCTTCATCCACGACAGCCTGGTACCGCACTACAGACTTTTCGAACGGTGGAGCATGGAATCTTCAGCTACCGTGGCAGAGCACGTGCGCTGCTTGAAGGACGCACGTTGCGTCCAGCACTCTTAGCCATGGCAACTCCTTCAACAATTTACGGTGCGACTGGTCGTCGGTCTGCCCCAGTAGCAATTACCGATTCGCCAGTAGCAGCGAAGAGTAGTAGCGTTATTGCTGTTGTTTTGATAAAACAGCTTTACGAGTAAGGCTCTGTTCACCTTGTCCAGACTCATGTCGACTGTCTGCAACCGTAATGCACACTGATGCTTGTGTTTCAACTCTACCTCGCCGTATCACCAATACCAGCTCCTAACTGCAAGTCATTACACCAACCCTTCTAACGACCCAAGTCCTGTAGCGCACACTCCTATAAAGTAGGGTATCCATTTGCCAAGTAGTTTGTCTACACTGGCTCAAGTAGCAAAAGTTTAATTATAACCACCCTGTATATTCTGATTTCGAGCGTAAAGCACAGGATTCTCGATTTTACATCAGTACAAATTACACTGAAGCATTTAAAAATGTATCCCTTTCCAGGCGCTTCAGTCTGGAACCGCGCGGCCACTACGGTCACAGGTTCGAATCCTGCCTCGGCATGGATGTGTGTGGTGTCCTTAGGTTGGTTAGGTTTAAGTAGTTCTAAGTTCTAGGGACTGATGACCTCAGATGTTAAGTCCCACAGTGCTCAGAGCCATGTGAATCATTTGAACTTCTGCAAATAGAATTTATAGTGGTGTAAAAATTAGATATGTGTGAACTTTTATAAGTGACATATTTTGAAATTTCTAATTTTTATTTGCAGCCATATAAAATAATTTTCTCAGATTTTTTTACGTATATAAAGACAAAAGTTTACTTATATTCTGGCTGTTTGTGAAACAGGATCTCATTTTAAACTTCAATTTGAAGAAATAGCTTCTAGAATATTCTGGAAAACCATGGTGTGTTATCAGCATCTGTCTTTGTAAGCTCTTGTACTACGCACATAGTATTTCTTTTGTTCCGAAAAGTGTTGCGTGAAGCAAGCTCTCGCGTGCAAAAACATGTGTGTGTGCTTTGGCTACAAAAATGAAACAAAATGCGAAAGAAAATGAGAAGAAATTGTGTGAATCAGTGTTTTCACTGGAGAACTTAAACCTTTGGACCCAGCTAATCTCCTAGCAAAACCAAGAGAAAAAGATGAGTATATTTTATGAACACAATATTCATCAGACTTAGTGTTGAATGATCCTGCTTTCCGTAGTTTTCTAAGTGTACTGCATTAGTCATTAGAATAGCTAAAAAGTAACTTATTTCGATAAAAACTGCAACAACTTTATGATCGTGGAAAGCCGTCCATTTCAACACGGAACTGAGGAAGTGTTTACCGCCCAGACATTGAGTGAGTTGTGAAAACTATGGAAAATCTACAAGAGGATAAGTAGATAGGGATTTAGAATAACCGTCCACTGTGCAACCCATCCGGTCTACGCATAAAAAAAGGCACAGCACAAACGCTGCATTGCGCTTATGAAAGGACTGCTGCTGTTTAGTTATTAATTTGCTAAACGTCACCTTTCTCCTCACACACAATACAGGCATACGTAATTCATTACGTTACAGTGCCGTGACGGATACAACTAAACTAAAAATATTGGACTTGAAGTTTTTACTGTCGAAATTTCTATTTATGTTAAACATCTTCATAAATACGTTCGTGCAGTCTGAGGACAGGAAACAATATTTAATTCTATATGTTCTAATGGAATTTTGGAACATCATTGATGTGTAAAAAAGGGATCAATCAAAGTATAAACTGGCTCCTGTTGGTCGTTCTATAACTCAAATAAAATAACTTTGTGGTGGACGGATTAAAAAGGTTGGGAGAGAGGAAGAACTGTAACTGGCGTGTAGCCAGCAACGTTTGACGTGGCTCTGCTTACATGTACGTAACAGACAACACAGTGACAGACATGAGATTGGTTAGCAGATGGCCCTTGTAATTCGACCCTCTGAAAAGTCAGTTATTAAGTTATTTTAATCCAAGACTAGCATTCCACCTCTGTTTCCGTTTACGTACCACTGCTAGATGAAAACTCAGACATCTGGGTTCGAACTGAAAACGTTAAAGATAGGGCAATATGCATTTTCTCTGATGATAGGAACGTAAGGATAAATCGGAACACTGGTTCATTTCATAGCTATTCGTTAGGAAACCGAACGACGTTCTCCAGTGTCAACACAGAGTGAACATACACTGATCATCATAAAAAGAGCAGCAATAAGGAAGACCTGGCCGATCCACTGCAAAGTCGGTGAGTGTGTTGCACATCATCAGCTATGCCAATGATTATCTTTATACGGTTGGCTGTCCAGTTAGGGAGCATGAGACCGTGACGTAGTGGTCAACGGTTGACGTAAGAGGGCACCCAACTGCCCTGCCGGTCAGTATGACAGCGGGTAGCGTCACTAGAGCATCACCTAAGGATAAACTACGCCCAGGCGACATGTTCGACTGCTAGTTGCTCAGCTAGAGAAGTTAGAGGGGGTTCACATCGTGGGGCTGCGGGAGGCTGGATGGTACTATCGTCGGACTGTGCGCCACACCAGTTGTATGGACACCACCAATGCCCGATGCTGGTGCCAATGGATACCGTAAGGCACACGTGCACGACTTGTAGAATCTTGGCGCCCGACACGCACCACAATGAGGGAGGGCCGATAGATTGTCCACCACACACGAACAGATAAAACGGCAACGACAGGGACCATTCAGCGAGTTGTCCTGGCTTCTCTGCGCTAGTACCATTGACAAGCGGGTTGCATGACTCGGGGCTCGCCGCACGCTGAACGTTACGGTGGCTCCCACCCGCACCGTCCGCCCGATGCGCCTGGTGTCGGCAATGACGAACAAGGGGCCCTGCAAACTGGCTGCAGGTGTTCTTCAGTGACGAGTCCCGCTTCTGCCTAGGAAGCGATGATCACCGGGTCCGTGTCTAGAGGCACAGTGCAGAGCGCCACGATGAACGGTTTGCGGTCTCCCGTCACACGCCCTCCAGCCTGGTGTGGTGGTGTAGGGAGCGATATATTATGGTGCGCACTCAGTGTTGTTGCACATAATGGGCTCCGTGACAGCCGGACGGTGTGTAGAGGTCCTGCGACGGGTGTCACTGTGCTTCGTGAACGCCAACGTCCATGCCCTGTTTCAACTGGACAACGCTTGTCCTCATACTACTGCCACTTCCTGAGCGTGCTTACAGCTGTGGATACTCTGCCATGGCCAGCTGCATTGCTCGATTTGGCCACAATCGGGAATGTGTGTGAAGACATGGAATTAGTAATCAGGACTCCACCTCCAACCATCAATCTGTGGAAACTAATCGCCCAGGTGCAAACGGCATGGGATTAAGTATCACAGGACTACATCCAAGACTTGTAAAATTCCAGGCCGTGACGTCTGCACGCTTGTACTGACAACCCTGGGGCCCTGACGCAATACTGATAAGTATGTTTTGTGGCCACCTAGCATAATAAATGTTGGTTCTTCAAAGTTGAAAGTGTAAACATTTCGTATGTGTGGTACCTTCTACCTGCCTACCAACAATGGTCGCAATACACCTTGTCCTTCTGGGTGCAGCTCTTTTTATGATAATCATTGTATCTGAAACTGAGAGGGAAGGGGGGGGGGGGGGAAGGGTCCACATGATTCCCTTCTGGGACCATTGCTTTTCTTAATACGTATACCGATATCCATGATATACCACCACACATGGCAGGTAGTGGTGCAGGTGACAGAAGTGCCATTGTGAAAGACGTGAGGAAGGTAACGGATAGTATTACCTTATGTATTACAGGAACCAGACTAACGCCTGGCAGCTACAAAAGCGTGGACGTTTACACTGCTCATCTTAATATTACATCATCATAAAAACGGCACGCCACAAACGTTAAATTGGCAAGAGGTGTACTATATGCCAGGATATCTAAATTTTAGCGCATGTCCTTTGTCCCTCTGTGTCCTCGACCCTATTGCCTTTAGGGTGCAGGTTTTAATGTGTTGCAGAGTGGGTGACTTCTCTTTTTTATTCTCAAGGTCAGTCAACCGTGGTAATCTGTTTCGTTGTTTTAATCTCTTCTACCTGTTTCTTGCGTTTCTGTGGTTTTCTTGCCCCCTTTTGTCCATTTAAGTATGTGTTGTCCTTTCGTCGTTCTTGTGGTTTTTCCTTTCTTTCCATTTTGTGTTGAGTACTCTACTGCATTGGCTTCTTACTTAGCTTGCATTTATCGCGAATCTCTTGCCCAACGTAAAGTCCCGAGCGACTGGAAAAAAGCGCAGGTGACGTCTGTATATAAGAAGGATAGAAGGACGGATCCTCAAAATTACAGACCAGTATCCTGAACATCGGTTTGTTGCAGGATTCTCGAACATATTCTCAGTTCGAATATAATGAATTTCCTTGAGACAGAGAAGTTGCTGTCCATTCATCAGCACGGCTTTAGAAAGCATCGCTCCTGCGTAACACAACTCGCCCTTTTTTTCACATGGTATCTTGCGAACCATGGATGAAGGGTATCAGACGGATGCCATATTCCTTGACTTCCGGAAAGCGTTTGACTCGGTGCCCCACTGCAGACTCCTAATTAAGGTACGAGCATATGGGATTGGTTCCCAAGTATGTGAGTGGTTCGAAGACCTCTTAAGTAATAGAACCCAGTATGTTGTCCTCGATGGTGAGTGTTGATCGGAGGTGAGGGTATCATCTGGAGTGCCCCAGGAAAGTGTGGTAGGTCCGCTGTTGTTTTCTATCTACATAAATGATCTTTTGGATACGGTGGATAGCAATGTGCGGCTGTTTGCTGATGATGATGATGCTGTGGTGTACGGGAAGGTGTCGTCGTTGAGTGACTTAAGGAGAATACAAGATGACTTGGACAGGATTTGTGATTGGTGAAAAGAATGTCAGCTAACTCTAAATATAGATAAATGTAAATTAATGCAGATGAATAGGAAAAAGAATCCTGTAATGTTTGAATACTCCATTAGTAGTGTAGCGCTTGACACAGTCACTTCGATTAGATATTTGGGCGTAACATTGCAGAGCGATATGAAGTGGGACAAGCATGTAATGGCAGTTGTGCGGAAGGCGGATGGTCGTCTTCAGTTCATTGGTAAAATTTTGGGAAGATGTGGTTCATCTGTAGAGGAGACCGCTTATAAAACACTAATACGACCTATTCGTGAGTACTTCTCGAGCGTTTGGGATCCGTATCAGGTCGGATTGAGGGAGGACATAGAAGCAATTTAGAGGCGGGCTATTAGATTTGTTACTGGTAGGTTTGATCATCACGCGAGTGTTACGGAAATGCATCAGGAACTCGGGTGGGAGTCTCTGGAGGAAAGGAGGCGTTCTTTTCGTGAATGAATGGCTACTGAGGAAATTTAGAGAACCAGCATTTGAGTACAATTTTACTGCCGCCAACTTATATTTCGCGGAAAGACCACAAAGATAATATACGAGCGATTAGGGCTCATACAGAGGCATATAGTCAGTCATTTTTCCCTCGTTCTGTTTGGGATTGGAACAGGGAGAGAAGATGCTAGTTGTGGTACGAGGTACCCTCCGCCACGCACCTTATGGTGGATTGCGGAGTATGTATGTAGATGGAGATGTAGATGTGAGTTTCGCTTGTTTTATTCTCACCCTTGAGGCATTGTTTTATTCGGAACAAGGGACCGATGACCAAGCAGTTTGGTCCCTTCCCTCCCTTATTTAAACCAACCAACCAACCTACGTCGATACCGAGGGTCCTCGACTGTTGCCCCGGATAGCACGTTCTCCCGATCTCTCACCCACAGACAACTTCTCAGTTGCAGAGAGAATCGCTACCACTCGCCAGTCACTAGGATTGATCAGCTCTGGCACTGAGATGAAGCAGCGTGGAATGAACGTCCAGTATCTCATAGCAGCTAAGTTCTATTCGATTCCTAGACATGACAGAATCGTTGTTTCCGCCCGAGGTGACAGCCCTAGCCACTAAATTTCGCACCCCGTATTCCCCCAAATTACCTGCAAATGTGATAAAGTATTCTTATTACTATACTTTATACGCACAAGAACTTGCAATTTTAAAGGTCAGCGTTGTAATTTGTAGAAGACAAATGTTATTGTCTTAAGATGTTAAAAATAATCTGCGAAGTTGAAAATTTTCCACTATCAGGGCAGAAGACAAATAAAATTCTCTCTGGGAAGTATCACATTTCGGATCTAGTATAGAAAATACATTGTGCTATCTTTACTATCAATGATTTCCCTGCCCCTGGCACCAACACGCGAAAGTTCATCTGCTCTGCATACTTAACGTTTTACCACCTCCTATGGCAGGGTTTCCCAAACTGTGTTCCGCGGAACACACATGTTCCACGGGGAGGAAGTACTTCGTCAAAAATTAGTAACATCGCCTTCTTCCAAAATTTTTCTTATTTTTTAAAGATTTTATTATGATTCCTGTGACATTAGTTATAATTTAAAAATAGAAGTAATTACTGAATAAAATTATGTTCTCATTTTTAAGATTTTATTGATTTTATTAACCTTCAAAGTGAACAAGATTTTCCATCAAAGAAGCAAGATTCTCAAAGTGATCCGTCAAAGGAGATGTTTGGGAACCTCTGAGCTATGGTATCGTATTTTTGGGCGATTCTGTTGATTCTGCGCCCAGAAAAGAGCATTCAAAACCATCTTCCATGTGAGTTGGCAAACTTTGTGCAGGCAGTTCCACAAGTATTTCGGATTTCAGACAAAGCCATTCCTAAACATATACTGCCTCATGTGATTTGTAGTTAATATCCTGCTCTCGCTTAAAAGGAAGACAAACATTGCAGTCGAATAGCACTTCTTTAACCATTGCACAGGCCGTTCTACAGTGTGCACTACTCTGTAACATTTCTTGACGTTAGAGAAAGCTTTTGGCGATGTTAACTGGAATACTCTTTCAAATTCTGAAGGTGGCTGGGGTAAAATACTGGGAATGATAGGCTATTTAGCCGGCCGGTGTGGCCGTGCGGTTCTAGGCGCTTCAGTCTGGAACCGTGTGACCGCTAGGGTCGCAGGTTCGAATCCTGCCTCGGGCATGGATGTGTGTGATGTCCTTAGGTTAGTTAGGTTTAAGTAGTTCTAAGTTCTAGGGGACTGATGACCATAGATGTTAAGTGCCATAGTGCTCAGAGCCATTTGAAAGGCTATTTACAATTTGTACAGAAACCAGAAGGCAGTTATAAGAGTCGAGGGGCACGAAACGGAAGCAATGGTTGAGAAGAGAATGAAACAGGGTTGTAACTTATTCCTGACGTTATTCTATCTGTACATTGAACAAGCAGTAAAGGAAACCAGAGAAAAATTTGGAGTTGGAATAAAAATCCAGGGAGAAGAAATAAAAACCTTAAGGTTTGCTGATGACATTGTAATTCTGTCAGACAGCAAAGGACTTGGAAGACCAGTTGAACGGAATGGACGGTGTCTTAAAAGGAGGATATAAGATGAACATCAGCAAAAGCAAAACGATAATGGAATGTAGTCGAATTAAATCAGGTGATGCTGAGGGAATTAGATTAGGAAATGACACTTAAAGTAGTAGAAGTGTTTTGCTATTTAGGGAGAAAGTAACTGATGATGGTCGAAGTTGAGATGATATAAAATGTAGACTGGCAATGGCAAGGAAAGAATTTCTGAAGAAGAGAAATTTGTTAACATCGAGTATAGATTTAAGTGTCAGGAAGTCCTTTCTGAAAGTATTTGTATGTGGTGTAGCCATATATGGAAGTGAAACATGGACGATAAATAGTCTGGACAAGAATAGAATAGAAGCTTTCAAAATGTGGTACTACAGAAGAATGCTGAAGATTAGATGGGTAGATCACATAACTAATGGAAGGTATTGAATAGTATTGGGGAGAAGAGGAGTTTGTGGCACAACTTGACTAGAAGAAGGGATCGGTTGGTAGGACATGTTCTGAGGCATCAAGGGATCAGCAATTTAGTACTGGAGGGAAGAGTAGGGGGTAAAAATCGTAGATGGAGACCAGGAGAAAAATGCAGTAAGTACATTCAGAGGTTGCAGTAGTTACTCTGAAATGAAGAGGCTTGCACTGGATAGAGTAGCATGGAGAGCTGCATCAAACCAGTCTTCGGAATGAAGACCACAACGACAACAATCCCATTGTGTCAAATCTAAGTTGAAATGTTCCTTGTGGCACGCACCTTTCATTCTCTGCAAGTGTTATGCAGATTTTTAGAGGCTTGCACTCCAGTATATTATCTATTGTAGACAGAATAGTAATTTTTTCATTTTTATTTTAGTCTGCTTTTATATTGTTAAATTTTCTATTCAGTTTACTGTGAACTATGTAGTTGCTAATTCCATAACCAGTGACCGAGTATCTTAGGCTCACATGGTTCTGCGTAATCTGATGATTGAAATTTAAGAAAAAAAAGAACAGCTGATTATTCTTAGTTTGCTATCTGTAATAAATGAAGGTATGCGATCAGTAATTTTAACACGGCGCGCGAGCGACGGTGTCTCAGAGTAGCTCCATTAAACGAGACGTCAAATAATATACTGCCACATATAAACTAAATTAACTTCAACATTTTTTACCTCTAGTATCGATAAGGTGTCATTCGACTAAGCAATACGATCATCACAAAAATAGATTAAAACCTTATCACCGTTGCCAAAACCTGACAGTTTACACTGAACAGTTGCTCAGAGGCTTCAACGAAGCAGGAGTTTCCGGTGTTTGATTGTCCCTAGGTATACTCGGACATCGTAACTGCACGCATTTGAGATTCCGAAGAGGAAGTTTGAAAGCACTGTGATGTCAAAACCGATAATTTATAACCAATTTGACTATACTGTATGCACACTTTTGAGTGTTACTCTTTTGTCACTAAGTTCCAGTGACATATCTGATTGCGCCAAGTGTCCTGTTCCCTTCATAGTCTGTTAAATATGATCCATACCTATTAGACGCATGTCGACTGCCATTCTCAAAGCTGATCTTCTATAAAAACAATAAGCCTCCTGTTAAAAAGATTCAGTCAACCTGTCGTCTCCATCTTCTTCTGAATTGAACCACAGACGATTTCTCGCTTGAAATTGTTAAACCGTTACCAGCCAGCAATTGTGTTAGCTTACAGGTTTCCCTGTTGTAACACTAGGTGCATGATTCCAGCATACTTGTAACCAAATGTCAAGCTCAGATAATCTGCATACCGAAGTTTTTTCAACTTCCATTGTAAAGTTGTTGTCAATGTACATTAAAATACGAAAGCGTTTAGGATGAATCCTTGGTGTGAACCTTTCGTAAGCTAGCGTATATTATTCTTTGGACCATAAATGTTTCAACCCCAGACGCACATAATACTTCTGATAAACCAATGTCACTTAATTTCTAAAGAAAAATAGGAGTGATAACGTCCCATATGCATGCATTATACGTTGACGGAAAAAAAATCGCAGCACCAAGAGAGAGTTGTGCGACATAAACGAAAGTTGGTAGACGTGTTTCTACATCTGAAACATGATGTCTATTCCAATTTCGCATAAGAGTGGCGCTAGTAGTTCCACTGAGAGGAAGCAAGTCAGGTTTGCTTTAAAAACGCGCTGTAACGGTCGTGACTGTTAGTTACCCTTAAGATTGGTTGGTTAGTTGGATGGTTGGTTTGGGGGAGGGCACCAAACAGCAAGGTCATCGGTCCCATCGGATTAGGGCATGAAGTCGGCCGTGCCACTTCAAAGGAACCGTCCCAGCATTTGCCTGAAGCGATTCAGGTAAACCACAGAAGACCTAAATCAGGATGGCCGGACGCGGGTTTGAACAGTCGTCCTTCCGAATGCGAGTCCTGTGTGCTAACCACTGCGACACTTCGCTCGGTTTTAAAAATAGGGCGTGATAAGTTGGTGTTGGTCAATACTGCCAATAAAGGCGACCAAGACCCAATTATTAGCACCTGAGTGTGAACGAGATGGTGTAATAGGGCTACGAGAAACTGGGTGTTTATTCCGCGATACTGTAGGAGGACTTGTCAGGAATGTAGCCACTATACATAATTGCTGGCAGCGGTAGTCACGAGAATTTACGGTCGCAAGAAGACCGAGCTTCAGACGGCCATGTGGCATTACCGAGAGGGAAGACCACAGTGTTTAGCGCATGGCACTAGGGCATTGTATTGCGTCTGGAACAGCAATTTGAGGACCAGGTGGCACCCAACTGCCACAGTGAACTGTTATAAATTGGTTACGTCAAGGACAGCTCTGAGCCAGACGACCTATAGCGTGCATTCCACTGACCCCAAACCACCGCAATTTGCGACTTCAGTGGAGTCAAGCGAGAACTCACTGGAGGGCAGGTTGGAGGCCTGTTGAGTTTTCTGGTGAAAGTTGGTTCTGTCTCGGTGCCAGTGATGGCCGTGTGTTGGTTATGAGGAGGCCAGTTAATGGCCAGCAAACAAACTTGCAACGTCTCTGTTAGATTCGTTTCTAACTTGTATTTCGTGCTACCACGCTCAATTATTTGTAATTCAATTTTGTACTTCGTGTTTGTCCCCATTCAGTGGAACACAATTACATTAAAGTATCAATTTTCCAGTAGGCATCCAATCCTATCTACATTACCTACATCTACATCCATACTCCGCAAGCCACCTGACGGTGTGTGGCGGAGGGTACCTAGAGTACCTCTATCGGTTCTCCCTTCTATTCCAGTCTCGTATTCTTCGTGGAAAGGAGTATTGTCGGTATGCCTCTGTGTGGGCTCTAATCTCTCTGATTTTATCCTCATGGTCTCTTTGCGAGATACACGTAGGAGGGAGCAATATACTGCTTGACTCCTCGGTGAAGGTATGTTCTCGAAACTTCAACAAAAGCCCGTACCGAGCTACTGAGCGTCTCTCCTGCAGAGTCTTCCACTGGAGTTTATCTATCATCTCCGTAACGCTTTCGCGATTACTAAATTATCCTGTAACGAAGCGCGCTGCTCTCCGTTGGATTTTCTCTCTCTCTCTCTCTCTCTCTTCTATCAACCCTATCTGGTACGGATCCCACACTGCTGAGCAGTATTCAAGCAGTGGGCGAACAAGCGTACTGTAGCCTACTTCCTTTGTTTTCGTATTGCGTTTCCTTAGGATTCTTCCAATGAATCTCAGTCTGGCATCTGCATTACCGACGATCAACTTTATATGATGATTCCATTTTAAATCATTCCTAATGCGTACTCCCAGATAATTTATGGAATTAACTGCTTCCAGTTGCTGACCTGCTATATTGTAGCTAAATGATATGGGTTTTTTCTTTCTATGTATTCGCAGCCCATTATACTTGTCTACATTGAGATTCAATTGCCATTCCCTGCACCATGCGTCAATTCGCTGCAGATCCTCCTGCATTTCAGTACAATTTTCCAATGTTACAACCTCTCGATATACCACAGCATCATCCGCAAAAACCCACAGTGGACTTCCGATGTCATCCACAAGGTCATTTATGTTTATTGTGAATAGCAACGGTCCTACGACACTCCCCTGCGGCACACCTGAAATCACTCTTACTTCGGAAGACTTCTCTCCATTGAGAATGACATGCTGCGTTCTGTTATTTAGTAACTCTTCAATCCAACCACACAACTGGTCTGATAGTCCATATGCTCTTACTTTGTTCATTAAATGACTGTGGGGAACTGTATCGAACGCCTTGCGGAAGTCAAGAAACACGGCATCTACCTGGGAACCCGTGTCTATGGCCCTCTGAGTCTCCTGGACGAATAGCGCGAGCTGGGTTTCACAGGATCGTCTTTTTCGAAACCCGTGCTGATTCCTACAGAGTAGATTTCTAGTTTCTAGAAAAGTCATTATACTCGAACATAATACGTGTTCCAAAATTCTACAACTAATCGACGTAAGAGATATAGGTCTATAGTTCTGCACATCTGTTCGACGTCCCTTCTTGAAAACGGGGATGGCCTGTGCCCTTTTCCAATCCTTTGGAACGCTACGTTCTTCTAGAGACCTACGGTACACCGCTGCAAGAAGGGGGGCAAGTTCCTTCGCGTACTCTGTGTAAAATCGAACTGGTATCCCATCAGGTCCAGCGGCCTTTCCTCTTTCGTCTATTTCGATGTCTACCATTTTGTCATCTGTGCGACAATCTAGAGAAGGAACTACTGTGCAGTCTTCCTCTGTGAAACAGCTCTGGAAAAAGACATTTAGTATTTCGGCCTTTAGTCTGTCATCCTCTGTTTCAGTACCATTTTGGTCACAGAGTGTCTGGACATTTTGTTTTGATCCACCTACCGCTTTGACTTAAAACCAGAATTTCTTAGGATTTTCTGCCAAGTCAGTACATAGAACTTTACTTTCGAATTCATTGAACGCCTCTCGCATGGCCCTCCTCATATTACATTTCGCTTCGCGTAATTTTTGTTTGTCTGCAGGGCGTTGGCTATGTTTATATTTGCTGTGAAGTTCCCTTTGCTTCCGCAGCAGTTTTCTAACTCGGTTGGCGTACCACGGTGGCTCTTTTCCATCCTTACGATCTTGCTTGGCACACACTCATCTAACCCATATTGTACGATGGTTTTGAACTTTGTCCACTGATCCTCAACACTATCTGTACTAGAGACAAAACTTTTGTGTTGAGCCGTCAGGTACTCTGAAATCTGCTTTTTGTCACTTTTGCTAAACAGAAAAATCTTCCTACCTTTTTTAATATTTCTATTTACGGCTGAAATCATCGATGCAGTAACCGCTTTATGATCGCTGATTCCCTGTTCTGCGTTAACTGTTTCAAGTAGTTCGGGTCTGTTTGTCACCAGAAGGTCTAATATGTTATCGCCACGAGTCGGTACTCTAACTGCTCAAGGTAGTTTTCAGATAAAACACTTAAAAAAATTTCACTGAATTCTTTGTCCCTGCCACCCGTTATGAACGTTTGAGTCTCCCAGTCTACATCCGGCAAATTAAAATCTCCACCCAGAAATATAACATGGCGGGGAAATCTACTCGAAATATTTTCCAAATTATCCTTCAGGTGCTCAGCCACAACAGCTGCTGAGCCAGGGGGCCTCTAGAGACATCCAATTACCATGTCTGAGCCTGCTTTAACCGTGATCTTCACCCAAATTATTTCACATTTCGGATCTCCGTCAATTTCTTTCGATACTAATGCACTTCTTATCGCTATAAACACGCCTCCCCCTTCGCTGTCCAGCCTGTCTCTGCGGTATACATTCCAATCTGCGTTTAGAATTTCATTACTGTTTACATCTGGTTTCAGCCACCTTTCTGTCCCTAGTACTGTGTGGGCATTGTGACCGTTTATTAATGAGAGCAGTTCTGGGGCCTTTCTATAGACGCTCCTGCAGTTTACTATTAGCACATTAATATTGTTATTCCCTGTTGCATTTTGCCTACTCATACCTTGCCGCATCTCAGGAAGCGTCTTGCCGGGCCTAGGGAGGTAATTCTTTAACCTAAAAAAACCCACATGTGCACTCCACACGTACTCCGCTATCCTTGTAGCCGCTTCCTGCGTGTAGTGCACGCTTGACCTATACAGGGGGACCCCACATTTCTCCACCCGATAGCGGAGGTCGTGAAATTTGCACCCCAGATCTCCGCAGAATCGTCTGAGCCTCTGGTTTAAGCTTTGTACTCGGCTCCAAACCAGAGGACCGCTATCTGTTCTGGGAACGATACAACAAATAGTTAGCTCAAATTCCACCCCGCGAGCGAGGCTTTCGGCCTTCACCAACTCCGCCAACCGCCTGTACGAACTGACGATGACCTCTGAACCCAGACGGCAGGAGTCATTGGTGCCGACATGAGCAACAATTTGCAGTCGGGTGCACCCAGTGCTCTCTATAGCCGCCGGCAGGGCCTCCTCCACATCTCGGATGAGACCCCCCCCCCCCCCCGGCAAGCAGACAGAGTGAACACTGGCCTTCTTCCCCGACCTTTCCGCTATTTCCCTAAGGGGCTCCATCACCCGCCTAACGTTGGAGCTCCTAATAACTAATAAATCCCTCCCCCCGTGTGCCTGCTCGGACCTTGCTGAAGGAGCGGCCACATGTCCACTCACAGGCAGAGCGGGCTATGCCACACGGCCAAGCCTCCACATTGACCCTCCGCCTTGTGCGCCGCGAACGCCGCTGAACCCGCCACTCCCCTTGGGGAGAGGGTGGCCCAACCGCGCCCGGTACCCGCGAAGATGTCTCGACAGCAGGGACAGTGGGTGAAGCATGTGGTGTACCATGCGACGCACCAGACTCCCCACTGCCGCTACACTCCGAGGCAGCAGCCTGAAGACAGCTGACCGCGGCCATCAACACGTTCAGCTGTTCGCGAACAGTGGCCAGCTCCTCCTGCGTCCGTACACAACAGTCACACATCCTATCCATCCTAAAAACTCAGTTGACTGTAGAGAGTTAATCAACTTTTAACTAGACTGCTAATTCACTAAAGGCGGCTGATAGTTGACTAAACTGTGGTTACTAGACACTTCTTGTAGAAAACAATGAAAATAGCACTACCTGTCTCTGGACTGTATTGAAAACAAACACTAGCACTACTGGCACTATGGCTGACTAAAGGAACTCTCTGACTGTATTGAAAACAAACACGAAATCTATGGAACACTATTACTAGCACTCGACAATTAAAGCTTCCTAAAAGCAAAAACACACGGAAGAAGTAGTGACAAGTAAGAAAAATACAGTTAATACTTAAATTAACGTAGCTCACTGCACAGCAGACGTGTGCTCCCAAATTTCCTGTGTCTCTTTATCACCTGTATGAGTAAGTGTGTATGAAACCTCCTGGCATATTAAAACTGTGTGCCGGACCGAGACTCGAACTCGGGACCTTTCCCTTTCGCGGACAAATGCTCTGCCATCTGAGCTACCCAAGCACGACTCACGACCCGTCCTCGCAGCTTTGTTCAGTAAGTGTGTGTGGGTTGAATTTTGTCTTGTGTGTTGTAGCAGTACAGTACTGTCTGCTGTGGTAGCAACAGTGTAGCCAACGTAGCTTTCTCAGTCAAGGCAGAGAGATCTGTACCCTATCTGTAGTCATTCGGCAGTATTTAAGTTGGTGGCAGAAAGGACCCCCCTGGTCTCTTACGGCTACCTGGGGAAGTTCGCTGCAGAGAGAACAGGCTCTCAGCACTCTGGACTGGACCTTTGGTCAGTGAAGACGGTACTCTTAAGAGCGACTCTGCGCTGGTGAATGAGTGTATAAATATGTGGTGATGTATAGCTATTGTAACTGATGTACACGTTTGATCTGCTAGTTCAACTTGGGCAATCGTATACTTAACATTTTTCAGAGTGTAGTCACTTACGATCCCTGCTTTGTGTAAGCAGGACACGTGGTTTAGGAAGTTCGTTACCCCAGCACAGATTTGAAATTCAATTGCCTGACTTTTCTTTTAACTGGAATGTATGTGTGAAATTTTCTCGCCTGTATGTTTTGTTTCTTCTACTTCCCATTTAGTTTCAGTTTTAAGGTTGAGTAGCTTTGTTCATGCTAATCGAAATATCCATACCCAATACAACAAATATACAAAAGAAAACAGGAGAAAAAATTGAAAAATACATCCAACTGGCTGAGGAAGTCAAGGACATGTGGCATCAGGATAAACTTGACATTATACCAATTATACTGTCAACTACAGGAGTCATACCACACAATATCCACCAGTACATCAATGCAATACAGCTACATCCAAACTTATATATACAACTACAGAAATCCGTAATTATTGATACATGTCCAATTACCCGAAAGTTCCTAAATGCAATATAACACATACCGTACAGTTAAAAGGAAGTGACGCTTGATCAAGGTCCGCGTCACTTACCATTTTTAACCAGACTTGACGTCTGAGAAAGTAAAGAAATAATAATAATAATTTCCCGTGGAGGCCCGGGAAAAGAATAGGCCTCTGGTATGTTCTGCCAGTCGTAAAAGGCGACGAAAAGAACAAACCACTAATAGGGCTAACCCCCCTTTTAGTGTGATTACTTGGTTCAGGACAGAACTAAAGCAGCCTCGGACAAGCGCCGTCATGGTCGGGGACGACGCTTGAACCCTATGCCCGCCCACAATGGTAACGACACTGCTAGCCAACTGGAAAATGATTTAAATCCAGATAGAGGTGTTTTGCAGGGTATGCTTCCTGCAACTACCCTAGAAGGAAAACAGACAGAGGATGAGATGGTCAGATGAAGTTAATCGACACCTCATGTTCTGTTATTACCAAGCAACAAACCTGGGAACCAACACAACTGGATACAGATCACAAGTGTACACAACATTTATTACCAGATACCCAGAATTAAAATTTTTAACAGAACAACGACTAGCTGATCAGATCCGTGTAATAATCAAAAATAACAGGATACCCCAGTCAGAATTAGAAAACATCAAACAACAAGTACAACAAATACTGGAACAAAATAATGTGCAATCTGAAGAAGAAGAAGAAGAAGAAGAAGAAGAAGAAAATACAGTAATGGACTCAGACATCCCAGAGCAAACAAACAAAGACCAACACGCATCAATTAAACAATCAGAGGAAAACGAAATCTTAAGACAGCCACCAGAACAAGCACAAATAGAACACAAAGTGACACACATATTAGATACAGAAGAGAAATTTCAGCTGACATATATAGAATACAAAGACACAAATACGGACATTAGACCATTCTTGCATAGACCGCCAAATAACCCACAAGTCGAAACAACAATAAAAACTATCAACACAATCATACACAACAAAATAAATGAAAACACAACTATGGAAGAGTTAAAACTACTGGTTTATATAGGAGCACTCACTACACTAAATATACACACTAGGCAGAGATCAGAACCAACCAACACACAGAAGAAACCCACAAAACCAACATGGCAACACAGGCTACAGATCAGAATAGAAAAACTGAAAAAAGACATCAGACAGCTAACACAATTTATAAGAAATGAAATGTCAGAAAAGAAACGAAAATATTAGGTAAAATCTCACAACAAGAAGCGATAGAGCAATTAGATGAAAAGAAGCAGAAATTACAAGCATTGGCCAAACGACTTAGAAGATACAAAAAAAAAGTGAAAATAGAAGGAAACAAAACCAAACATTCAACACAAACCAAAAGAAATTTTATCAGACAATAGATAACACACACATTAAAATAGACAATCCACCAAGCATAACAGACATGGAACACTTCTGGAGCAACATATGGTCAAACCCAGTACAACATAACAGGCATGCACGGTGGATACAAGCAGAAACAGACCCATACAAGATGATACTGCAGATGCCTGAAGTGATAATTTTGCAACATGAAGTCACCCAAGCAATTAATTCTACTCACAATTGGAAAGCCCCTGGAAAAGATAAAATAGCAAATTTCTGGCTAAAGTAGTTCACCTCAACACATTCACATCTAACTAAATTATTTAACAGTTACATTGCAGACCCGTACACATTCCCTGATACACTTACACATGGAATAACTTATTTGAAACCTAAAGATCAAGCAGACACAGCAACCCCAGCTAAATATCGCCCCATAACGTGCCTACCAACAATATACAAAATATTAACTTCAGTCATTACACAGAAATTAATGACACATACGACACAGAACAAAATTATAAATGAAGAACAAAAAGGCTGTTGCAAAGGAGCACGAGGATGTAAAGAGCAACTGATAGTAGATGCAGAGGTGACATATCAAGCTAAAACTAAACAAAGGTCGCTAC
Source organism: Schistocerca serialis cubense (assembly GCF_023864345.2). NCBI lineage: Eukaryota > Metazoa > Arthropoda > Insecta > Orthoptera > Acrididae > Schistocerca > Schistocerca serialis. The sequence continues at coordinate 748,456,443 of NC_064640.1, forward strand.
ACTACGCATACATTGATAACGAAAAAGCTTTTGATAGTGTACCCCACTCATGGTTACTACAAATATTGGAAATATACAAAGTAGATCCTAAATTGATACAGTTCCTAAACATAGTAATGAAATATTGGAAAACCACACTTAATATCCAAACAAATTCAAATAATATCACATCACAGCCAATACAGATTAGACGTGGAATATACCAAGGAGACTCATTAAGTCCTTTCTGGTTCTGCCTTGCTCTTAACCCACTATCCAACATGCTAAATAATACAAATTATGGATACAATATTACTGGAACATACCCTCACAAAATCACACATTTGCTATACGTAGATGATCTAAAACTACTGGCAACAACAAATCAACAACTCAACCAATTACTAAAGATAACAGAAGTATTCAGCAATGATATAAATATGGCTTTTGGAACAGACAAATGTAAGAAAAATAGCATAGTCAAGGGAAAACACACTAAACAAGATGATTACATATTGGATAACCACAGTGACTGCATAGAAGCGATGGAAAAAACAGATGCCTATAAATATCTAGACAAAAAATAGGAATAGATAATACAAATATTAAAGAAGAACTAAAAGAAAAATATAGACAGAGACTAACAAAAATACTGAAAACTGAATTGACAGCAAGAAACAAGACAAAAGCTATAAATACTTATGCTATACCAATATTGACCTACTCATTTGGAGTAGTGAAATGGAGTAACACAGACCCAGAAGCACTCAATACACTTACACGATCACAATGCCACAAATATAGAATACATCACATACATTCAGCAACATAAAGATTCACATTAAGCAGAAAGGAAGGAGGAAGGGCATTTATCGACATAAAAAAAACCTACATTATGGACAGGTAGACAATTTAAGAAAATTCTTTCTAGAACGAGCAGAAACTAGCAAAATACACAAAGCAATCACTCATACAAATACATCGGCTACACCACTGCAATTTCATAACCACTCCTACAACCCTCTAGATCGCATAACATCAACAGATACGAAGAAAGTAAATTGGAAAAAGAAAACACTACATGGCAAGCACCCGTATCATCTAACACAGCCACACATCGATCAAGACGCATCCAACACATGACTAAGAAAAGGCAATATATACAGTGAGACGGAAGGATTCATGATTGCAATACAGGATCAAACAATAAACACCAGATATTACAGCAAGCATATTATTAAAGATCCAAATACCACAACAGTTAAATGCAGACTTTGCAAACAACAAATAGAAACAGTAGATCACATCACAAGCGGATGTACAATACTAGGAAATACAGAATACCCCAGAAGACATGACAATGTAGCAAAAATAATACATCAACAGCTTGCCTTACAACATAAACTTATAAAACAACACGTTCCCACATACAAGTATGCACCACAAAATGTACTGGAGAATGATGAATACAAATTATACTGGAACAGAACCATTATAACACATAAAACAACACCACATAACAAACCTGACATCATACTCACCAATAAAAAGAAGAAATTAACACAACTAATCGAAATATCCATACCCAATACAACAAATATACAAAAGAAAACAGGAGAAAAAATTGAAAAATACATCCAACTGGCTGAGGAAGTCAAGGACATGTGGCATCAGGATAAAGTTGACATTATACCAATTATTCTGTTAACTACAGGAGTCATACCACACAATATCCACCAGTACATCAATGCAATACAGCTACATCCAAACTTATATACACAACTACAGAAATCCGTAATTATTGATACATGTTCAATCACCCGAAAGTTCCTAAATGCAATATAACATATACCGTACAGTTAAAAGGAAGTCAGGCTTGATCAAGGTCTGCGTCACTTTCCATTTTTGACCAGACATAACGTCTGAGAAAGAAAAGAAATAATAATAATAATAATAATAATAATAATAATAGTGAGGTAATTTACTATCTAACATGCAACGACAGATAATAGTTTACAATTATTTTGTGAATTTTTAATAGGATTTGGTTTTAATAAAGTATGTTAAACTGTGGTGTCTGTTTCTCAAACAAATCAGTCCGCTTTTGTAAGATTAATTTTAATACATCCCATTTAGCGTTTGTGAAGCGCAAAAGGCAGTCATATTTATATACTTTGTCTGATTATCTGATTCTTTTTGTTGAGGCTTAAACTCCTGTTTGCTCTGAATTATTTGTTTTAACAGTTGTACTTAAATTGTTACCATATGCTCATTTCATATATTCACCTGGATCCTTCGATTAATATTAACAAGTTAGTTATGCTTGCCAATTCAGTGATTAATTTATTCTTATATTAAATCTGCCCTATTTTAATTAAATTGGGTGGCGACCCAGAAACATTTTGTAGCAATTTCACATTGGCTAACTTTCCCCAGTTTGTTTGCAAATCATTCTCCAGATAACCATCGACTCATTAATAACCATTTAACCTGTCTGCGTGCTTGACACACTGGACCTACACCTAGAGTATTGCCTGGGGTGCGATTTCGTACGACAGCACGAGCAATCTTAGTGGTTATCCCGCGCACTTTGACTGAAAATTTGTACGTCAGTCTGGTGATTCGCCCTCTTGTGCTACCATTCATAAACAGTATTCCAGGGGAACTTTTTCCAACAGGATAACGTTCGCACTCATACCACTGTTGTAACCCAACATGATCGACAGTGTGTCGACATATCTCCTTGGCCTGCTCGATCACCAGATCTGTCTCTATTCGATCACATATGGAATATCATCGCACGACTACTCTGTCATCCACAAACAGCGTTATCCGTCCCTGTATTGACAATCCAAGAGCAACGGGCATGGAAGTCCACCCCCACAAACTGACATCCGACACTAATATAACACAATGCATGCACGTTTGCATGCAACATTGTGGCGGTAGCACAGGTTACTAATGCAGCAGCATTTCACATTTGCAGTGGCTTATCTCGCGCTTACATTAAGCTGTGATCTCGCAGTGTTAATCATTTAAATACTGTACCTAGACAAATGTATTCCCGAAAGTTCATTACTCTCCACTGAATGGTTTCTGGTGGTCCGATGTTTTCCGTCTGTGTATAAATAAATGCTTCTTTTCTCGCTGGGTGGCACCATAGACACATTGCATTAATGAAATGACGGTATTTTCCTCAGACGACCACAAGGGATATGATGTCCAATCTAGTCCCCGGTGTATTTCGTCATACAAACCATTTTTGTGTGTTTTTGAAGCACCTCAGCACATGTAACCTAAAGCCAAACCACAGTGAGCCAAAATATGGCACCGTCTAAGTTTGAATGTACACTGACAATATGATTTTGTAAGCAAAGAATTCTCGTTTCGGTGTTTGTGTCTGCATCCATGAACTTAAACGGATTCCAGTATTTCTACTCACTATGCTTCGATTTTAGTTTGACATCCGCTATTGTGCCTTAAATTAATTGAATTGGTTTATGTGGCGGAATTCATCACCGAATTCATTCAGCATTACATCCCTTGCATTCGTCTAGCGAAAATATTGTCATCAATAAATGCTTCTTGCTTTTTCTAGAAATTCCAAACAACTTCCGACTGCAGTACATACACTAATCTGTCGAATATTGTAAGTATCGTGAGTAAAAGGTCGCTATGTGTAAGAAGCGTGAAGCGCACTTTGAATGTATCCTGATGGCTGAAAGAGCCACGCGCACTTTGAATAAGAAAATGCTGTCTGACATTGAAATCAACGTAAAAGATTGGGTTGCCACCAACTCCAGCCATACGACAAGTAAGAGGTTGAGCTGAATCGGAAAATTACTTAATTTATTCATAAGAAAAACTCATAAAAGAACATTATTATGCCATTCATAAAGAATGGGATGTAATTATTAATATGATCCCGGCATTATTCGCGTGAATCAAATGTTAAAATAAAGCAAAGAGTGCGTGGACACTTTGTATAAGAGCAGATTGCAGCAACATTCCTGAAAACAAGATCTACTCTAAAGCATGTTTACAATAAAAAGGGAACACTAATTATTGGACCTGTGCGCATGGGAACGCCGTGGATGGGCTAATAAGGAAAACTACAAGGCAAATGGTGTAGGTAACGGAGACGTAACATCGGTACACTGGGTAAGATTGGAGGTAAAATTCTTTATTCCTTAAAACGTAGATGTAAGGCATCTACACAACTGCTGTTGCCTGGTAAGTACAATTGCTTGTGAAACGATATACGTTTCACAATAGACTCAGGTGCCCACGTGGTTAACGGAGACACAATTTCTATGTACTGTGGCCAAATTTTAGTAATACCAAACCACGTAGTCACGAACAATTAACAATTTTACATATGACACATTTGAATAGACAAAGGATAATGCTCTAATATTAACCCATGTGGATGGTTTCCAACGGACATAAAGTAAAGCGACAAGAAAATCCACAAAGAGGCAAAAATTATCAAGGTTAGGAAAATATTAGAACATATACAGACGCAGTTGCAGGCACACAAACATTCACACACTCCAACGTCTCCCACGCGACCCCGTGGCCAGGAAAACCCAGAGATGAGGTTTCCGCCACCAACCTAACACCGGTAACTTTCACACAAGGGGAGAGAAACTCTTTGCCTACCTAAAAAAAAATACAAAGGTTGGCCATTCTGTACGACTACCGCTGATTCTCTGCAGCATACTAAACCACCGTATAGCAAAATGAAATACACCCACATTCATTCATTCATTCACTCACGCATGCCAGTGAGTTCTGTATCACTGGAAAGCAAATAAAATGATAATGGAAGGGGACTACAGGACCCTTTCAATATTACTTTTCCCTTTTAGAAACCGAACACACACTTGAGAAACGAGCTCTTTGTCACAACTATAGGCGGTTATTAATCTGTCCGCCTAAAATTTGCACCACGCAGTTCGATAACGCGATAGGTTAGTTTGGTGGTGGATCGCCTGACGTTGCTTTTTAATTAGTGACTGGAACGATTACTCGAATCGTCCGAACAGTGGTTCATTCATTCAGATGTTATTAAAGATTCATAAAAGCAAATGACAACTGCGAGACAGTTGATTTCTTCTTGCAATACCCTTCTTCCATCAATACAATAGAGCTAAGTGGTGCAATTGTGAGAGACTGAAATTTTATGCGGGAGGACGGCGGTTTAGGTTTTCCGGGATATTCTTCAATAGCTTCAGGCTAATGATGGGATGGTTGGTTCAAATGGCTCTGAGCACTATGGGACTTAACATCTATGGTCATCAGTCCCCTAGAACTTAGAACTACTTAAACCTAACTAACCTAAGGACATCACACAACACCCAAATGATGGGATGTTTCCTTTGAAAGGGAACGGTCGATTTCCTTTCTCCATGTGAACTTGTACTTGGTCTCTAATGACGTAGTCGTCGACAGGATGTTAAACCCTAATCTTCTTTTTTCCCATCACTCAAAAAAATGGTTCAAATGGCTCTGAGCACTATGCGACTTAACTACTGAGGTCATCAGTCGCCTAGAACTTAGAACTACTTAAACCTAACTAACCTAAGGACATCACACACATCCATGCCCGAGGCAGGATTCGAACCTGCGACCGTAGCGATCACGCGGTTCCAGACTGAAGCGCCTTTAACCGCACGGCCACACCGGCCGGCTCCCATCACTCATGCTGATTATTTTCGGTGATCACCGTCTGACGTCCCATACGATTAACCCACATCAGGGGACTTAGAGTGGTGATTGCCGATATTCAGTCAACTAGGGTGATGGATGGAAGTGCAGACCACAGAGAAGAGATCCGGGACTGACGCATACAGAGTGATTTCCCAAAGGTATTTGCTTAGAGCAGACTAATGATAACTCCCATGTAGATATGTTGTGCTTATTCTTCCACAGGTCACGCCACACAAAAATCATTGCGTATTTAGGCTAAATGTGTTAGTATTGTCATAGGTGCCAGGCAATGAAGTTAACATCTCGAAACATGATGCGCGAATAAGTTACTGTAAAAGTTATTTACTAATTTTAGCAAATAATCTAGGTGGAAGAACAGCTAACATGTAGTATAGATTAAGTACTGAAAAGTTTAATAGCTGATTTAATTTTAGATAATATTTTCTCTTCGTCAAATTCTAGTGGCCCACTCTAAAATACTTCTTGCTTGAAAACCACATAATTATATATGAACAAAACTACATAGTTGAGACTGGAAAGTAATTCCGATTGCAATAAGTAATTGGCAGTGGAGGCATTGGCTATTTTTAACTTTACTAAATTTTTTTTACTATGGAAGATTTAGTTATTCGACCTTTAGTTTCTGGATGATCCAAATGTAATAGTTTCCCATCTGACGTTACGTTAATTTTGCTTATTCGTCTGTTGTGCCATCGCATAGACACAGATTATGCCACAAAGGCTTTGATTACTGAAAACTGCCACTGTATAGCACTAGTATCGACACTATCTCGTCACTGGTTTTTCCTCAATATGAATTATTTCAGCTTTCCTATCGTATTGCACTTTGTGCAACGATTTTGTTATATAATCTACTTCATTTGCTCTTTTTACATTTTCTATTACACCTCGAATTTCCACATTGACCGCTTCCTACGAGCGGTTATTTACAGTCTAAAGCGGATTGTGTACCGCTGTAGGTGTCTGGGTTCTACAGGACTGAGTGACCTTCTCCACAGAATCCGTTATTCATGAGTGATCACATGGAGCAAATGCCAAATACAAACAATAAATGGCTGCTTTGTCACAAGTTACCGACGCTAACGACGGCACAACACTGAACGTTGCGGTTTTAACGAAACACGAATTAATGAGTGCGCAGCAGAAAAAAAAAGCGTAAGCACTCTAAGAGAGCCAAAAGAACTCGCTTGAAGCGCTCAGTTCCGCAATGAGCCAGCGCTGTCGAGGCCACGTTATACGAGCTTTATGTGCGCCGACAAAATGGAACATTACGTTTTAACGTCCTGTCGACTAAGACTTCAGAACAGAAGCCGCAAGCAGGAAAGAAATAAAGTAAAAGTTACGTATCCTTGCCCCTCTAGCGTTTTTCGTAATTTATACACGAAGTATGTACATAATATGCACCAAAATTTTAGTCCGAGGCTTGCTTATTATCTAATATTTGGCGCGAACGTATACATCGCTTTAAACTGCAAATAAATCTGCTACCGCAACACTTATTCCGCATCCACATTCATTGGCTTCACGAATTCACCACCCTACTTCACCTAGGCCTCGGGCTACGCCACAGAGTAGTCTCTTACCAAAATCAGTATTTCATATGTAGCGGGCACCGTCACACTAGCCCAGAATCGATCGTGTCGTCTTCAAAGGAACGATCTCAAGGTTCACCTTAAACGACGTAGTAATATTCTGAAAAATCTAACTCTAAATGACCAGACTGGGATTTGAAGCCCATTCTTCGGTAATGAGTTCAGTGCCTTAGCCACTACAAGTACGTAGAGTTTCTTACGCTAATGCCGGCCGTTGGTGGCCGAGCGGTTCTAGGCGCTTCAGTCCGGAACCGCGCGACTGCTACGGTCACATGTTCGAATCCTGCCTCGGGCATGGATGTGTGTGATGTCCTTAGGTTAGTTAGGTTTAAGTAGTTCCAAGTTCTAGGGGACTGATGACCTCAGATGTTAAGACCCATAGTGCTCAGAGCCATTTGAACCATTTGAATCTTACGCTAATAATAAACGGAAATGACCTTATCAATCGTATTTTCAACATTATTACAATATTTTCAACGAACTTCCTCCATGGAGTCTCTTTTTAATTTATTGCCTTTCGCGAAGTGACATACTGCAGTCTCAACAGTGGAATGTCACTTATGACGATACGAACGTTATAACAACACACAGGCCGGCCGGTGTGGCCGAGCGGTTCTAGGCGCTTCAGTCTGGAACCACGAGACCGCTGCGGTCGCAGGTTGGAATCCTGCCTCTGGCATGGATGTGTGTGATGTCCGTAGGTTAGTAAGGTTTAAGTAATTCTAAGTTCTAGGGGTCTGATGACCTCAGATGTTAAGACCCATAGTGCTCAGAGTCATTTTATTTGAACAACACACAACCCAGTCTCTGAGTGGAGAAAATCTCCTACTCGGCCGAGAATCTAACCCAAGCCCATTCGATTAGCAATTTCCCTAGCGTTTATACCGTCTAGTATGGGGTCGGTTTTTTCAAGATTTGGCACCTTTTCTCTTATTATTTAACTGTATGGTCGGATGTCCTTCCTGACGCAACGGTCAAGATAACCTAAGGAAGTCATTTGCGCCATCTCTGTCAATCGTGTAAAGTTGCTGTGTGTTAACGCACTTATCAACTGCTAGGTTATCGTATTCTTTGAATCGAAATTTGGGAATTAGCTCTGCATTTCCATAAACGAGCGTGGGAAACCGCCTAAAACCAACTCACAGGTGGGTATATCAGCCCGTGCTTGTTAATCCGTAGCGCAAATTTAATCTGGTTTTAGTACACCCTCCCTGTCTCGCAAGCAAGCGCACTGTGCGTTAAGCTATATGAGCAGGTCAGTATTTTCGGCGAACTAAAAAAAAGGCAGATCAGCAGTAGGTATCACATGTTCCCAATTTATTAAGCTTTTCAGTCAGTAACTAGCAGAGTCGCTGACTTGTTGCATACACATTAAAAGCGTCAAGTCCCGCAAGCGTACTACCGAGCACATAAGCCACAATTTCAATCACAACGATAAAACGTTGCAGGGTTGGTAAACCTAAGACAGAAATTAAAAGGACTGACACAACATTTGTGACTCCTAGGAAAATGGGAAAGTTTTAGATTTTTCCTTTGTAAGTAAAAAAAAAAAAAAAAAAGGAGCACTTCCGTTGGTTAATACTGTGCATCTATACCTCTGTAAGTCATACTTCATTTTATTTACGTTTGCAACAGTTCGATGTCACCTACAAAGCGGAAAACTAGTTTGTGACTGGATAAATAATACTTAAAGAACATAGAAAACTGTTTCATTTTACGATATTGTTTATGTACTACAACAACACTACAGAAACGAGACTGCTGCCATTCGCATCAACAAGGGACTGTTTGTCGTGGAGTATTAGTCCTCTCCTTTTTTTCCGACACCGAAATTTGTCCTTAAGCTATGAAAGTTTCGTCTAAACCGATCAACCACTGGTAACGGACAATCAGTATAGTACAGTGAAGGGAACGAATGTTGCAGTGTCAAGTGGGGTCCTACTTTGATGACGAGCTCTAATAATGGAACGAATTTGGTAAGTGCATAGATTTATCGGTCTTTTTACACTATTTCACAGCTCGTACAAATTTTTCGGTGGAGGATAGGAAGTTGTCTGTAGTAACTTTGTAACGTACAGGGCTAGTCACAATTATGTTCACACTTAAATGGCAGAAACCATTTATTAAATTAACATACATGTATAAACAAAACAGATCGAATGTGTTGGATGACATGCTGCAAGTGCTAAAGCCCTGCGAGCTCAACCTGTTCTCCATCACGTTTAACACACACAAAGCAACGTTTAACAGCAGCATTTAAAGTCAATACACACATTTCACTGTGAATTTATGATACCTTATCCCGTATAGCTTCCTTTAGGTCACTAACGTCATGAACTTTCTACTGTAACGCGCTCCTTTACCATATCCCATGACCAGAAAGCACAGGGTGTTAAGTCAGGAAATTGTGGAGGCCAGCACAATGGTCCATCACGACTAATCTATCGACCTGAAAACGTCGCATCGAGATGGTCTCCAACAGTTCGGGCCCAGTGCGGCTGAGTGCCATCTAGTTGGAAATACCCTGCACGGCGGATTTCTAGTGGTAGTTCATCACTGGCGTACTGTTGTAACATCTGTAAGCAGACGTCATAAGTTAATGTTCGTGTATAAAAAAAAAATAGGGCCCAATTACTCCGGCGGCGGTCACAGTGCACTAAACATTCACTTGGGGGGGAGTCACGTTCATGCTCCCGAACGACTCATGGGTTTTTGTTGGCCCAGGAAATCCGGTTATTTCGGTTCACAAATCCATTTGGGTGAAAAGTGGCTTCATGGCTGAATGCCATTACATTTAGAATACCTTGCCGGATATCCATTTCAGCTACAATCTGACAGCATTCCACCTGCGTACGTTTCTGCGGCAATGTTAAGGCTTGGGAGACTTGAACGTGGTATGGTCTCATCCCAGGGTAGTGTTTCGAGATGTGCTACACTGTTTTTTGAGGAATTCCGGTTTCCAATTTCGAAATACTCTACAACACGGCTTCCTGTATAACAGCGATGTTTTGTTCAATTCTTCCGTATCTTGGACGTCCTGCATTGCCTCGATAGTTGTTAGCTACCAATCCAGCATCCGCAAGCTTCTTGTAGATGCGGTACTTTGATAAACGGCTTGGTGGCTCCCGTGAAAATCGCTGTCTAAACTTTTCACCGACAAGAGTCAGCGAACCATACAATTCCATCAGGCTTGCTGCAAATCATCTTTGCTCCAGTGTCAATCGTTCATTGTGTAAACTAAGAACAGAAGAAATTGAAGACGTTGCAATGATTAGCTGTGCAAGAACTAAAAATACAATGTAATACATTTACAGTACGTATCAATAAATTATTTCTGCCCTGTGCGTGTTATGTCCATTTCACTGTTAACATAATTTTGACTATACCCTGTATATATGTCAAAACCTTATGGACTATCTGTAATAATTCTCCTCAGATTTCATGCCGTTTCATGCTTGCTCATTCATTCATTAAAATAAGACAGAGCACCATAGCGACTGAGATTCGTGTGTGAATCAGCGGGGTTTTCGAACCCCCAGAAACACACAAGAAATGCGTTCATCTACATCCATACTCCGCAAGCCACCTGACGGTGTGTGGCGGAGGGTACCTTGAGTACCTCTATCGGTTCTCCCTTCTATTCCAGTCTCGTATTGTTCGTGGAAAGAAGGATTGTCGGTATGCCTCTGTGTGGGCTCTAATCTCTCTGATTTTATCCTCATGGTCTCTTCGCGAGATATACGTAGGAGGGAGCAATATACTGCTTGACTCTTCGGTGAAGGTATGTTCTCGAAACTTTGACAAAAGCCGGTACCGAGCTACTGAGCGTCTCTCCTGCAGAGTCTTCCACTGGAGTTTATCTATCATCTCCGTAACGCTTTCGCGATTACTAAATGATCCTGTAACGAAGCGCGCTGCTCTCCGTTGGATCTTCTCTCTCTCTTCTATCAACCCTATCTGGTACGGATCCCACACTGCTGAGCAGTATTCAAGCAGTGGGGAACAAGCGTACTGTAACCTACTTCCTTTGTTTTCGGATTGCATTTCCTTAGGATTCTTCCAATGAATCTGTCTGGCATCTGCTTTACCGACGATCAACATTATATGATCATTCCATTTTAAATCACTCCTAATGCGTACTCCCAGATAATTTATGGTATTAACTGCTTCCAGTTGCTGACCTGCTATTTTGTAGCTAAATGATAAAGGATCTATCTTTCTGTGTATTCGCAGCACTTCCTTTGTCGGAAGCCTTAGGAAGTGGAGGCATTCACCCAAAATACGAACATAGTGTGGGACTTCTAGTAGAATGATAAACGATTTACACTCTCCAATTACTCCTCCACCTGTTATACATTAGGCGCCGTTTCTTCAGTCTGTATACGGCTCGAGAGCACTGATACCTGTGCCAGTCGTATGGGATCAAATTTTTGTTGAGTTTCACCAAATATGCCTGTGAACTTGAGCAACAATTCCTCTGCTGGTTGGGGACTTCAATGCCCACCACCCGCTTTGGGGATCTCCACATCCTTGTCCGCGTGGCTCACTATTGATAGACGTCTTCCACCAAGCGGATCTTGTTTGCCTCAATACTGGGGTCCCTACATTTTTGTCTGCCTCCACGACAAATTTCTCTCATTTGGACCTTTCGGTCGGTACTGTTCCGCTAGCTCGGCGTTTCGAATGGTTCGCCCTTGCTGATACACACTCGAGCGACCACTTTCCGTGTGTCCTTAGATTGCAGCCACAACTGCCATATACGCGCCCACGACACTGGAAGTTTGCCCAAGCCGATTGGACACTTTTTTCGTCTCTAGCGACATTCGGTGACCGTCACTTTCCTAGCGTCGACGATGAAGTCACTCATATTACAGACGTTATTCTTACAGCTGCGGAACGTTCAATACCTCCCACCTCCGAATTGCCCCGGCGCCCCCAGTTCCTTGATGGAACGAGGCATGCCGTGACGCAATACGTGAGCGGCGACGTGCTCTTCGCGTTTTCCGCCACCATCCTACTTTGGCCAACTGTATCCGCTATAAGCAGTTCCGTGCGCGATGCCGTCGCGTCATCCGCGATAGCAAGAAGGCAAGCTGGGACTTCTTTACTAGCTCATTTAACACCTTAACTCTCACCTCCGAAGTTTGGAGTCGGATTCGACGGTTATCTGGCGCGCCTAGTTTCTCCACGGTCTCTGGGCTCACTGTCGCGCATGATACATTAGTGGACCCCATTGCAATTTCTAACTCATTGGGTCAACACTTTGCTGAGATTTCGAGCTCTTCAAATTACCCGCCAGCGTTTCTCCCGAAGAAACGTGCAGCGGAAGTGCAACCTCTTGCCTTCTCCTCTCAAAATCGCGAAAGCTACAATACTGTTTTCTCCATGCGGGAACTCCAACATGCACTCTATTCTTCTTGCTCCTCCGCCCCAGGACCGGATGGTATCCACATCCAAATGTTGCTGCATTTATCATACCATAGTCTGCGTTACCTCCTTCGCTTTTATAATCGAATTCGGACCGACAGTACTTTTCCCAGACGATGGCGGGAAGCTATCGTCGTTCCTGTTCCGAAACCTGGAAAGGACAAACACCTCCCCTCTAGCTATCGCCGCATTTCTCTCACGAGCAGTGTATGTAAGGTTTTGGAGCGTATGGTGAATTGCCGTTTAGCTTGGTGGCTGGAGTCCCGAAGTCTTTTAACACCTGCCCAATGCGGTTTCCGAAAGCATCGTTCTGCAGTTGACCATCTTGTTGCTCTCTCCACTAATCCCCCCAGGGGGTCCACAACTCTTTTGTGGATACGTGCGTGGCGAGCACGGGGCCCCGAGGCATTGCAGCCTTCTTTCTCTCCCGGGCTGCATTTCCTTTCCCTTCGCCTCCTTTCCCCTCCATGCTCCTTTACCCTCGCCCTCTCCTCTCCCTCTATTGGTGTCCTTGCTTATGTTGGCCCCCGCTATCCTCCTGGTTCTGTTGGTTTTACACTCCGGCTTTGCTGCGTAATCATCTCCTCCTTTTGGCATTCCTTGGTCCCCCTCTGGGGTTTGACCTCCATTACAAAATTTCTCCTCCGTAGTGTGAGCCATTTGGGGAAGAGAACCTTACGTAGTGTCTCCGACGTGCGCCCTCCTAGTACATTCCACCTTTTCTTTCACGTCGTTGTCCGATGCTAGGGTGCGTAGCCAGCACAGTAGCCAGCCCGTGTGGTGGGGTCGCTATGTACCCTTTTGGTTGAGCCCCCTGAACACACAGGGATCACACTTCTGATACCTGAGCTGTGACCTCCTCATGCATGCCTTGGAGTGGTTGCTCGTCATCCTGGAGCATCGGAACTCCCGGCAATGGCCGCCGTGCCAGACGGCCCTTGCTGTGGCTGGGTGGCGCCCGTGAGGAGAGCCCCTGATTGGAGTGGGTGGTATCAGGGCAGACGCTATGCAGATGAAACGCATACAGGTCCAAAACTCTGGCCGTTCTTCTGCGGCCGTCTCTCTGCGTGGAACTGATTCCTCAAGTGCTGCTTCTCTTGCCCCTTCGGCCTTCCCTTCCATGGCTACCCCCTGGGAAGAGGGTCAGGCCCGTAGTCTAGGGGCAAAACCTTTCCCCCGTTATCTAGTTTGCACCAGGACTGATGGAGATACTTTCACCAGTGTCAAACCTTTATTCTTTGTGGAACACATTGAAGACAAGTTTGGCAAAGTGGACTCCCTGAGCAAGATGCGGTCGGGTTCGTTGCTGATAAAAACTGCTTCAGCTGCCCAATCTGCAGCCCTTCATGCCTGTACCCATCTTGGCACAATTCCTGTGTCCATTACCCCTCACCAGTCTCTAAATATGGTATAAGGTGTGATTTTTCACAGGGACCTCATCCTTCAAACTGATGAGGAACTTCGGGACAATCTCGGACGGCGGGGTGTTCACTTCGTTCGGCGTGTTCAGAAGGGTCCTAAAGATAATCGTATTCATACTGGTGCCTTTATCCTGGCCTTTGAATGGGATACCCTCCCTGAGAAAGTTAAGATTATGGTCTATCGCTGTGATGTGAAGCCGTACGTCCCACCTCCTATGAGGTGTTTTAAGTGCTTGCGTTTTGGCCACATGTCTTCTCGCTGTTCCCAGGCCCCTCTCTGTGGTGACTATGGACGTCCACTCCATGAGGGGAGTCCCTGCGTTCCCCCTCCTGTATGTGTAAATTGTCATGGTAGTCATTCTCCACGTTCACCAGATTGCCCAGTATATAAGAAAGAAAAAAAGATACAGGAGTATTAAGTCCCTCGATCGTTTAACCTACACAGAGGCCCATAAGAAATATGCACGACTGCACCCTGTGTCCATGACATCTAATTACGCCTTGGCTACATCTTCACCCCTTCCTCCCCCTTCCTTACCCCCATCCCAGACCCCTCTCCTCCCCCCCCTCCCCTGTGGCTCCCACATCTTCTCCTATGGGCGCTGCTCACCCTCCCCAGCCGGAGAAGTGTCCCACTCCTTCGGCGTCTGCCGGTCAAGGGCGCCTCTCCCGGGATGCCCCTTCCCGGCACCTTCCAGGTCAAAGGTCTGCTGCCACGCGGCGACCGCGAGAGCTGCGGTCTGTTGGCCCCCAGGTCGCCCGGTCTCTTTCTGTTCCTGATCTTGCTGCAGCTGGCTCCTTTATGCCACACAGCCCTCCTCGATTTCAGCCTGAAAAGAAGAAGAAACGTAAGTCCCGGGACAAAGAGCCTCTGTTGTCACTGGAGGTCCCTTCCCCGACTTCACAACCGGATTCTGACCTGTCGTTCATGGATGTCGCCCCCTCCTTGTCGGTGACGGTTTGGGACCCGGCGGCATGACTGGATTTAGCGTGTTCAGCCCTCATTTAAACCATCGTTCTGTGGTTCTCCAATGGAATTGTAATGGATACTATCGTCACCTTCCGGAATTGAAATCCCTTCTTTCGTCCTACTCTGCAGCTTGTGTGGTTCTCCAGGAATCTCATTTGACTGATGCTCACTCATCGGCCCTCCGTGGGTTCCGTGTTCTCTGTCGAAATCGGGTCAGACCCTTGCGGGCTTCTGGTGGCGTTTGTACGTTGGTCCGTAAGACATTGCTAGCACGTGGATTCCTCTCCAAACTACATTGGAAGCGGTTGCTGTTAGGGTCCACTTCGACTCTGCAGTCACAGTTTGCAATCTTTATCTCCCTCCTGACGGGACTCTTACACCTGATGCCTTAACCACCCTTCTTCAGCAACTTCCTCCTCCCTTCCTCCTCCTTGGGGATTTTAATGCTCATCATCCTTTGTGGGGCATTGCCTTTCCATCTAGACGAGGTCTTCTTATAGACCAATTTCATGCAGACCACTACCTGTGCCTTCTTAATGATGGCTCCCCTACTCATTTCAATGCCGGTCACGGTATCTTTTCTGCCACTGATCTTTCTCTTTCTTCTCCCTCTCTCCTCCCTTCATTACACCGGTCGCCACACGACGACCTTTGTGATAGTGACCATTTCCCATTGATTATCACGCTCCCTTCCCTCTCCCCGATGGACAGGTTACCTCATTGGTCTTTCCACCGCGCCGATTGGCCTCTATACACTGCACAGGTCGAGTTTTCTCCCTCTTTGTCGGGTTGTATTGATGACGTCCTATGTGACGTGTCTGACGCGATTGTTCGCGCCGGTAGCCTTGCTGTCCCGCGCTCATCTGGACCATTTCGTCGCCGGCAAGTCCAGTGGTGGAGTACGGCCATTGCCGTTGCCATCCGTGATCGCCGTCGAGCTTTGCAACACTTTAAGAGGCACCCATCCGTAGCCAGCCTTACTACCTTTAAACGCCTCCGTTCTAAAGCCCATTATTTAATCAAACAGGGTAAGCGGATATGTTGGGAACGATTCGTTTCTTCCCTTGGTTGTACTGTCCCTCTGTCACGGGTATGGGCTACACTTCGTTCTCTCCAAGGTTGCCATCGGCAGTCCACCCTCCCAGGCCTTCACCTCCCAGATGGCATTTGTACGGACTCATTAGTTCTTGCAGAACATCTTGCGACCCATTTTGCAGTGGCGTCAGCGTCAGCCTCCTATCCAGCTGCTTTCCTTAATCAAAAACTGCTGGCTGAAGCTTCCACCTTATGTTTCACCCCTTGTGAGTCAGAATCTTACAACGAACCTTTTTCTGAATGGAAATTTCTTTCTGCTCTATCTTCTTCTCATGATACGGTCCCTGACCCAGATTCCATTCATAACCAACTGCTTCAACATCTCAGTGCTCCACAACAGCATCATCATCTTCACTTCCCTTCTCAGTGGAGGGATAGCATTGTGGTTCCTGTCCTTAAGCCTGGTAAGAACCCCCTATCTGTTGACAGCTATCGGCCAATTAGTTTGACCAATGTTGTTTGTAAGTTACTTGAACGGATGGTAGCCCGTCGGCTCAATTGGGTCCTCGAATCTCGGGATCTATTGTCGCCTTACCAGTGTGGCTTTCGAGAGGGACGGTCGTCAATCGATCATTTACTTCGCTTGGAATCCGCAGTTCGGCAGGCTTTTTCCCAGCGCCGCCATTTGGTTGCAGTGTTTTTTGACCTTCACAAGGCCTATGACACGGCCTGGCGCCATCACATCTTACTTACCCTTCATCAGTGGGATCTTCGGGACCCACTCCCGATTTTTATCCGCCAGTTCCTGATCCATCGGTCATTCAGAGTTCGAGTTGGTACTGCTTTTAGTTCTCCATGGACCCAGGTGACGGGCATCCCACAAGGTTCTGTCTTGTGTCCTTCTTTTCCTCATTGCTATCGATGGACTTGTGGCCTCTGTTGGTCCCTTGGTCGCCCCTGCCCTGTATGTGGATGATTTCTGCATTTGGGTTAGTTCCACCTCGATGGCATCTGCAGAGCGGCAGCTCCAGGTAGCTATATGGCGTGCCTCTGCATGGACCCTCTCACACGGGTTTAAATTCTCTCCTTTAAAATCGCGAGGGGTCCACTTCTATCGCCGTACTACGATCCACCCTGATCCGGAGCTCTATCTCGCTGCACAACGATTGCCTGTGGTCCCGCAGTTTCGTTTCCTGGGTCTTCTTTTCGACAACAAGCTCACTTGGCTGCCCCATATCAGACTCCTGAAGGTAGGATGTTTCCGTAAACTCAATGTCCTTCGCTTCCTTGCCCACTCCTCTTGGAGTGCGGACCGTTCCCTCCTCCTCCGTCTTTATCGTGCTCTAGTTCTGTCTCGCTTGGACTATGGTTGTCAAGTTTATGGTTCAGCTGCTCCTTCCACACTGCACGTGCTGGATCCAGTCCACCATCGTGGTATCCGTTTGGCCACCGGTGCCTTCCCTACTAGCCCTGTTGATAGTCTCCTGGTTGAAGCTGGGATCCCCCCCCCCCTTTCTGTTCGGCGGCCCCAGCTTCTGGCGTCTTATGCACTCACTATCCGTTCCTCTCCCACTCATCCTTCCTATTCTATCCTGTTCCCAAACCATGGACGTCGCCCACCCGACTCCCGCCCTCGGGCGGGTTTACCGGTTGGGCTGCGCCTTGCGTCTCTTTGCCGTGATTTTCAGCTTCCTTCTTTGTTCTGTCTTCCTCGCTCCCTCCCCTCCATCCCTCCTTGGTTAGTTCCTCAGCCTCGACTTCGGATGGATCTCCGCCGCGGTCCGAAAGATTCCATCCCCCCAGTGGTGTTCCGTTCCTTTTTCCGCCAAATTTTGTGGGAGTTTCGGGATGCTGTAGTTTTTTACACTGATGGCTCTAAATCTGCTGATCGTGTTGGGTATGCCTTCACGTCCTCTGTTGGAACGGAAAGTCATCTGCTGCCACCTACATGTGGAGTGTTTACTGCGGAATTGATGGCAATTTCCCAGGCCCTTACCTTTATTAAACAGTCCCAACACAACCGCGTTTTGTTATGCACGGACTCGATGAGTGGCCTTCTTGCTATTGACCAGTGTTTTTCGCGCCATCCCTTCGTCTCTGCCATCCATGACCATCTCGCTGATATTCACCATGCTGCTTGTTCTATTGACTTCCTTTGGGTCCCTGGCCATGTGGGTATCCCGGGTAATGAGCTCGCTGATCGTTTGGCTGGGGGAGCAGTTACTTACCCCCCGTTTTCTGTAGCCCCTCCTGCAGCGGATTTACTGCTTCACATCAAATCCCACTTCGCACAGTCATGGGCCAATTCTTGGGCGGCTACTCCCCTCTCTAATAAACTTCGTGCAATTAAGGTGACACCAGGCCCGTGGCGTTCTTCCTTTCACATCTCCCGAAAGGACTCGACCACACTGTGTCGTCTCCGCATTGGCCATACTCGGTTGACCCATGGTTTTCTTTTGCATGATGAGCCACCCCCACTATGTGGTTGTGGAGCCTCCCAGTCAGTAGCCCACATTTTGGTTGAATGCCCCCTTCTTTTGGCTCTGCATGCTAAGTACAGGCTCCCCCACACTTTACCTTTGATGTTGGCTGACGATTCCCGGATGGTCTCCCTGGTTCTCGGTTTCCTCCGGGAAAGTGGTTTTTATTCTCAGTTTTAAGGTTTTTAATCTCTCTCTGATGTTGGGGCAGGGCGGTGAGTGTTTGGGTGTCTCCCACTGTAAGCAGTGTTCGGAGATTCCTGATTCACCTCCCTGACCGAATTCCTCTTTTCTTCCCCTTTTACTCTGTTTTTACCCTTTTTTTTAAGGCTTGGTTAGTCTTTCTAATCCCATACGTACTTTCTACATTATAGCAGTTGTACCTTTTAAGTCACAGGTGGTCTTGCCTATGCTGCTTCAGCATAGTGTTGGGTTCGTTCTCTTGCCGACTTCCCTCATTTTGTTTTTTACCAATGACAACATGACTGCCTTTTTACGTTTTTTCCCTTTTTCCGTTTTATTGTTCTGACTTTACTGAGTTGTCCCATTAGCGGAATGGCGCATATTTGAAACAAGGGACTGATGACCTTGCTGTTTGGTCCCTTAAACCTCAACCAACCATCTCCACTAATATCATGAACAATTTCCACCGGAAACGCCAAACAGTAGCAATATTTTTTGATCTAGAGAGAGCATTCGATACCTGTTGGAGGACAGGCATCCTCCACACACTGTTCTCTTGGGGCTTTCGAGGTCGGTTGCCCCTTTTTCTTCGCGAATTTATGGCAGAGTGCATATTTAGAGTGCGGGTGAACACTACTCTCTCCCGTACTTTCTCCCAAGAAAATGGGGTACCCCACGGCTCCGTGCTAAGTGTTGTACTGTTTGCCATTGCCATAAATCCAATTATGGATTGTCTCCTACCTGATGTCTCGGGCTCCCTCTTTGTGGACGATTTTGCGATCTACTGCAGCTCTCAACGGACCAGCCTTCTTGAACGACGTCTTCAAGGATGTCTCGATCGCCTCCACTCTTAGAGCATCGAAACAGGCTTCCGCTTTTCTCCCAGTAAGACCGTTTGTGTTAATTTTTGGCGTCGTACGGAGTTTCTTCCACCTTCCTTAATCTAGGACCTGTCAACCTTCCGTTTTCGGACTTCACTAAATTCTTGGGTCTTACGTTTGACAGAAAACTGCGCTAGTCCTCCCACGTTTCCTATCTTTCGGCTCGTTGTCTGCGATCCCTCAACACCCTCCGTGTCCTGAATGGTACCTCCTGGGGAGCGGACTGAGTGGTCAATCTCCGCCTCTATCGAACCTTAGTGCGCTCGAAATTGGACTATGGAAGCATAGTTCACTCCTCTGCTCGGCCGTCTATTCTTCGGCGTCTCGATTCCATCCACCACCGTGGATTACGTTTAGTGTCTCGAGCTTTTTACACCAGCCCTGTGGAAAGCCTTTATGCTGAGACTGCTGAACCTCCGCTGTCCAATCGGCGAGCTGTCCTTCTGAGTCGTTATGCTAGCCATCTGTCTTCCATGCCTGCAAATCCGGTCCATGACATTTTTTTCGACGCCTCCTTGGATTTAGGGTATGCAGGCCGCCCTTCCTCCCTACTACCACCGGGAGTCCTCTTCCGTCAACTGCTACATTCTCTTTCCTTCCTGCTTCCTCTTTCCTAAAACATTCTTGACAACTTGGGGTACAGCACCGCCTTGGTTTCGTCCCCGGACCTGCCTGCTCCGTGACCTTTGTCAGTTTCCCAAGGATGGTACCCCTTCACTTGTTTATCGTCGGGCATTTGCTGCTCTATGTTGCATGATACTTGCTTTCCGTACCCTCGGCAGGCCTCCTCAATTTTATAAATGGCAACTATACTATAGAAGACGCCGGCGGCCATTTGCAGCAACAAGCATCAATACTCAAACTAAAGTTTTATTCGGTGGTTTTGATCAAGTTAGAATTAGAATATTATTATAATGAAGTTTTAATTCCACCTTACAGAGTTTATTAAATGAAATATGCCCTTGAGTGGGACATAGACAGGTGATTAACTGAAATACGCATACCAAATATTCTGTGAAATCATAAGGGAATATGGTGTGGCTGGGAGAAGTCACTGTAACATATTTATATAATAACACAATCACATTTACTAAATAAACATTACCATCTCAAATATTCCCTCTCACTTATCACGGAATGCTGGCGTGATACAAATAGTATCATATCTAAGTAAACTTAGTTAAACATCCGGCTAACATGTGCCGTGAATCGACAATGACTACCGCCTGCACATTTCTATCATCATTTAGCCACACACACACACACACACACACTCACACACACACACACACACACACACACTCACACACTCACACACTCACACACTCACACACACACACACACACACACACACACACACACACACACACACACACACACACACACGAACATCCACTCTATTCATTTTATCTAACAGATAAAAGAGGAAGGTTCCCATACACCAAGTGGGACAACATTGGGAGAGAGCACATGGTTCCAACTGTAACTTTAATTCGGCTAAGTTCCGTCTTCACGTTTAACTAACTCCGCGAGTTTTACTGGATATTATGAATGAACAATTAAATCACACTCGTGGATTTACGTAGAAGATCCAGCTCGATCACGAAATGTGATTACGTCGAGCTGAAGCTTCTCACCAAGAAATGCACGGGGCCTGCGGACCACGTGTTACCAATCTCTCCACAATCAGGAGTCAATAAACACATTTAAATAAAATACACTTTGCATATATACTTCACACTCACACTGAAATGCAAATTAAGCAATTCTGAGTATTACTCGGCAATGAGCGCCTGTTCACTCCCAAGTGCAGTGAACACAATTCCCATGAAATTTCTTGGCAAAAGAAATCATCTCCCTATCTCTCCTAACCGAGATGATTCTAGGAAATACCATAGTGGCTTTCCTCAGCAGGGAAGCTGCTTCCAAGTTGAAAGTGAACATGGAATTCTAAATCTTCGCTAACTATCGGAGCGATAGAGCAGAGCGTGCTTACTCACCCAGGTCTTCCCTGCAACAATCCCGATACGGTCTCCCTCGTCGGGGTCCACACATCGTGGCCGCAGGGACTCAGAGATACCGCACACGGTTATTTGCCAACCTAACGAGCGCTAATGACGCACATGGAACTTATGCCTCTCTGGTCCAGTGCAGTCGCGCTCTACTAGATTCGAGGTTGGCTACACTTCCACTAATCCTATAGCACACCCCCAGCCGACATCTCACACATACCTCATCATACGTTCGCATTCACACCTTGCTTTTGGAAGGGCACTTTCAAGCATTTTTTAAACCTAGTGGTCGAGTGGTCGGGGGTGTGTCATTTATCTATCTGATTCTTTACTGAGTTTATTACACATCCTCCTTGTCTGTTCCGTAGAACATAGTATTCAAATTCAAAACTCAGACTACAAAATTTAACATTCAAAACCCTCACACATGGTTGTCTCCTTCTGAGAGCATTATGCAGCTATTAACACATAAACATATGGGCCTATGCCCCTCTTAAACATCATCATTGAAACATATACAATTTACCATTAATATTTCAATTTAACACAAATTTTACCTATCATCTAGGCCAAGCATCCGTTTTTCAAATGTAACATGAGTGAAAACTTTAAATTTTTCGACAAACGTAATCAGTTCTTGTATACTAGACATTTAAATCTTTGTGGGCACTTAAATTATTAAAGTCCTGTTGCCAGTGTGTCCCACTTTGAAATATTTCACAAGATCTATCAAAACACCTAAATTCTCGAAATTGCACAATTTAAACAAATTATATAATGAACTGATTTTCATACAACATATAGATAAGTTGGTATTAAGCTTGTGGGCATTTAAATTCGTAGCGTCTTTTCGCATTTGTATCCCACTTTGAAACATTTGCGAAGCATAGAAAACATACAAAATCTACTAGTTAGAGAAATTTTCAGTAAATCACATTACATCTTTAAGCAATTTCGTTCGTTCACTTCTGGATTGACGTGTTAAAGTTTTTTTTTATCTCTTTCCCTATTTACTTTAGTAACTAGCCATAATATATGCAAAATCAGTTCTGCTGAAAAGAAAACACACGCGCTACATATTGAATGTACGTGGCACTTTCAAACACTTTGCACGTCACTATGGGATCGGGGTACTTGGAGGACCACAGTTTTGGGCTAGTTGGAGGACCACAGTTTTGGGCTAGTTGGAGGACAGGAGAGGAAGTTATTCTGCAGGTGTCAGTGACTGCAGGCTCTCCGTCGATCATGTCGGCCGCCTCCTTGCATCAGGCCGCTCCCTCACCTTTGTCAGCTCCCCAGGACCCATGTTGCCTCGCGTTGATGGCTGCCTCAGGACGTGGTGGCACGCGTTTCCGCGTCAGGTGGGCGTCGGCCTCCAGGGCAGAATAGCATCTCCCAAGCAGTCGTCGCCGCGTGCCGCATCGTGAGCGCCCGGACCCGTCTGGCTACCTCTCGTCGATATGTGAGCATATCCGCAATTATTGCCGACAGCCACACTCCTGACGTCACCCCCCCGGTAACGTCACTCGCCTCTCTCTTCCGTCTGCAGTCCCGGCATGTCCGACTTAAGTGGTGAGTTTGACATGCCTCTTGAATCGGTACTGCGGACGTTGTAGGTTTGGTGGTGACGTTGTTGACACGCCGCCACTAGTGCCACGCCCCCTGGCGCGCACCGGTTCTCCTTCCTTGATCTGCTGCACCGCGACGCCTGACCTGGATACGCCAAGCTCGCCTCTTGCGGGTGCTGCAGTTTCCATCCCTGGTTTGTTTGTGGCGATGTCTACCAGGCGCGTCACCTCACGGGTCGTCCATATGGACTGCCCGTTACCATCTGCTGCTGTGCGGCGCCCTCAGAGTTGGGGGCGTGTCACCTGCTGGCGCGGGCGCTCGGCATATGTAGGTCACCGCCGCTCGCTGTTCGTCTGTTCCGTGATTGCGGCCGGCTACCTGGGTAGCCACCGCTTTGTTCCTGCATGTGGGAGGCCCGGTAATCGCCTCCGGCGCGTGTTGACACAGTCGCGGACAACGGCCGTCACTTAGGGAATCCCAAGTGCCGTGCGCTCGCCCGACGTCTAGCCGCTAATTGCTTGCATCGGCGACCCGGTCTCCTCCGCTGCATTCTCCCCTGGTTGCTAATCTAAACTCAGGGAAGCTTGGCTATACCGATACATTTCAGACAAATTTTCCATCACAGTCCCCGACTGTTTTGAGCAATCCATAAGGTCTTCCTACATTACTCAGATTCTATTTCTCTCTCTCCTTCTCCTACTGTGCCTTATGGGCGTTATCCTTCCAATGATATTTTAACATGGCTTTTAATTTAGCCGCCTTTTCATACATGAATCATTATCCTATCAATTTACAACAATTTTTTATTCCTTATTTGATCCCTCACTGGCTTTATAATAGGGATATTTTAATCAACGTTAATCTACAATATTTTCTTTACTGATGGACAAGAAATGGATGGAACTAGAATTCCATTTGTTTTAGATTATGATCTATAGTATTCTTAAGACTAACTTATCACACTTCCACGTCCTTCAGTCATTCATTTCTCACTCTTCTCACATAAATGCAACATACACACATAGGCACTCTTTACTAGCTACATAGCAAGCATTCCTTGTGACGTCACACATTTCGCATCCACAATTTCTCATTTAGGGCAACCTTCCCCTCTAGTTTACAGTACATGCGCTACTGTAACAGGTATAACAGAGAATTAACTACAAAATATGCACTATTGTAACAACTACGACACATATAATTAACAACCAAAACATGCCTTATAGTAACAAAATCCTACACACACAATTACCGCTACTCCCACTACAACCGGTTTCTACGATAACTTACACCCTTTTTCCTTTGTACACCTCATTTGCGGTTTTTGCATCGTTCCCCTTCATTCTGGTTACCGCTCCTTCCTGTAACACAACTTCTGGATACGGATTAATCTTTCTCCTTACATATTTATCTCCTTCTGGAGTAATTTCGTCCTTACTCTCCTTACTTTCATGTGCGACTTGTCTGCTCATTGATCACATGGTACATCTTATTGCTCGGAATACAATTTATCCTAATACATTTTACACACAACATATACAACATACTCTAAATATATTTTACCTGTATTCTATTGTTCCACAGTTTTTATTCAATGAGGGGTTTCACGTTTGATACGTGATGAAGCCCTCTCGATTTTCTCGTCCTCAGTGTCTGTACTTCTATTGCGTTCGGATGAGGGATACGGCACACACGGTACGGACCATTGTACAGGCTTAGGAACTTCTTGCAGATTCCCTTACCTCTGTTTGACAGTTTGTGTGACCGAACCCACACCTTCTGTCCAATGAAGAATTTTATTTTTCTCGTTTTCTTTTGGTATGCCTTTTGCCTCCGGTCTGCCGCACTCTTGATATTTTCCAGCGCGAGATCAACGACCTCCTTGTGTCTTGGTTGTCTTTCATTTGGCCAAGGTATGACTTCCCGGATTCGATTAGGGGGCTCCTTATTTTTTAGCACTAACACTAGTGGCAACATCGTGGAGGCATTTGGCAATTCATTTAAGATCTCCTGAAACGCCTTTAGGTGTATGTCCCACGTGTTATGCTTCCTATAACAGTACAGCCTGCACAGCCGCCCTAATTCCTTCATTATTCTCTCGGCGGGGTTAGACGATGGGTGGAACAAGGATATAAAATTCGGCTTTATTTTCCTCCGCCTCAACATCCGCAGCCAATGTTTAGATCGGAATTGCAGTCCGTTATCCGATATCACTCGTTTCACCGGCCCGACCTCGCGCACGAAATCGTTCGCGAATGCCGCCGCCACCGTTTTCCCCGTTGCTTTCCTCAGCGGAGTAAAGCAAACGAACTTCGACGTCAATTCCACGGATACAAGAATGAACGCGTAGCCAGATTTCGTTCAAGTTATTGGCCCGAACAAGTCCACCGCGGCGACCTCTCGCAACCTGCTTGGAATGGTCGGGTACATGAGTGCAGCAAAAGATGTGGTGGGCGGTTTCGTCCTTTGGCATGGTTTACACACTCTAATTACCCGCTGTATCCTCTTTAGCATGTTACTGAAGTAACAGGCCTCTCGTAACTTCTGGAAGCACTTCCGTGCTCCGAAGTGTCCGTAACTTAGGTGTATATACCACACTAGCTTATTTATTAGCTCCTCAGGTATTACCACCAGCCATCGCGGATCTTCTATGCTCCGTTTCCGGAAGAGGATTCAGTTCTCTATTCGGTAGTACTGCCGAATAGCAGCTTGGGACCTGTCCTTCCACTTTTCTTTCACCTCCTTTAGTATCGGGTCCTTCTCTTGTTCGCGCCCGACATTCTTTAGTGACATTGTAAGTAGGCTGTTTATGTTTTCTTATTGGTAACGCCACGTAGCGCTCTATATGAAAAATCACTGGCTGTGCTGTGTGCAGTCTTGGGTAGTTTGCATTGTTGTCTGCCATTGTAGTGTTGGGCAGTGGCAGCTGGATGTTAACAGCGCGTAGCGTTGCGCAGTTGGAGGTGAGCCGCCAGCAGTAATGGATGTGGGGAGAGAGATGGCGGAGTTTTGAAATTTGTAAGATTGTCATAAACTGCTATATATATTATGACTATTAAGGTAAATACAGTGTTTGTTCTGTATTAAATTCTTTCATTTGCTAACTATGCCTATCAGTTGTTAGTGCCTTCCGTAGTTTGAATCTTTTATTTAGCTGGCAGTAGTGGCGCTCGTTTTATTGCAGTAGCTCGAGTAACCAAGATTTTTGTGAGGTAAGTGATTTGTGAAACGTATAGGTTAATGTTAGTCAGGGCCATTCTTTTGTAGGGATTTTTGAAAGTCAGATTGCGTTGCGCTAAAAATATTGTGTGTCAGTTTAAGCACAGTCTTGTATAATTGTTCAAAAGGGGACGTTTCATATGGCGACCCTGCCAGGATACCTCACTGGAATCTTCTGATTTTTTTCTTGTAGTTTGTGTAATTAGTGTAGCTATTGTTTATCGCTAGCGCGTAATTGTAGAGAGAATCTCCTTTGTAGTTGCAGTCTTTCATTGTTGTACAGTAAAACAGTTGTGGCATGCATGTAGATTTGCACCAAGTATTTCGCAGCTGCGCTTGCAATTAACTACATATTATTTTCAGTGCTATGTTAATGTGTTCTCTTATTTTTGCTCTTCAAATTGTGCTTTTCTGTGTTATCATGTGAAATATTGTGACAATAATGGCGTGTGAAAAACGTAACACTAGGCTCCAAAGTAAACTGAGAAATAATAGTGACGACAAGCATAGCTTGCCAGCACCACTGTGTAATGAATTAACAGACGTTCAAAGTAGTAATTTGGTAACTGTGCATAGGGAAATGGAGTGGGCTGCAAACAATGGCGTAGACAGTGAAACAGGTAGTGAACAGGGAAGCATTATCGATCGATCGCTCGGCAACAGCTCGCCTCAGGAATCGGAAATGACAGGACACAATTTTGCATATACTGTAGATTCAGGTTTTGCGTCCTCGCCGTTTTCTCAAATAAGTCAAGACACATTTTCCGCTTGTCAAAATGTGAATGTTGCCGGTGCAAATTCACTGTCGAAAAGCACTGAGGAACATGTTTCAGACACCAGTGCATTATTATTACAATTAATGCAACAAATGGGACAAAAGCTTGAAAAGTTAGACACAATGGAACAAAATCAGAGACAAACACAGCAACAGTTAGACACAATGGAACAAAATCAGGGACAAATGCAGCAAAAGCTTCAAAAGTTAGACACAATGGAACAAAATCTTCAAAAGTTAGACACGACGCTTGAACAAACACGTGAAGATTCAACTACTGAGTTACATAACATCGAATCGAAATGTCAAAAAGTCTGTAATGACGTAAAAACACAAATTTGTGAGCATTTCCAACCTATTTTTTGGCGTCATGAAAATGCATTACAGAATCACGAAGCAGCCATAAAAGAACTGCAAACTATTGTTCATGAAAATCACGACACCTTGCAAGCTAAAATTGACTCAGTTGCATGTACCGATTCGGTTACGCAACTTGCAAAAACTCAAGAAAACTTAAAGGACACAGTAGATACGATTTCAACACAAATGGACACTCTGAAACTTGGTTCAGAAAAACACACTGAGGAAATAAGTACACTATCGGAGAAAGTAGCCGAACTTTCGGATCAGTTCACTAACTTATCTGCAAAGGTAGATGATGATCTGAATGACACAAGACCTGTAGCCATCACTGACACAGCAGAGTATGAACAAATTAAGAAATTCAAACAAAATCAGAATCAAATTAATATGCAATACAAAAGAGAAATCCGGGAAGTACAAGATCAGTTGGCACAAGTAATACAAAAATTTCATATTTCAGAGGACACTCGCGCACCAACACGGGAAGAGGGACTTAGAAATACGAAACACCCACAAGATAATAACACAGGACACTTCGGAAATTATGAAAGAAATTAGCAAGGTGCACCGAATTTTGAGATGGAACTGCCGACACGACGTAACAATGACAGATATGCTACTCGCCGACACGATGATTTTGACTATAAGCTGTTTATTACTACACGTAAATTCAAAACATTTAAGAATTCTGCCAACGACATTCATCCACAAGCGTGGCTCCATCAATTCTCTCATTGTTTTCCTCCCAACTGGTCGTTAGAGCACAGATTAGAATTTATGTGTGGCTACTTAGAGAATGAACCAGCTGAAAGAGTGCGATCGGTCATTCACGATTGTCACAGTGAAGGAGAATTTTACCATGCGTTCCTCTCAGCATATTGGTCTCAAGCTACACAAGACCGAGTAAAACATAGCATCATGATGATGAAACATTTCGAACAATCTGAATTTCCCAGTCTTGTGAAATATTTTGAAGACATGTTGCACAAGAATCGGTACCTGTCAAACCCATATAGCCCCTCAGAACTCATCCGCATTTGCTTAATCAAACTGCCTGAACATTTACGACATATTATTTTAGCAGGACGTTGCAAAGACGACATTGAAGCTTTTCAGGGACTCTTACAAGACCTGGAAATTGACACTGACAATTGCGGAACGCGAAAACAGGAGCACAACAATTACAGATCACATCCATCACAATTCCGCGATGACAGAAATAATACACGACAAGGCTATTCTTTCAACATAAATCATGACCAAAACAGACACCACCCGTCTGACAACCGTTGGCAGAGTAGTAATAGTTACAGAGAAAGATCGCACTTCCGTAGTAATGAATATGATAGAGATAACCACAGAAACAGACAATATGGGAACCAAAACAATTATTACCAGGGGAGACAGAATAACTTCAGACGCAACAGTTCAGCGTGGAGTTACGATTCAGGGAGAAATTCTCCACCATGTGACCGACAGGGAAGAAACTACGGAATCTACCGACATGACGACAGACGATATAATCATAACGACAGACGTCAATTTCATCAGAACTGGCGGGATTCTAACACGGCTGGGCCCTCTCGGCAAGGCGAATTTGTAGAAGTTAGGTCTCCTAATCCCAATAACGACGCGCGCCAACAAAGAGACAAACAATGACTCGCACAGCAGGCAGCTGCGTGCGCCAGGTGGCTCAGAGAAAAATAACATAGACGCTAACCTTGAGAAAAATTCCAGTATTCTTTACCGACGTATACTGCCTGACAATTGCATTCAAGTTCAAACTCTGAGTACTATGAAGAGTAAGGGATTGCACCACACTTCACATGTAAAACTGCTTATTGAGAGATAATCTGCTTTTTAACTTTGTCTTTGCCATAAAATTTTTCACTTCACATTTCTAGTATGCTTTGTCAGACTTAGAATCTGTTAACATGCAACAATGTTTGAAGTTAAATATCCAGTCAAGAACCAAGAGAACTTATTTAAACAGAAATTACGAATGCATTGTTATAGTGAACAGACGACACAGTGTTGTTATTTGTACATTCTTGCTTGTTAGTTGCACGATTATGTAACGACTATCAGGCTTACATACATAGAACATGTACTGGTACTGCTAATGAGATTTTAGTGCAACATTTTGGTTTACTTGAAAGTACATTATGGATTCAAGGTGCTTTCTGAGAGATACCAGATGACACAGTGGTTAGTTTATTTGATAGCTACACGACTATATCACGACGCTACTAATGTGTGACACAATTTACCTTGTTGCTTTTGCAGTGTATCTGTTTTATATCTGCACAGTTTTTCTGAATTCTTCTGTAAAGTAAAACATGTTTTAGTAGTAACTTTTGTGGTATAGCTACAAGGAGACAGCCTTTTCCGTAGGACAACAATACGTTACAGCACAGTACTTTCCTCATCACGGCAATAAATAACTAAGATATCTATACGCAAAGCATTTCACTTTTGTGTATCATGAGGTAAGTACATTGACTTCTGCAGAACTTAGCTTTCGGAGGACGATAACTACGACACTTCCACAGATATTATCTTAAAACAAGACGGACAGTTTAGCGCTACAGTACACGTATTTGAGTGATTAATTTTGTACTTAAAACATTTATTTTTAAAGATATTTGAAGTACAATGATACAAAGGTTTTCCGTGATACATTTCATTCCATTGCTGTAATCTGTAACACCTGAGGGTATAATTACATTAATCCTCAGGGGGGTACGCGCTTATTTTGTGTACCATGTGTGTGGCAAGCACAAGGATCCCTAGCTAATGTGGTATTTGCTTATACAACTTTACACATCGGTACCATATTTCTCCAACACAGAATTACACAGCTATCTGATTATTTAACAGAGAAACATAATTTTTTTTATGTCAGTGACACATGTTTACGCAACTTCACAGTTGGATAATTTCACACTTATGAAATTGTATTTTGTCTGTAGTTTGTGAACTGTTCATATTTTTTCGGAAGCATTGTGATACTATGAGAGCGTTGAATGATGTATTTGGTATGGGATCATGATTTTAAAGTACGTTTGAGGTAGATGACACTATTGGGAATTTTTTTAAGGTTTTGACATTATTGCAGAAAGCTACGACGTTTTTGAGATTTGACTGAGGTGTTATGATGTTATTTTTACGACAACGATGTGTATTATGCTGTTGATGTATGTTTATGATCAATAAGCTGATGCTATATGAAGAATTTGATTATGCTACGTATCAGTTGTGATGAAATATTGTAGAAGTGTCGACGATATGTATGTGTATAATAAGGTAAGGAATAATGAGTAGTGGTTACGGACTCTGATTTGTGGAAAAGGTTGTTGGAAACCAAGAATTGTACTTTAAGAGTTATGAAATGTGTCTAAATGCATGTATGTATCACAATGCCGACGAATATTTTTTGGACACTGTTATATTCATAGGATTTTGTTTCTACACATTTGTAATGCAAATTCTCAACCTGTGAATTTTTTTATATGAGACTGCCACTGTAGCGGAAACTGCTGTCATAAATATTTCAATAAGAAAGGTAAGTGACCTTGACGTAATGCGTTTTGGGCGCCCAGCTGAGAGGTAGTCGTCTGATAAAAGAAAGCCATTAGGTGCAAAAAAAAAAAAAAAAAAAAAGAGGCCATTATCCTCGCTATCGACATTTCTTTGTCGAAAGCATCGCAAATACGACACGCTCAAACTTGAAAACACATGATAACACTGTGTCGCTCTTAATTTATGATATTTACTAAAATACCTAATGAAATGATGAGCTACATTTTACATCTATTGTCTTTCTAGTTGAGAGATTGCTCATTTTGTTTAATATCTGGTCTCCAGCTGTGTTGCAGCATTGGTTTTATAAAATAAACTTAAATGCATCTGCTAATGTGAACACTTTCTGTCAACAGATCTATTAAATAATAATTTTATGATCCACATTCTTCAAAAAAGGAGCACTTGGAAAGTAAAGAACAATAAGAAGGGACTAATAACCGTAACTGCATATATAATTTTCTTTTCAAGTACTTGGTAATTTTTTGTAGAATTAGTTTTTGTGGTGCACCACTTTAAATATATAGACATTAAGATGTGAATATACATTTCCCTTATCTGCATTGTTGTCTTTAGTGTACTATTTTTTTTGCTTGAGCTATGTCATGTTTAGATATAAGTTATTGCATTTGCTGCTGCTGTTTGCCAGGCATAAAGTTACTGAATTTGACTTTGTATTACACTGTTAAGCCAGTTTTACTACGGATTTATTTTTCTTGTTTGCTGCACAGTGCCTTATATTAGTTGTAATATTGCAATTGCTTTGCCAATTTGAATTTTTTGTCATTGATGTTTGTGTTAATTGTTTTGTGCTGCTGCATTGCCTTGTCCCTTAGTTTAGCATCTGAGCTCAGTAGATTTAAGTTAGCTTAAGAGGGGGTAGACTATATAAGAAACTAGCTATGATGGATTGGAAGAAATGCATTGAGAAGCTATAAGAATATGGTTTGGCCAAAAAAGTAGTGTACAGTGGAGAAAAACTATTTTTGAAAGAGGATGTGAACAGAATACAGAAAGCATGCTTGGATAGGATTTTTTTGGTAGAGACAAATGTTGAAATAAGAAAAAAAAGATCTATGGAATGAAGTTTTGGGTTGGACTGCAGTACCAAATGTTACACTGAAAACGAACCCTGTCCTTTCCTTTTGTGTTATCCCACTATGTGTTTGTGTACCCTTGTGTATTTGTTTTCTTCCTGTCTCTGTGTACTGTTTCATAGAATTTTTTTTCTCTTCTAATACTAAGCTACATTCACTATGATGAGGAATACTGTTATCCTCAAATATAATTTCCATTAATAATATGTTATTTATTTGTAAAGATGTTAGACATTATTAATTCTGTTCTGTTTTAATGCTCATGTGTGAAGTTGATGTTTCAATAATTATTCTGATATTTTATGTATTTACTTAGGTCATAATTCCTGTAACACTGATGTATATGTTTATTTCTATTCTTTTGTAAAGCCCCTATTACTACAAATGTTATCTGTATTGTTATGTTTTTAATGATGTATTTTGTACTGTTGTTATTGTATTCTTATGTTATAAAATTGTAATTGATACCAGTTCATCATATTATTAACTTGTAAGTTACATTTCACTGCACACGTTTCTGTTGGTCATAGTATATGCACAGTATGTGAGAAGTTGGGACTGTTAGTGCTTGCACGTGTGTTAATAATTCAGGAAGGGACTGGATAACAGCATTGCTGTATCTAAGGACAATTCCAAAAACTTTGTGAGTGCACAAGTGGTGGTTATGGACTTGCTATGTTGACCACAAGACTCTTCGATGGTGATTGTGCACCTGCACAGTCGCAGCAGATGGCTGCTGGCCATCTCTACAAGGACTACAGTCAGTCTACACCTTTGATGACCCACCAATACCATTATTTCTACAAGGACTACAGTGGGTCTACACCTTTGCTGACTCACCAGTACCATTATTTCTACAAGGAATGCAGTGGGTCTGCGCCTCTGGTGGCCCACCAATACCATAATCTCTACCAGGACTACAGTGGGTCTGCTCTGTGATGACCTACCTACCAATAGTCTTCAAAACTTCGAATGACTCTGTTGTGGGTTTGCTCTGTTGTGGACCAATACCTGTCTGCATGTCAAGAGTCAGCACTGTCTTTCCGTTGGAAGGACAACACTACTTCTTCAAGATTGCATGGAAATCCACTACTTCCGCGTGCATTTTCTTTTACTGCTCAGACCTTGAGAAAAAAAAAACACTGCAATTTTACTGTGATGGATGATCAGGACTGTCTTTATAGACAGTGAGAAAATTTTAGCTTTTGACCG
The DNA here is from genome assembly GCF_023864345.2 of Schistocerca serialis cubense. Lineage (NCBI taxonomy): Eukaryota > Metazoa > Arthropoda > Insecta > Orthoptera > Acrididae > Schistocerca > Schistocerca serialis. Next base: position 748,489,973 of record NC_064640.1, read on the forward strand.
ACATTGTATCAATAAGTGTGTGCATTTGATTTCTTTGTTATTGTAATTGTGAAAAAAATTTTAACAAATATGTATTGGCCAGTGCCCAAAAAAATTTGTAAAATTTTTTGTGGGAAGCATGGGGGCTATGTAAGTAGGCTGTTTATGTTTTCTTATTGGTAACGCCACGTAGCGCTCTATATGAAAAATCACTGGCTGTGCTGTGTGCAGTCTGTGGGTAGTTTGCATTGTTGTCTGCCATTGTAGTGTTGGGCAGCGGCAGCTGGATGTTAACAGCGCGTAGCGTTGCGCAGTTGGAGGTGAGCCGCCAGCAGTAATGGATGTGGGGAGAGAGATGGCGGAGTTTTGAAATTTGTAAGATTGTCATGAACTGCTATATATATTATGACTATTAAGGTAAATACAGTGTTTGTTCTGTATTAAATTCTTTCATTTGCTAACTATGCCTATCAGTAGTTAGTGCCTTCCGTAGTTTGAATCTTTTATTTAGTGGCGCTCGCTTTATTGCAGTAGCTCGAGTAACCAAGATTTTTGTGAGGTAAGTGATTTGTGAAATGTATAGGTTAATGTTAGTCAGGGCCATTCTTTTGTAGGGATTTTTGAAAGTCAGATTGCGTTGCGCTAAAAATATTTTGTGTCAGTTTAAGTACAGTCTTGTATAATTGTTCAAAAGGGGACGTTTCAACATCGTCATAAAGTTTTCGAACGTGACGTTTTTCAGGTAGAGAATACTGAAATTATTCTCGCCAGGATCACCGTCTATGCCGTGTTTTAGGCCTATCGGAGCCCGAGACCACGTATCTGCTATCAGGTTTTTTTCTCCTGGAATGTATTTAATTGTGAAATCGAACTCTTGTAGATACAGCGCCCAGCGAGCTAACCTGCCATGGGCCAACTTTGCCGACATCAGAAATTGTAATGCCCGAAGGTCGGTGAACACTTTAGTATTTCTCCCATACAGGAAATACCGAAATTTGCTAAACGCAAAGACGACAGCGAGTCCCTCGAGTTCCGTCACAGAGTAATTTCTCTCTGCCCTCGACAGCACTCTACTCGCGAAAGATTCGGGCTTCCATGTCAACATATCCTTCTCGTCTTCCCCTTGGAAGAGAACCGCGCCGAGGCCGTTTAACGAGCTATCCGTCATCAGATAAAATTCCCTACTCAAATCTGGATGCGCGAGAATCTGTGCATTCACCAATGCTTTCTTTAACCTCACGAACTCATTCTGTGCTTGCTCGTCCCAGTACCAGATCGTGTTCTTGCCAGTAAGCGCGCAAAGACGTGGCGTGGACAGCACACTTAGGTTTACAAATTTCTTAAAGAAATTCGCGACTCCTAAGAATCCTCTTAGTTGTCGCTTAGTCGTGGGTCTTGGGAAATCCGCAATTGCCTTGATTTTGTCCGGGTCCGTTTGTATCCCGTCCACCGAAACTATATGTCCCAGGAACTTTATCTTCTGGCGCCCGAACTGCGACTTTTCCAGGTTTACGGTTACTCCTGCTCTTTCGAAGGCGTCTAATAATCGATTTAATACTTGATTATGTTCCTCCCAGGAACTTTCCGAGATTAATACGTCGTTCGACGTAGACCGTAATTCTTTCACGCAGGTCTTCCGGAAGGATGCTGTTCAAGCCTCGTATGAACGCCGCCGCCGAAACATTCAACCCGAACGGAAGCCGTTTGAATTGGTAGCAGTTACCGTAGCATCAAAACGCGGTATACTGCCTACACTCTTCATGCAACACGATTTGCCAGTAACTAGCTCGCAGGTCTATGGAGGATAACACCCTCGCTCCATGAAACCGTTGCAATAATTGCTCCAGGCTTTCCGGTCTGTCTGTTTCTGCCTTTATTACCGTATTTATTTGCCGACAATCCAGCACCAACCTCACCGATCCGTCCCTTTTCGGTACTACTAGGAGTGGTGAGTTGTGTGTACTCACGGCGCGTTCTATAACGTCTTGTTCTAACATCTTCGCAATCTCCTTCCTGACCTTTTCTTTATGCGCTAGTGGAATCGGGTATGGCCTGACGAAGAACCTTTTATGTTCTCGTATTTGGAATTTGTACTCGGAGTTCCTTATCGCACCCGGTGCGTCTGAGAATATTTTCTCATGGTTCCTCAGAACTTCTAATAATCGTACATGGGCATCCTCTGGCATGTCTCCTACATTGCGCATGCTTTCCTCAATTATTCGCTCGAAGACCTCATTCTTTCCATGCGTGGAGGACAGTAAACTCACGCCATTTACACAGTTTATGAGGATCTCCGGCTCAGGGCGCAATTCCGGGTAAGTGAGAATTCGTAGGCAGCTAGTTTCCGCTCCGTCCCGTAGGACCCAATTATTGAACTTTAATTCTACGGGGTTTCCATCTCTGTTCAGAGACATGATGCCTCCACCCAGGTCTACTATTGCCTGGTGAGCGCTCATAAAATCCATCCTGAGAATCATTTCTGTGTTCATTAGGGGCACAATGAAGAAGTTTGCCTCGAACTCTTCGCCCTGGCATTGGAACGTAATCCTAGTCTGCCACTTGACTTCTACACTTTTCCAGTATATCGCTCCCTTCACCTTTGTACCTCGCAACGGCAAAGTCGGCAAAGTTCCCGTCTCCTCGCATTTCTGGAATGCGGCCTCACTAACGATCGAAACCGGGCTTCCCGTGTCGACTATGCAGTCCAGTGAAATTCCCTTCACCGAGATCGCAATTACTGGGCTGACGGCCAAAATCCGGTTATCCGTCTGCTCCTCCAGTAATGTTTCCCTAATGTCGTCCTGACCAATGTACCTTATCTCGCGGTTATTCGTTATCGGGGGTCGACTAAGGTTGTCTGCCTCGATTGGCACAGGTCATAATGTTTGATTTCCTCCTGGTTCTGGAGCATTCCTCCGTGGATCGGAGGAATGCTCTGTTTTCAAACAGTCTTGCAGGACTCGCGAAACCGGATTTACTAAGACTCGGCAGCATCATTATCTGATGTTTCACCCGATCTTGCGCAGCTTCGGACCAATATGCCGAGAGATATTCACGCTGAAATTCCTTCACCGTTTTACAATTTCTCGCTATGGCTCTCAACCGTACTGCGGGTTCAGCCTCAAGATGCCCGCACATGAACTCGATTTTATACTCAACCGGCCAACTGGGCGGAAGACAGAATTGGTACTGTTCCACGAAAGCCCATGGGTGGATTCCGTTCACAGAATTTCTAAAGACTTCAAACTTCCGTACGGAGAGAAAGTGCTTATAGTCGAAGCCTTCCACTTCCCTCCGGTATGGATCTGCACACGGTTTTAGGTGTCGTTCCCGACACCTCCCTACATTTCTGCGTTCGCTAGCCTCCTCGTAATCATCCTCGTGTCCGGAATCGCGTCCCTCGCTTTCGCACGCGCCCTTGCGCACATGGTCCTCCCTCTCGTCACCGCGAGTGAGATTTTCCACGTGGGCCATGCGTTCACACATGTCATTGGTAACTATCCGTTGCCGCCTATTGACTTCGCATTGGCCTTCTTGAAATTTCCGCAATGCCTGTATCTCCTCGTTATTTAATGTCTTAACCGTATCTATCTTTTCCTCAAGATCCACAATTGCCCTACTGTTTTCGTGAACCTTTTCTTGCGTTGCTTCTACTGCTTTTATTCGCGCTATTACCTTTTTCTTTTCGGTAATGCATCGTTCCCTTAAAGTTTGGAGCCCCTTTTCTAATTTTTCTCCGCGGGTTTTCGTTTCGATCCTAACTTTTTTTTTGTTCCTTTTCGAGGGCGTTTAGTTTACTGCCAACCACTTCGAATTTCTCATTGACGTCCTTTCGAACCCCTTCGATTTCGGACATCATGCCCTCGAATTTCGCTTCCTGCCTTTTATTATATTCTTCCTGCCTTTTATTATATTCTTCCTGCCTTTTATTATATTCTTCCTGCCTTTTATTATATTCTTCCTGCCTTTTATTATATTCTTCCTGCCTTTTATTATATTCTTCCTGCCTTTTATTATATTCTTCCTGCCTTTTATTATATTCTTCTAATCTGGAATTTACTCCGCTTAAGATCGTTCTCGCGTTCTTTTCCATCATTTTGACCAATTCGGTCATCCACGTGTTACTATTTGTGTCTGCATTGGTAGGCGCATTTTGGCTACTCGTTGCATTCTCTAATTCATCTGCGCTCGCGCTCGGGTCCGAAGTCCCGCTATTTGGTGTGGAATTGGCCTGCTCATTTTCCAAGTTCAACATTGCCGTAGCGCCGCTGAAATCTTGGTAATTCCCGTTGCCTGCCTCGTCTTACTCCGCGGCTACCTGATTGAGGATAACTTCCTCCTCACCCGGCCGGTTTTCCCTAGCACCGCTCCTCGAGCGAGCACGTGTCTCCATTCTGCACACTAGGCTTACGTTTCGGGCTAAGTGCCTAAATAACGGCTTCGCTCGCGGAAAACAGACTTCCTACTTTCGCTGCACGAATCGCGACAAATTCTCGTAGCTTAACGTAAGTTAATTTCACACGCAACCTAGTACATTTATTTAATCACACGCAGCCTAGCACGTTTGAAATTCCCCCAAAATACACGGATAAATACACTCAAGAAAATTGCCCCCAAAATCACACAAATAAAATCACAAGCAACGCAGTATATTCAACGCCGTATTCTCAATGCTGGTTCTATTCACAAATAGGAATTGTGAATCCTGTGGAAATTTAATTTTGTTAGCACACATCCTAGCAATCTCCCAGCATCACAAAGGGTTCCTAAACTGAACGAGATCCTAAGCTAAAGGGTCGCCATTATGCATGATACTTGCTTTCCGCACCCTCGGCAGGCTGCCTCAATTTTATAAATGGCACCTGTACTATAGAAGACGCCGGCGGCCATTTGCAGCAACAAGCATCAATACTCAAACTAAAGTTTTATTCGGTGGTTTTGATCAAGTTAGAATTAGAATATTATTATAATGAAGTTTTAATACCACCTTACAGAGTTTATTAAATGAAATATGCCCATGACTGGGACATAGACAGGTGATTAACTGAAATACGCATACCAAATATTCTGTGAAATCATAAGGGAATATGGTGTGGCTGGGAGAAGTCACTGTAACATATTTATATAATAACACAATCACATTTATTCAATAAACATTACCATCTCAAATATTCCCTCTCACTTATCACGGAATGCTGGCGTGATACAAATAGTATCATATCTAAGTAAACTTAGTTAAACATCCGGCTAACATGTGCCGTGAATCGACAATGACTACCACCTGCACATTTCTATCATCATTTAGCCACACACACACACACACACACACACACACACACACACACACACGAACATCCACTCTATTCATTTTATCTAACAGATAAAAGAGGAAGGTTCCCATATACTAAGTGGGACAACATTGGGAGAGAGCACATGGTTCCAACTGTAACTTTAATTCGGGCAAGTCCCGTCTTCACGTTTAACTAACTCCGCGAGTTTTACTGGATATTATGAAGGAACAATTAAATCACACGCGTGAATTTACGTAGAAGATCCAGCTCGATCACGAAATGTGATTACGTCGAGCTGAAGCTTCTCACCAAGAAATGCACAGGGTCTGCGGACCACGTGTTACCAATCTCTCCACAATCAGGAGTCAATAAACACATTTAAATAAAATACACTTTGCATATATACTTCACATTCACACTGAAATGCAAATTAAGCAATTCTGAGTATTACTCGGCAATGAGCGCCTGTTCACTCCCAAGTGCAGTGAACACAATTCCCATGAAATTACTTGGCAAAAGAAATCATCTCCCTATCTCTCCTAACCGAGATGATTCTAGGAAATATCATAGTGGCTTTC